>NC_139344.1:413948487-414518487 GCF_055883805.1 Amblyomma maculatum
ACTACCCGACCAGGGCGGGAAACGCTGTGAGCAATGACATAGCCCCAGACTTAACATTCACCAAAAACATAGGTGAGCTTTGGTGGAATAACACAGAGCTCAACTTTGGAAGCAATCACTATGTTTTCGAAATAACGCTTAAACGGGGAATCAAATTAAGATGCGGAAAGATACCCAGTGCAACGAAATGAAAGAAATTCAGACAAATTAGGGAATCCTCAAATATAGAATAAAATATTTAAAACATCGAAGATTGCGCAGAAACCATCATGCGCCCCGTTAAATCCGCTTCCATTACCCTAGAGGGGGACCCTGCCGCGAGAAATGTCGACAGGAAATTCCTACACATGTGAAAAGCAAAAAATGGAATGGAAAGGCACCTCCGCTGTCAGAGATGGAACCAAAATCTAAGGCGAAAAATAGGCAGGCACAATAAACAAAGTTGAGGATTGTGCAGTAAACTCTGCGAAAACTGGTGTAACAGGGGCGATGAAATGGAAGAGAGCACGAGCCTCTCTAATACGTACATCCTGCTACGATATCTTTTTGATCCCGACGGTTCGAAAACACAATCTAACACAACAACAGCCAAGGCAAGACACGCGTTTGAGGGGACGGACGCGGAACTGCGGAAATAATAACTAAACTAGTGGATACATATGTCAGCGATACAACGTCCGTCTCCGAACGAGGTGGACGCGCCCATCTCAGTAGCGGAGGTTAGAGCCGAAATCCTTAGCTTAGAGATGCGGTCAGCCCCCGGACCCGATGGGAAAACAAACAAAATGCTAAGAAACCTAGACGACGTTACACCTCTATAACGGCACTCACCAACTATATGAAAGGAGTATGTAGTAGCGGTCGTCTTCCCCGGCAGTGGAAAACTGCAAACATTGTGCTAATTTCAAAACCTGACGTACCACCCATCTCTCTAACACATGCATTGGAAAGCTTATGAAATGCGTAATCCAAGCAAGGGTAACAAATTTCATGGATAAAAACAACCTGTGGTCGCACGAGATGGTCGGGTTCCGACCGGACCTGTGCACGCAGGACGTGATGCTCCGTTTACAACACGACATCATTGACTCGAAATATAATGATGGGAAGGCAATTTTAGCACTAGAACTAACAAAAGCATTTGACAACGTAAAACACCAGGCAATTCTCGCGGCGCTGCAAGAATTAGGAGTCGGCGAAAGCACATATGATTACATAAAGGATTTCCTGACAAACAGGAAATTGAAACTAAAGTTTCAAGATCTGGAATCCTTCTCTGTTGACTTGAATAGTAAAGAAACACCGCAAGACTCGGTGCTTTCTCCCTTGCTCTTTAACGTCGTGAAGAGAGGCCTTCCCGTCACTCTTAAATTTATTGAAGACCTAAAGTTCAGCGTGTACACAGGCGACGTCAATCTATGAATAATTAATGTCAGCGACGGCAGCATAGAGGAACGCCTACAGGCGGCAGCGGACACCGTTGTGTTCTAAGCGACAGAAAGGAGCCTCGCGTGCTCCCCGCAAAAATCCTAACTTTTCATATATAACCCAAAATCAATGAAATGCAAAAACAACTTTAACTTCAAAATTCAGGTCGACGGCAAAACTGTACCAAAAGGCCAGCAAATCAGAATCTTCGGACTTTTTATTCAAGCGGACGGATATAACTGAACAATAAAAAACTCACTTCATACGCTACGCAAGTAACAGGGATATTTAGGAGGATCGCACTTAAAGGCAGATGCCTCAAAGAGAGAAGCCTCTTGAGACTGATGCAGGCGTACATAATATGCCGAATATGCTATGCCACACTATTGCTCAGCGTCAGAACCAATGAAAAAGATAAGATAGACGCGCTCATCAGGCGTAGAGTCAAGAGGGCGTTGGGTCTACCCATCTCTCCCTCTGCGGAACGCCTGATAGAAATGGGAGTACATAATAGCTGCGCGGAACTTGCTTAAGCGGTGAGAATTACCCAACGTGAGAGATTAAGTAGGACGAGCACGGGTCAAACTATTTTAGAATCATCATCATCATCATCATTGTTGTCGTCAACATTATCATCATCATTATCTGCCTGACTATACCCACTGCAGAGTGAAGGCCTCTCCCATATTTCTCCGTTAACCCGGTTCTGTGCTAGCTGCATCCATTTGACCCCTGCGAACTTCTTAACCTCATCTTCCCATCTAACTTTCTGCTGCCCCCTGCTACGCTTTCCTTCCTTTGGAATCCAGTTTGTTACCCTAAGCGACTATCGGTTATCCTCTCTTCGCACTGCATGTCCTGCCCATGCCCATTTCGTCTTCTTGATTTCCACTAGAATGTCAGTAACTTCAGTTATTTCTCTGGCCCAGTCTGCCCGCTTCTTATCTCTTAATGTTACCCCTACCAGTTTTTGTTCCATAGCCCTCTGGGTTGTCCTCAACTTGAGTAGAACACTCTTGGTTAGCCTCCACGTTTCAGCCCCTTAGGTGAGTAAAGGTGAGATGCAACTGTTGTATACTTTCCTCTTGAGTGATACCGGTAAACTGGTAGTCATATTCGCCGAGTGCTTGTCAAATGCGCTCCATCCTAATCTTATTCTTCCTGTTATTTCCTTTTCATGGTCAGGATCTGCGGTTACTACCTGTCCTAAGTAGACATATTCGCCTACTATTTCCAGTGCTTCGCTACCTAGCGTAAACTGCCGGGCCTTCCTGAGGCTGTTGAACATTACCTTAGTCTTCTGCATATTGATTTTCAAGCCTCCCTTTCTATTTTTCCTGTCTAGGTCATCAATCATTATTTCCAGTTCATCCTCTAGCAAAGTAACACCGGGGATCTTAAAATGGGGGGCCCGAGAAACAGATAGGGGCATAGCTGACAAGGTTCCCCTACCGCCACAATGTCGCGAGAGCATCATTGTCCGTTCTCTCCCCCCGCACCATGCACCCAGAATACCCCAAGGAGAGAAGGAAAAAGAGAGCAGAAGCACTGGTTAAAAGGGCGAAAGAATTGAGAGTAAAAGAAGTCGCCTACGTAGACACTGCAAGCAGCCAACCGGAAGCGGCAGTCGCCGCGGTAGTAGAAACATAGACACAGCGGAAGAGGTCGCAATAGCGCTCGCTTCCGTCGGAACGAAAGCTAGATTGATCTTTAGCGACTGTAAAATTTCTATCTGGAATATCGGAAAAGGCAGGGTCACGCAAGAGGCCACCCAAATTTTATCAGCTGCAGCTAAAATCGATCACAAGATCACCCTAATTGGACCCCAGCACACACGTCCGTCCGCGGCAAAGAGGCCGCCAATAATTTAGACCAAGATCTCTACTTCCGGACAAACGTGGAGCTGCCCGACTGCTAGGAAATTAACGAACGTTTGGATACCTATAAAAAAAAACCGAAAATTATAGATTAGGAAGATGTCTTATTCCGCCACCGGATCCTAGCTTGAATAAAAAAGAGGCCATAGCCTGGCGGCGATTACAATCTGGAAATTTCCCAAACTCTGTCTGGTTGTTTCACATCCAGATAGATGAGATGAAAGATGATAAATGTAAAGCCTGCGAAGCAAGGGGGACCATCGACCATATACTTTGGGAATGCCCAAAGTCTCCGGACGTTAGGGGCCACATTAAATGTAGAGCAGGCTGGGAGACCCTATTGCGAAGCGAAGTTCCCGCTGACAAGCAAAGAGCCGTCCGCCTGGCGGCTGAGGCAGCGAATAAGCAATGTATATTCGCCAGTCATTAGCCGCAGATGTTACAGCCCCCGTTCCTCAGGCCTGCGTGCCAGGAGCGGGGAGTAGGGGGCCTCCTAACTTAGTGGAAAATAAAGGTTTAATCATCACCATCATCATCAGCCCACCAGAACAAAAGCGGAAGCAGGGCTGTGACATTGTAATCTTTATTAAATATATTAATGTCATTACATTTTTTGTTCAAGTGCCCGGATTTGTTATGTCAGTCGTAGACAAAAATGACAGGATTTCGTTGTCTGCGTCAGAACGGAAATGGCGGAAACCACTTCGCATGCCAGTTGTCACTAGAGGCCCAACGGACCTTCGCGACACGCACGCGGATAGCAGCGGCAGCCGCTGGAGTCCAGGACTAGGAACCCCACCTACACTACCCCTCCATTTTTTTTTGCGAAGTTTATTGCAACAGGGCATAAAAGGAATGTTATGATGGATGAATGTGTGGTCAAATAAATGAAAAAAGGTTGGCTGATGCAATGAAATCGAGGAGTGAACGATGATGCGGTCCCAGTGTCCAAACAGCATATGACTGCGGATTATGGGGGGAGAGGCCAGCTGCCACAAGGTGCCGGATCCACGTTGGCTTCAGCGCTGGACAATTCCACAGTAGGTGATGGATGTCAGCTTCTATATCTCTAGACTTGCAGATGGGGCACCCAGGGTGCGGATATACATACCGAAATTGTGGCCACTTTCGGATCACTGCTGGTGTTAGGGCCACCCCAACTCTACTCCTCCGAAGCGCCACCTCCTCTGCACGGGTTAGACCGCGGGGGAGGCTTACTGTACACGGAGGTATAAGAGCACGTGTACGGCGCCGGAGGTGCTCCTTTCTTGTTAAAAGCAGGGTGGCATTGTCCAATTTTATGAGGTTTGGCGATGTCGATGTTGAGTTTGAAAGGCGGGTCGCAGAATCCACTTGGCTTTGAGCACCTAAAAGGTCACGCGGGGTCCATTCAATACGAGTTGGATTTGGTATGCGAGCCGCTAGACTGTGTATGTTCTGACAAATTTCCGGGCTACTACTTACTCGTCTAAGTAGCTTTGTCACCTGGAGGCCATCTGTACGTATGATAACACGGGCCGTGGGAAGCATGGGAATGGCGGTCACAGAGCGAAGCGCCTCTTGCACTGCAAGCAGTTCCGCCCAAAAAGAAGATGGAGGTTCCGGTAAATGAAATGTTGACGTCTTGTTCAATGAAGATTTGCTAGGAAAGTAAACTGCTGTTATCACTTCACAGGCTTTTATGCTTGCGTCGACGTAAATTTTAATGGAACCATGTGGCAAGCGGGCGTCTTGTTCCATAATTCGATCGCGAAGTGACGACGCCGTTTCCTGTGTTCTTGGTCGGCGTAAATCAGTTGGCTTGTTATCGCTCAGCTGTACAAAACGCCAAGGAGGAAGAACTGGCAGTGGCGGTGGTAGTAGTGAATGTGTCGACGCATAAGCCTTCAGAGCGCACTTTGCGTGCGAGAGTGTGGCCTTAAGCGTGCGTGCATCACGTCGTTGCTGCACCAGTTTATCTATTGTGTTTAGTTGTGCGTTTTCTTGGAGCGCCACGATTGTTGTAATGCGAGGGAGGCAGGTGACCCTCATTGCCTCTCGATTTATAGCCTCAAGTCGATCCCATTGTGCCCTTGTCAAATGCTGAAATTGGGCTTGATAAACAAGGCGCGGTTGCACAACTGCCCGCACCAACTGTCTTGCTACATCTGAGCGAGCTCCGCCCATTTTTGGAGCAATGCGTCTAATCAGACCCAGTGTCTGTAACGCCTGTTTTTTAGCGCCAGAAAGCCATGTAGTTCCAGTTCCTGACTCATGAATTGTTAAGCCTAATATTTTTACTGTTGAACTTTCCTGAAGTGTGGTTCCAGATAGATGTAGACGAATAGGTGTTGCGGATAGTTTACGGCGGCCCCAGCGGTTGGCGACTGATATGAACGTAGTTTTACTGGCGGAAAGTTCAAGGCCAATGGAAGATGCATATGTGCACGTAATATCTAAAGCTGATTGCAGGGCCGATGATTGAGTCAGTAGGTCGTTGTGTGTGCTCCACACCGTGATGTCATCAGCGTATATTAAGAATTTAACATCAGAAATTTCATGTAACCGCCATGCAAGTGAGATAAACGCAATATTAAATAATGTTGGTGACAACACAGATCCCTGGGGTACGCCGCGAAGAGGGACAAAAGATCCTATGGCCTCGCTACTGATGCGTATTGCAAATTGTCTACTTTCCAGGAAAGATTTTACAAAATTGCGTACTCTAAGTGGTAAATGTAGCATGTCAATTGAATCCAGAATGGCAGCATGACTGATATTATCGTAAGCCTTTTCTACATACATGGCGAGGACGGTGCGTACATTGTGGCTGCGTGTTGATGATAACACAGAGGACACCAAGACAGCCAATCCGTCTCTCTACTCAATTACTCTACTCTACTCTACCCCTCCATTATCTCTACTCAATAAAGTTTTTTACTCACTCATTCACTAACTAAATCGTCAATCTTTCCTACTATCATAATCACTATCGCTACTATCATTATCTTAATCAATTAAATGCATCGTCGTTGTCTTCCCTACTGTCTTCGCTATCCAACAGTAACCGCATGAGGGGACGCAAATTTCTTGAGCACGTGTTCCTCGACACTGTCGCCATCACTTGCCGCTGCTGCTCGCGCACCCCACACGAAGCGACTGGACTCATCCACAGAGTGTCGTGTTTTCAGTGCTGCTCTGCTACCGCCGCCACAACGACCTGTTGAGAGAAGTACAGTTACGCTAGTATCCCGTTTCTGGTAGTACGCAGCTTGAAGTACGCTAAAAGCGTCCATGAAAAAAAAAACATTCGTGGACACTTTGACGACTAAATTGATGAAAGGCGAGAGCCTGAGTGCTACGTTCTGCTACGCGATTGTTTCACATGTAGCGATGAATGCTGTTACAGGTAAAGCGAGCGACTACTCTCACATTCTGCAGTGCATTTACTCAGTGAACTCTGCTTGGCAGTGACGAAATCGCGCTAGATGTGTCTTCGCAGTTTTACGTTTACTGTTGAGGGATTGAGTTTAAGGTGCGCCCGGCACAAATTAGTATATAAATTATTACTTATTATTTTGATTTAGAACAAATTAGCATTTAATTGGGTATTATTAGTACTCAGTACCTATTTATTCATTAGTAATCAAATGTTAGTATTTATAATTCATATTTATAACAAATAGTTGACCATTCAAGCAAGCATTCGCGCATACTGTGGTGGTATACTGTGAGTGGTCGCGACCTCCATAACGCCATCCTGTCTCGACCAATCAGAGACGCCGCAAAAGCGTGACCCTTTTGCTGACAGCGATGAGGTAAGAAGGCTTTCGCCTTAATCTTGGTAACGCATCCTATTTCTAAACGACACAGCGTTGTGATGCCAAAACGGCACTGTGCGAACAGTAAACTTGAAAGAAGTGGCTTTCTGTGGGTCGTTTCACTAATTAACAATATCTGGCCATACTAGCCTTTTGTATCCCTGATTAGTCTACCCAGATTTCCTTGAACTGTCTCAATGTGCTCATATATATACGCGGACATGAAGCACTGAACGTCTGCACGCTCGCCTAAACCGGACAAGGGAATCAAACGTCATCATCATCATCATCATAATTTATTAACCCTGAAAGATCCCGTTAGGGACATTACACACTTCATTCGTAAGAGATCCAGAGCGAAACCCAAAGCCCTCCTACGATTGCCTGTTTCGCAAGTTGATTACGGGTGCCGTGTTAAATTTTCCAAAAACCCATAAACTGAGAGATTCGAGGAATGGGATTGCTTTAGCGCCCCTCACCCTACAGCGCAAAGTTTTTGCGTCGCGTATCGCGCTCGAATCGCTTTATAGCGCTTCAGAGTCACTGACTATATCGTCATTGTCATGACTTCTATTAACCCCACGCTAGACAAAAAAAATTATACGAATGATTTCTCACAATTCTGACGAGCCTGACGTGGCCTAGTGTTTTGTGCGCTCGACTGGTGATTAGAGAAATAGTGGTTCAATTCCCGGCGTGGAAAATATTTCTAAAATAAAAAGCTTTTAACACTCCCCTCTGCAATTCTTCGCGTTTTGTGCGCGTCCTTGTCCTTCAACAGCAGAGAAACCACGTGGCAGCTACGACCTCAGTCAGCCGCCACTGCCGAAACTAAGGTAACCGCGCACTCGCCTCTGCATAATGAAGTGTCGCCATGACGACACTCAACCACAGTTACGATGAAGCGGTGTTGCTGCCTCTATCTGGATAGCCTCCGCTTCCTGTAATCCGGTGCCAGCGGATCGCAGGAGACATCGACCGTTTAATGCAGCAGTTGCAATGGACAATCCAGGAGAGTCACCTCTTGAACTGCCTGAGTCTCAGAGGCTGCGGAGAAGACAGGCCAAATCCAATCATGCAGTGGACATAGATCATCAAAAGGCTGCCACAGAGAGACGAAGAAAGGTAGATCGATCAAAAGGTGCTACCGAGAGCTCGGAGTAACGCGCAGTCCTTCTCGTCAAACATCGGTGATTACCATCAAGCAACAACTATTTTTGGTACAGCCTCACCATGGTTAACTTTCAAGCTGTCGCTTTAGTGACTTAGGTTTAGCGGGCTTAAATATGTGCCTAATTTCTTTCTTAATTGTCAGTTCATGCAAACATTTCCTGTGGACATTTCCGCAGCCCGGGAGCCTGGAAACTCTTTCGTCTCAATAAGTTAATCTGCCCAGACTGCCTAATCGGGACTCGGATGGCACACATATACAATCGGACGGGGCGATAAGACCCTTAGAAAAACACTATGCGGACACGAAAATTCGAAGAGTTGTGTGAGAGCTATGCCCCAAAAATGTGAACGGCTTACGTTATTTAATTTATCGACTGCTTCCTGGCTTCCGCCTCTTCCTCCACTTATCCGCCCGAATCCTCGGACACATGCGTATGGCCAGTGTTATTTCAGGACAAGCATCTGCATTAATATCATTGCAGATCCGACTATCAGCAGCCTCGCTGTCCGGTCTTTTGCAATGAGGAAACGCTGCGGCGTGTTCTGATGGCACCTGTATTGCGGCTCTAATCTTGCGGAATACTGACCATGCTTTCAAACAGGATTAATTCGGGCGCCTGCTTCACCGGATATTCAAAATGCGGGCGTTCTGGCTAGGCTCCACCTGGGAGCTTTCGACGTACCCTATGTCACGCAGTGGCAGTCTATGTGGCTAGCTTATAATATAGAGTACGCAGAAAAGGTGGCTGTGGAATGTCAGGTTGCTAAATTAGTCAATTTGTTCTTACGGGGCAGGCATCGATAAATAAAATTCGTTATTTATTCCAGCACCGTTTGCTGTAGTATACCAGTTATTGTATT
The DNA here is from genome assembly GCF_055883805.1 of Amblyomma maculatum. Taxonomy (NCBI): domain Eukaryota; kingdom Metazoa; phylum Arthropoda; class Arachnida; order Ixodida; family Ixodidae; genus Amblyomma; species Amblyomma maculatum. Next base: position 413,957,627 of record NC_139344.1, read on the forward strand.
AGCGAACATTATGTAAAAGTAAAAATTTAACTGAAATTTTGAACTCATTTCAGAGATAATAACGAAGCAACAGATTGAGAGGACCTGTGCTCATAATGGGTTTTAATATCAAGAAAGATGTCGAAGCTTCAGCCAGTAGTTAAAGATTCATATTCCTCTGCACGTTACCATGTGAATATTGGAGGGTTGAGATAGGTATTTGCAGTCTATGGGAAATTTGAGTTATTTTATGTCTAGTTAACGGCCTCGCTAACATAAAACCTTTTTCGAGGTCACATTTAGCTTGATGTGCACGATGGTAGTATGTGATTGATATTGCAAATACCGAAAGCTTTACGACACCAGCAGGCATTATCCAGCTTAAACATTGCTGGAATATACTTGTATCTTGAAATGATTCAAGGAAAAATAAATAAATGGGGCATCTACACATACGCCAGATAAAGTATTGTTCTTCGCTATTTCTTTTTAATTACACGTAACACTAAGGGATTGCCCATCGATGAGTGTGAGAAATATTGCGCGGATCCCTTATGGTTGCATACACTTTTCATTCTGATTATTCAATAACCCCTTAACTTGTGCCTGTATTAACACGAGCATTTTCAGTAGCAGTGAACTGTCCACGTGAAAGGCCGCCTACCTAGATATAACATTAACTTTAACCAAAGTTCTACAACCGTGCTCGGTGACAAAGTAATAGCTCGTGTGACTGAGAATCCAAGGGTCCCATTTTTAATTGACTACTAAATCTCGGCAAAACGTTTGCCAAAGCGACCATGTGATTTTCTACCCTGACGTTACAAAACCCCCCTCCAAATCTGTGCGTGACAATGGCAACTGCCAGCCACCAAAAGCTAGAGGAATGCTCGCAAGGTTTCATTCACAAACTTCAGTAACCCTGCGGCGCGCCTACGCCTGGTTTTTGCTCATCGCGAGTTTAAAGTTGTAACAATAATATTCACGGTTTTTTTGCATAAACTTGCTTTTACCAACAAGCAGTTTACCAACACAGAATATGATGAGCCTCTAATTAATGATTTGACGAATTGTTTCTTTTTGCTTCTGTGATAATGTTAACAATTGCAGCCTGCATTATTATTAGCGTATATGTATGTGCGTTTGACGGCAAATAATGATTCCAGCTTCAAATTAAGCAGCCTACATTTACGCTTGGAATCTACATCTTTGCGAGATTATGACAGCGGCTTCATCGTTTCACGAGGAAGGAAAGCATGATGTAGGATTAAGACATCAGAAATATTAAGTCGCTGCCGGTGCGTGCACAAGATTACCGGCACACTTCGCACACTGCTGGCTAAAATCTATTTTTCCGGCGAAGCTGCCCTGCAAAAGAGCGGAAGCTTCAGATTTCCCCACATACTAGAGATGGGATCATGAAATTGAGAAAGCTTTGCTTTTATATTGGTGGTAGTCGCCGCGTTCGAGCAGCCAAGGTGCCACAGAGGAGTTGTATTTAATCTCTCAAGGAGGGAGCACAAAAATAAGCTGACAGCAGGAAGGAAAAGAGAAGCCGGGCAATCGCGGCGGCACGGCTTTCCTCGCTTCTATCCTTGAGTACTGTATGTGAAAATGTTCAGAAATACCGTAATTACTTCTTTTCAACTTTTTAACACAACCCTCACGTGACACGCTGCTACAAGTTTAGAGCCCAAAGCAGTGTTACGGTGAGAGGTTATATCGCAAACAGTTTTTGCTATGTTTTGTGTGTTATCGTGAGTAGGCGCGAACTGCGATGGCTGGAAGTAAGCCCGACTAATTTACTGTCGTAGCTAGCTCCGTGGTAAACAGACCTTTTCGATAAGAATTGTAATCAATCATGCAGATTTGTTTCTCATTTATTGGGAGTCGTCGAATAGGAGGAGAACTAAAAGTGCATTTCAACTTTATTGCATCTTTGTTAGAGCATTAACAGAAACAGAGCCCACTCAACGAGTGTGTTTCAGCTTTTTTGCAAATTTGCCAAAAGCGTCCAGGTTTTTTACAGGCAGCATCCAAGAAAGAAGTTTACGGAGAGAGCTAATAATGGAAGCCAGAAAATAGCGTCCACGTGCATCGCTTTCTTCTGTGGTCTTGCTCTTTCTTGTGGCGCGTCAGGTTGGCGATAAAGTTTGCATTTATGGCAGGCCTGCACTTCAGTTGCTTTCAGGCTAGCACTTCAGTTTGCAATTTTATTCTTGTCACTTTCTACTCCACCTCCATAATCGCGATGAAAATTATGCGCCACCAGTATAAGGACCCCACAGGATAAGCACACCGTATTTGTGCGCTCTGAGTAGACTCATAGACGTATTACACGTCTCTCACGCAGCTTTTATTATTCTAATGTTATGCACTGAGTAAGATAAATTGAGATAGTGGGTCATTTCAGCTGCATGGACTCAGCAGTACAGACGCGTGTACTGTTACTAATATTTCCCGACTGAAACTGCGCATGGGCACAGCCTAAAAAGAAGTTAAAGAGATAAGTCCTTTCTGCGTGAAGTTGTCGGTTAAATATTTTGATATCAGTACACATCATCGACATGACTTCTACGTCCACAAAAGTAAAATTATTTTCCTTTTGGCTTTTAGTTTTTGTTGCAGTCGACCATACAGCTTAACTTCAAATGTGTAAATACGAGCTGTGCCAGACTCGTTTAGGTGAACTTCAAACCAGCTTCGACATCGTAATGATCTTAAACCTACGATGGTAATTTTACGTTTCCCCTAAGTATAAATGCAGTTGCCACGCTCCCGATTGTATTTCGCATTTTTTTCTGTGCAACATATTATTCATAGCAGGCAGCCGACAGTGGCGCTTTGTCCTATGATTTCCGAAGCAGTACTGGCCCAAATCATAACGCATCGGCAGCCAACAATACAGCTGCCGCCTATGGGGCTGCCTTTCCCGATGCCAGAGCCGGCCACTGAAGCTCCAGAGCTGCTTATCCTCCAAGCTCCGCCTACGAATAATCCACAGAGCTTGCAGGCTCTCTTTCTTTCGTACACAGTGATTTTCGCGATCGGTCATACTCAGAGTACTGTGTACTAAGCATCTCGGACGGTTAGAAATCTGCCCATGCTAAGTTAGCTCTCCTTCTCTCTGGCCTAACGCGGGTCTCGAGTCGAGGGTTTCAAATCGATGAATTTTCCTGATGCTTGTGAACATATAATTGCGTCTCTCTCCTTACCACCTCGCCACTGATTGTGACCTCTATCATATTCTCTTTTCTTCACTGATTGCGCAACTTCAGGCCGAATATGTTAATCCCAAAAGCCAATGTCTCTGCCATTTTCTTCTCATCAGCCAATACTGAAATCTTAACTCGTTTTCTGCGGGAACATTTTAAACATAACGTTTACCCATACTGTACAACTTCCTCTGGCTTCAAATATTTTTTTACCTTTTTGCAGAAGATGCTGAATGTTTCTTTTTTTGTGTGTGTGTGATAGAACTGGGATTTATTAGAATAACGCAAGAATAATACGCTCGGTTCCGATTAAAGAGCAATGCCCTTGCTACTATTTCCATGATACCTAAAATCCTTTAACCGTATACAGTCACTTCATGCTAGCGAGTGGCTTCGAGCTTACCAACAACTCTCATTCACCGCTCGGCGTTAAGAATCATGCGAGGGTGCAATGATATTTCGAGCAGGTTACTTTGTAGGCGGTTTGAGCGCGCTGTTTACGGCGACAAAAATCAGCGTCTACTTACTCGACGGAAATTAGTTGCAAGCACCAAAGCTTAGTAATTTCCGGCACATTCCGCGGTAATTTTTCTGTGCGAGAAAAGCAGAAAAATAATAACGTTGCTTATTTTCCCTTCCACACAGCAAAGCTTCGTGCGTGCGCCTTGAAAACACTCTGCGTCTGGTACGACGTGCGGGACGGAACGCTTCACGCCGTGTACGTGGTTTGTCATCTATCGCTTTTGTTCTCAGCACTGAGGGTCACGAAGCAGTCACATAGCCTTGTGTACATGGACACGACCGAATGCAGGTAGACTCGATTATTCGAGATAAACAGCCACCTTTGTACAGGAAACGCGTGACTGGTGTTTTGCTCTCTTCCTCTGCGTTTTGCCTTCTCTCTGTGAATGAGGACCCTACTCAACTTTGGTCGGGATCATGTGGACCCCTGAGCACAATGTTATTTTCCCTGCCAAAAGAGTGCCTGCACTTCACAATAACATATTCTTGATAAGCATGGCCACAGTGCTACTCCAGTGATTTTTGCCCACCCTGGGATAGCAGACGACTGCAGCGTACACCTCGGTAGCTCGTTTGTTTTGTAAACAAGAAGCAGGTTTACAGGGTGGCAGAAATAATTTTATACTGTAATAATAACAGCAATTACAAGCACTTAGGCACTCTTATGTCAAGCGATCTAACTTGGACTTTCCGTATTACCCCCACAACCATCTCTGAAGACAGCGTCTTTTAACAACCTTCATTTAGCACCCAGTTCTTCTAAATAATTATCTTACAAGACGTCATTCGCTCAGGCCGAAAGCGAATACGCTAACAGCAGGACCAAGTGCGCTTACATTCCGATTATATCGGCTGTCTCGATGCAGAGGTGTTATCTCCATGGTGGTCGGCTCGTTGAGAAATTCTGCAACAGTACACGTTGTGCTGCGCAAAAGACAGATGAACAGCTCCTTCTTGACTTTACGCATTAAGGGTGAAGCTTTTTCTCCGCCATCGAGGGATCGGCACGCTTGATGAGTCGCGTCATGTCTTCCACATAAATTCGGATGCTTGCTTTCGTCTGCTGTTGGTGGGCGGGGCGGGATATACCGCAAAAGCGATGGGGCCATGATCTTGTCGGAAAGACCCGCTATCAAAATAATCAATTGAAGACATTCATCGTGGCCGCAAGGACGTCTTGTACGCTTAATTCCTGTGGTTTTTACTGAGGAGAAGTGGCAATCATCCCGCCTAGCCCATGCAATTATGGAGGCAACCTCGGTTCAATCTTAGCTTTACAGGAGGTTGGAGCTTCTCCGACCGAAGTTTGTTATATCAGTGCAAGAATGCGTGGTGTTGTGCCTCTTGTGCGGAAGCACTTCAACTGCATCAAATTAATAAAAAAAGAGGTTAGTTGCTACCTGTAGTGATCATCTTGCATCCACTCCTTTTAGACTTCCAAGCAGCAGCGGTTGAACACTAAGGTCAATCACACAAGGTATTGCGTTCAATAAGACAGGCACCACAAATGGCAAGAGTCGCAGTATTTCAAGTCGCTATACCCTTTAAGGCAATGGTTTTCACAATCATGAAAGACACAACCAGATATGGCATCTTCTAAAGAAATGCAGTGTAAGCCTCACAACCATACAGGAAGGCAACCTTTCCTCTGACGAGGATGCGGAAGATGCTTTTGAGCCATTTGGGCGACAATACATTATTGAAAGGTTTACCTGGAGGGTGCATGCTATACCTGGCCAGCACATTGTTTGTCTCTACAATGTCATAGTGCATAGATGATGAATGAGGGCTTATATGCTGTGAGCACGCAATGTCGGGTGTTCAATGCAGCATTATGTGCGTTTATTCGATTCTAAAACTGCAGGATAGAAGGCTGTTTTTTCCATCTTTCGTTGACCATTTGCGCGAACATCGTAAACGTATAATGGAAGGTGAGTTCACTTAAGTTTGCTGTAAACGCTGTGACTCTAGTGCTCTTTATGCACTAGTTTAAAGTCTGAACATAGCCTTGCGGCAGTTGGAGAATATATAATGGGGACAAAAATATTTTAGCCATATTTATTCTTTCTAGTGCTTAGGCGCCATTTTTGGTTTCTGTCTGAGGCCCGCATTTCTCAAGATCACTGCTCATTGAATGCCGAGAAAGAAATGTACAGTCGGTGCGCAATGTACCCTGGTTGAGAGCTGTGGTAAATAATAGCTATCTGTTGACATTTGGAATCTTTCAGCGCGCTGTATCTGCATGCTTGAAAGACGCATGATGGCACATTGATCTCTCTGTTTTGCAAAATTGCGACATTTTTAAATACGAGATAAAGCATTTGGCCTATAAAACTTCAACAAGGATTGAATTCTTTAAGAAGCATCACCTTCGGTAGCTAGGGCAATCGTTATTTGATTTGCATGAACTAGCGTTAATTCGCACCGGTGTCTGCCGAAGAAATCAATAATGTTAAAGCAGACCTTCAACAATTTTGAACTGAGAAAAATTAGGGACGCCTTAATGAAGCCTAGATACAAAAGGTTTCTAGAAAAACAGCCATCTCTCAGTGATGGAGAGGAGACCGCTCTTGGCTCCGAAATATTGGAAATTCAATCTGGAGATTTCGACTGCCGTGATGCACTTGGGATTCTTCATTTTTCTTCTCCTATTACTAGAAGCCCTTTGGATGCTGTGGGGGTGATATGGGAGATCATATTACAGTTGTGTGCACTAACATTTTCTTGAACTTGGCGATGATCACCGTGCATTAGTGGAGGGACCTATCATTGGATAAGATTAAATCTGCTATTTCTGAACAGCGGGTCAGAAATCCCTGAGGACAGATGGTATTACTAGTGAGTTTTATACCACGTTTCTGCTTTCCTTTGTGCCATTTTTACTTTAAGGTTCACAAGCATTGTATAATACTGGCTTTCTTCCCGCCTTTTCTATTCTGGTCATATTATACTCATACCAAAAAGCTAATACTCTGATCTCTTGAAGACTGTTGAAGTTATCATCCACTTTCCTTCAGGAAAGTAGATTATAAAACACCTTCTATGATTTTTTGTTGTTGTATGCTGCTGGTACTCACAAAGTTATTGGCCATGCATCAGGTATGTGCCATTTGAGGCTACAGTATCACAAACCCATATCATAACGGGAAAATGATTGAAGAATATACCCCCTGAACAATGCTTTCAAGTATTTATTTTTTCCTAGAACCATACATGCTTGGAATAAATTACCTAGGAATATTGTGGACAGTACCAGTGCCGAACAGTTCGTCGCAAATTTGAAAATGCTTGGGTGAAGTTGTACTTGTTTTCCGGCATTAATTTTTGTTGTTGTTGTTTGATATTTTTCATGCTTCGACTTTCTGTAACAGATTGTGATTGCCTGTGTTTATGTATTCTTGTAATACAGTTTTTATTTGTGTCCACCCCTGCTTGGAGCCAAGCGACTCTGCAGTATTTTTAAATGAATAAATAAATAAATAAATAAATAAATAAATAAATAAATAAATAAATAAATAAATAAATAAACGTTCACTATTTTAGACAGTGAGAGATGAGAGCTGCCAAACAGGTATAATTCACGGTAATGTTGCGAAAGCATTCCATGCATTCCGTCCCGATTTCATGTTCAGGATCTGATAGCATGCAAATATTGGTTGTATTTTGCTCAAAGGCATTACCTTTAGGGAACCCTATGCAAGGCCAAGTTTTAACCACGAACCAAACAAAAATATTTAACTGAAATTACGTGTTGGCCAAAGGTTTCTATTGTTGCATTTCTTATTTGCCCTATTATTGAACCCTTATGTCTCAGCGTTATTACTCGCGCTTCGTTTTGTGGTTCCTTTGTGGCTGAGTATGCGATTAGGATTTTGACATATGCTAATGAGGTCTTCTTTTTTGTTCTCACAAAATGAGCTTACATGTCCTTTTGCAAGTATAATAAACCGTTTTCGTGCTGATACTGTGTTTTTCTTTTGACATATTGCAGTGGCTACTAATAGGAGATTGCAACCAAGTAATATATTTGTTGTTTTTTTTGCCTCTGCAGAAATTCAGTCATGAACCTTATTTTCGAGGAGCCAGTGACGAAGGCCTTGGCTAAAAATTATTTGAAACTATTAAAGGGAGGAAAGCAGCTGGGGAGGAACAAGTAACTGTAGATTTGTTGAAGGACGGGGGGGGGGGGGGGATATCGCGCTAGGAAAACTGTCCACCCTGTATACGTAGTTCCTCGTGTCATCGACGGTACGGAACCATGGAAGAACGAAAACAATATCTTAATTCATAAGAAAGGGGCACTAAGTACCTGAAAAATTACCGGCCAATCAGTTTGCTGTCCGTCACGTATCAAAGTATTTACTTAGGCAATTGCTAATAGAATAAGGACAACCTTATACATGCAATCAAGAAAACAATTAGGCAGATTTTTGGAAGGGGTACTTTACTATTGATCATATCTATGCCATCAACGAGGCGATAGCAAAATGCCCAGAATATAACCAGCACATATATAGCATTCATTGATTACGAAAAAGCATTTGACTCAGTAGAAGCCACGGCGGTCATGCAGGCGTTGCAAAATCAAGTGGAGACGGCTTCTGCATAAGGAAAGTACTAAATGCCTCTAACGAAAGGTGCTAAACAAGGAGACACGATCTCCCCAGTACTATCCACAGTATTCAGAGACCTAAATGTGGAGCAGTTGGGGTTAAGGGTAGATGGAGAGTAGCTCAGTTCTGCTATTTGCTGATGATATTGCCTTGCTAAGTAACTCTGGGGATGAACTGCAAAGAATAAATGATGACCTAGGCAGCAAACGTAGTAGGCTTTAAAATCAATATTCACAAGACTAAGTTTAGGTTAAACAGCCTCGGGAAGGAACAACATTTTGCGATTGGTAGCGAAGCACTGGAAGTAGTAGGCAAATATGTCTACTTAGGACAGGTAGTAACCGGAAATCCAGACCATGAAAACAAAATAACAAGAAAGATAAGACAGGGATGGAGCGCATTTGGCAAGCGCTCACTGATTATGACTAGCAGCTTACCGGCATCGCTCAAGAGGAAAGTATACAACAGTTGCATCTTACCTGTACTTACCTATGGGGCTGAAATGTGGAAGCTAACAAAGAGGGTTCTACTTAATTCGAGGACAACTCAGAAGGCTATGGAAAGAAAGATGGTAAGGATAACGTTAGGAGATAGGAAACGTGCAGAGCGGGTAAGAGAAATAACTCAAGTCACTGGCATTCTAATAGAAATAAAAAAGAAAGGGACATGGGCAGGACATGTAGTGCAAAGAGAGGATAACTGATGGTCGCTTACGGCAACAAACTGTATTCTAAAGCAAGGAAAGCGAAGGAGGGGGCTCAGAGATTTAGATGGGCGGATGAGGTTAAGAAATTCGAGGAGGTCAAGAGGATGTTGCAAGCACAGGAGCAGGTTAATTGGAGGAATTGGAAGGGGCCTTCGTCCTTCAGTAGGTATTATCTGGCTGATGATGATGATAATGTTTTGTCGATGTTGATGACACAATTTATTTGTAGAAGAGACAAATTATGAATATCAGGCTGAATTACCACGGCCGTAGAAATCATTATTCGGAGATAAATCCGCTTTTATCAGGGTAGTGTATGTGCTCTTGAACAGCTGCATAGTTGGCTATCGCATCTTGATGTTGGTGTGTGCCGCCCGAAATTTCCAGATTTGTTATCATGGGAATTTACTAGAATATAACTTGCTTGCACTGTGCATCTTTTAGATTTGAGGAATTAGGTGACTTAGTGTCTCTTTCTAAAAAGGTTCTTGGGCAATAAAAAATGATGGCGTGGTCCAGTGGTTTGCGCACTCGCTTGTGGTTTGAATGAATAGAGTTTGGAATTAAGGAGACGAGTGATTGTTTTTAACTGTCAGTTCGTGCGAACATTTCTGAAGACATTTACTGCGAAGAGTTTCCCAGCCCATGTGGCTAAAAATTATTTGGTGTTAAGATAAAGCAATTTAGTTCAACACAAACCAAACTTGCATCTCCTCCGCAAAACATTAAAACAAATCTTCACAGAATGATGGTCCCAGTAAGAGCTCATATGCATGCGTCAACAATTCCCTCAAAATTAGTGCTCATTCTCTACGTTGTTGCGATGGAGGTAATAGAGCGGACGAAATCCGCAACATGCCAGGAATCTCTGTAAGCACAAGCATGGTGAGTTTCTGCCACTTCGCGAAACGTCAGCTCCGCATAGTTGAACACCTGAATGTGCCCCAGGTAAGAAGCACCGTTCTAGAAACGCGGAAGGTGCCCATTATGAGCATTCTTTCCCTGTTTTATCGTAGCGGACGGCAACTCATTGACACTGGACATGCGCCGTGTTTCCTTAGTTTTGCGCTGTAATAGCGACGCAATGTGTTAGATTTGAGAACTTTGAGAGATTTGAGAACCGGGAACTTGCTGCTGTCACATGCTCATCATTATTTCTTGAAAGAATCGCGCGTGTACTTGCTCAGTGAAAATCTTGTATTTGTATAACGTACTTACACATATATGTTACCTACTCTGTTTTTCATTTCTGGGCGCCCCAGCCATTATGTAATACCCTCTAATGAGGGTCTTTAGGGTATTGAAGTGAAGTGAAGGGAAGTGAAGGGAGCATACACTAATGCTTCGTCGAACCTACATCTTAAGCACTATTTTGCCCAGAGTCAGGTAACTATGTAGAAAGCAGTACTCAGCAAATGGTTACAGAGCGCTTGCTGTACTACATCAAATCCCTGTAGGCTCAGGGCGTCGTGGGTACAAAGTGCGATCGATGGTTTCACATGCGTAGACGCAGACGGGCTCTCCTTGCCGCTTGCTCGTGCGATTCGGTAGGGCGTAATAATAAAACGCCGTCTTTGTGCGACCAATTTGAGCTTCCAGCTTTAGCTAAGGTGGAGTGGCGCTATGCTCTTTACATTCTATCTGCCTTATTTCAGGCGCGCGTCTTTATGAACTTTTCTGCACTGCCATGTTATCATGATATTACACAAACTTGCATGCGATTATTTACACAAAGACTGCAATATCAATTACGCGAGTATCAGGCGGTTGATGTGATTTTCGCAGTCTCAGCAGACGGACTGAAAATCAACACACTGGGAGGCGCTGACTGGCGACTGAGAATATTTTCAGATTACACAAAATAAAAAATACAACTTTTAAACGTGACACAACATTGTAATCTTGTACATACCTGTATCTTGTTAACACTAAATCTTCTTAGGTCAGACGCAGGTTCTTCGCGCGTTGGAAATCAATTCTCATTTCATTAACTAAAAAGGCAAGACAAAACAAATTCAGGTAATTCACTTAAAACCTCACAGAACTAACTTTAACTGCTCAACGCTTCAGTTAAATCAAGCAGAAGAGATATTGCTATGTTTAGAAAACTGCTAGAAATGTAAGTAAATAAAGCATAAAGAACGCATTCTGAGTCAGCGCAAGGCGAATGAAAGAAAATACTTTTCAATACCCGATATACGTTAAACCTGTGCTAAATCGTTTGATTAATTAGTGATTAAAATTTCTTGCATGTAAAGCACCTTCATATCACGTGCGATCCTTTTAACACCAGGGCTGCAACTAGTAGAAGATATTGTTACGATACGGCAAGCCTATGATGACAGGAGACAGAACATGACCGATGGCGATGGTAGATAACGTTTAATGAATTTTGCGGGCCTAGCGCGAGCGCTCCTGCCTGCGCTACTACCCGCCGCTTCTTCTTCGTTGCTCGTCCGTAACATGACCCGGGGCCACCGAACGATCGTCCCGATCGTGGACGAGGAAGTTTACCGATGTTGATGATTCCATGTTATGATGATGGACGTGTCTACATGCTTGAAGAAGAAGAGGAAGAAGGAAGAATAGAACGGCTTGCCGGCACGGTGATTCCTGATGAACCTTGGCTCAGGGCACTCTCGGGCCACACGTTGCCACGACTCGATGGCGAAGGCCAAGGCACGCACCGCATGGCATAGGCAGGGGAGAATGTCTTGAAGTGTAGCGGTGTCTTGGGTCGGTGGGGTCTTAGGTCGGCACGTCTGGTCAATGGGGTCATATATGGTCGTTGGGTCTCTTCTAGTGTCTTGTGGTCATGTGTAGCGTCTCGGGTCAGTATCTCCTTCGTCGTGTCTTATGGTCGGGGTGGGGGACGGGGCGGCTGAACGGCAATGTCTTGCTGGGTCCGTCAGGCTGGGGACCAGCCATGCGATGCCTCCTAACCTTCAGTTGACGGCGCAAGCAGTCGCAGGGCACCGAATCTCCGGTCCAGGATGAGGGGGTGATCATACCCCGCACCTCCAACCAAATGTTACTATACGGCAAGCCGATGATGACAGGAGACAGAACATGACCGATGGCGATGGTAGATGACGTTTAATGAATTTTGCGGGCCTAGCGCGAGCGCTCCTGCCCGCGCTACTGCCCGCCGCTTCTTCTTCGTTGCTCGTCCGTAACAATATTGTTAATTATACTCGAGCTTTTACATATTATGCTTCAAAACTCAGACTAACTCTGTTCCTTCATCTAGAGAAATGATAGGAACAAGTTTGTTCATATGAGCTAGTTGCGTTCTCTCTTTGCTTTTTTTTTATCTCAAATGTTCTATTTGGGCACGCTTTGTAAAATATTGAGCTGTTTTATGTGCCTCTGAAAGTCAAATATTTCTATGCCTAACCTGTCACTTCTTAAATGTTTATTTTGCCAATGCGAGACTACACTTTAATGAAGTATGTTCCAGCCACAGGAAGGAGCATATGGGATCCCAGTTAAGTTCATGCGGGTGATTATAATTATTCTAAGCTTATTGTTTACCAGCTCATTCGCACGACGAGGAAGAGGACAAAGAAGAATTTTATTGTCGGTCAGTATGTGGGGAAGGCATTACAACAGTTTAGTGTCTTCAGCGTCGTCAAGCGGCCAAGATGACTTAGCCTCTCGTGTCTTTCAGGGCTCGCTCGATAGCTAGGACGTGGTAGTCTGTCTTCGAGCGTTCTCCCACAGTTCAACGTTAGCGCGAAGCAATACCTTAGGATGAGTATTTTTAGTACATAACCAAAGAATATTTGCACACGTGCAGTGTTAACAGCATTGTCTGCACGTATATGTGATTAGAGGTCCATAGTATAAGGTAGCGTATACCGCCGGGCAATGACAGTTTCACTTTGAACCGATTTTTTTATGTTACCTTCGAACAGCCGCTTGAGGCTCAGATAATATATATTTTCTGGGGAAGAGAGCGTTCTGCATGAGACGTTTGTTGAATTATCTCTGCTTAGCCAACCATCTCTGTCTCTGAATCTTCTCTAACTTTTGATCCAAGCATTGATGTTGTTGACAGTGGAACACTTAATGAGCAGTATTTAATACTGTGTTTGTGTCCCCTGCAAAACTCTTCAGACCGAGCTGACTCCGGCTCCCTATTTTTGTGGAATTATCGGTGTCCTTGAAATCTTTGCAGTTTGACCCATACCGGAATTTACAGAATACTTTCCTGCTCAAACGACTTATAGGACGAACGATTAACGAAGGACGGTTGGAACAGGGAGACACTGAACAGCGGTAACATGATGTTACGTATGTTATCGGAGTGGACACTGCTATTGTGCAAGCTTTTTTTTTTTTAGTGGCTTCGTGTTCCAAGACGCCTATTCCCGATTCAGATATCAGGCAGCTTCTTCTTACATTAGGATAGGACGTTTCGTTCCTGATATGCCTTAACCGATTCTTGAAGGGGCTACAGTGCACTTTGTTTTTAAGTGAATTAATGCTGTGGTAAAGCGATATATTCCTGACCTGTTGTTTTAAGTTATTTTACATAGCCTTGTTCTTTTTGCATTTAGTCAGTAGATTTTTGTTTGTTTTACCTCAATTTGAATCGGTGCTCTTTCTGTGCAAATATATCCACATTTTCCTGACCGTTGATTTTTAGAAAACAACACCAGGTGTGTTTATACAATAATTTTCGTTGTCCTCCGTCGGCATCAAATGGTGAGGTGTCCTGGGTTACTTGTGGTTTTTTTCAGGGGCGCATAAAATGCTGCTCACCGACAAGAATTTGCGAGTAGCTAAATGATTTAATTCTAACTCCAACAGAACCTTCACTACTAGTTAAAACGCTACGTCAAATATATGCTCTATTAAAATAATTGCATTTTCGCAATACCTTGCACTATTCCACACCAAAGTAGCCTATAGCAGAGCCTTTAGGCGTATCATATTCACTAAAGGTAGCAAAATTTGTGTTTGTATATTGTGGTATGTTACAGATATTTTTTGAATTGGCTAAAGGTAACATTTGTTTAGATTCTAGAACCTTAACGCTACGTAACAATTACAGCAATGATTTCTTTTAGTTTATGTACTTAAACGTCTCAAAGTGACTCTGGCTATAAGAGATGCCGTTATGGAGGGCTAGGGAAATTCTCAACCACCTGGGCACGTGGACATCATGCAGCACAGAAGCACCTTGACGGGTAGTAGGTTTATAGAATTCCCTATACGAAAACGTTGCGGCAACGTATGGCAATAAGCAGAGCGAGTCGCGCATGAAGGAAATAGCTGTTGCTTCATTTGCTGAAACGTACTTTTATAAGAAGGGTGCTTATCAACGCTTGGCCTCAAGCTGATGATGAGCTGAGCAGTCTAAGCTGCCTGAAAAGATTGGTAGTATGCTTTTTGGCCGCAATCGCAAGCTATGCTTCCGACATCACTAGTTTCAGTTGCTTGCTTTCCAATGCAGGCTGTGACATTCAATGTGATGTTACTACATTACCATGAATTATACTTCAACTAGCCTGCATATTTGATTTGTAAAGGTCAACAGCAAGGAAATTTTACTGTGGCTACAGTGTTTGTAGATGTAACTGATAAAACCTATAACTCAACGCAGCGGGCTTTGTTTAAAAGAAAGTGGTTCTATTACAAGAGTTTTGATAGTTATGTAGCAGACGACGCATTCAAACAGCTGGCATGTCGCATAACCTTGCAATATGTATGAAGTCGAACCAATTGTGAGTGAACAGACTTCGAACGGCATGCACTAAAAAGACGGAAGAAAGTTCGCGGCAGTTGGCCTTTAGGCATTTTTAAAAATGACACCCATACTCAATTCTTGCCAGGCTCTCTTTACGGCCCCAGCTGACACCTTCTCAGAAAAAAAATTAGAAAGCCTGAAAGAAATTATCTCAAATATCAGTCATCTTTCATATAACGAAAGGCATACGAGAAAAGTCTCCACTATCTTAGAGCAGGGCGTTTTCAGGTAGATTAAATTTAAAGAGCACGGAACAAGTACAGACGCTTTTGAGTTTCACCTCCATCCAAGTACGATCACCAAGGTAGGGATTGACCCCAGGTGTTCGAACAGAACCGCAGCACTCGCTTTTGGTAAAGCCCAATCAGCTCGTGGAATGCCAAAAAGCTGATTATCTAGAGCTTTTTAGTCTAGGATAAACGGTCATTTTGCATACAAAGTCAAGACTGTGAGCATTACACGTGAAGCTGGATGAAGACTGCACGTGTGGTGATAATTCGTTGGTTGCAGTAACTATGGATACAGTGGCTCTATTGAGCCGAATCTTGCTGCTTACCTTGCTCCGGCGATGACCAAATTCCGACTACGTAGCTGGCAATGCCTGCGCCTTTTATTCCATAAAACAGAGAAGAAAAAGAGCCGACAAGAAAAGAGAATTTAAATTATTAGGTTTCAGGTTTTTATTTGTACATAAAATCCAGGGATCTCGGACAAAGCGGGTCCGTCAAGGCTCAAGGTTTCTTCTTGAAGGTAATTTATTTCTTTATCTCAACTCCCTATATTACATATCCTTCGAGCGTTTCGCGCAGACTGCCATATATGGCTTCCGTGTTTGCATAACTGTATGAAAATTGCATACATATGATTGTGGGATCTTTATAATATATGGACAAAGCTGAATTCCTACGTCATTCACTCTGGCTCTTTGAAATCACGAATCGAACGAAACGTTCAGCTCACTTATTCAGTTCATAAAGGAGGGTCGTGAATCCACTCATAAATCTTCTGCTTGTTTCGATTCACACATTGAAATCGCACGTGCCTTTCTATAGGAAGCAGATTTCGAATATCCAGCATAATGCGCCTTATATTTTTCGAACAGCAGCTTCTGAATTAATCTGAAGGCCAGACCTGTCACTTCTTTTCTACTCATGCCGAACATTTCTTTGTCCACTGCTCGCCCTCTACTGCCTCGCACAAAGAACCATGCATATTTATTGAATATTTGCAAACTTTGCAAGATCATTCAATCTCTAGGCGGTACGGCGTGCTATCCGTTTCGGGCGTGTGGGCGCAGCGGAGTTTATACTAGGGCTCATCTGGAAGGCAGCGAGCACTTTTACTTTTTTTTCTTGGGGGGGGGGGGGGGGGGGAGGGGGGAGGGAGAGTTAGACTGATTCTATCTTCTTATTAGTTCATTCTTGTAGGAAAATATCTCGAGTAAGCTTTCACTGCTTAACTTTGACTAAGTACATATCTTATCTGAAATTACAGGAAACGTGCGGTTCTTAAGGCTGTTTAAATTTCGCTTTTTTATTTGGCTAGTGCATACTGCGCGTAACTCAAAACAACAGTTCAACATTGATGCATTTCCTCCTTCGTCACTTATCTTTGTCTATTGTCTCAGGTTTAATGAGGTTTTCGCTTAAATCCGTAAACGTTGATTACTCCTGGCTGTGGATCAATGTTTTATATAAATATTCATTTTGTACCTGCTAAGATATTAACAGGGAAATTGTTACTGCCTCTTCTAGAAACTGTATCCTACGTTTTGCTTCTGGAACCATCACACACTGCTTCATTAAATGCGACTTAAGCATTTTATTTATGGTGTGGGACATGCTGGTGGAGGTAACAGTGTAGAAATATATCGTTTTAAATTGTGTAGTGCCTAACTGCTACTCAGCAGAATTTAGAAACCGACGACATGATATTTCTAACAGAAACCTGCAGCTTAACCACAGTGTCGAGCCTGTTACTTCAACGGGAAAGCCTATGAGGCAAATTTCCTACAGGTTGCAAAAATTTGTGATGGTACTTAGCTTCAAGTTATTGGCCGCGATTGTATTAACTATCGATCTTGCCGCTTTAGATGCGCGAGAAGTTTACAGGTGCGCATTTATTGACCTTATTCAGCTGAGCCGCTAGGGTGCTGCTTTGAGAATAATCTGGGTATGTGGACATAAACGCGGGCTGCGGCCACCTTACCAGAAAGCAGAATGTACTTTCGTCCGCTGGACCCCACGTTCTACGCCTAAGTCACGAGTAATGAGTTCGATTCTTTACGTAGCCACTAAATTGTTTTCCTTTCGTAACGGTATTTTGCGGACCAATTATTGGCCCACTCCGTCACTGCTTATTCCAAGAGTCGAGTTATAAGGGATGATTTGTACTAAAATAATAATTATTACCTATTAACCGCGCCGCGATGATGCCGTGGCTAGGGCTTTTGACTACTGTGCTCTAGGATATGGTATCGATTTCCGGTCACGCCGGCCGCTCTTCAATGGAGGCGAAATTGAAGGTGTCCGCTTGATGTGCGAGATTCAGATGTGCAGTGAAGTACGAAGAACGATCAGTTGAGCTCTGTTAGTTATATTGTAAAACAGTCCAGGGTTTTGCGCGGTTTGTGCTCTAAAACGTTTTAGGGCGACTTAACCTACACATACGTAGAGCTTGTCAGTTATTTAGAAGTAATGCGCGAACGTCGACTACCTAGCGCTACTGCACCGGAAGATACAGGAGATGACAAGACAAGCGAGCGAAAAGCGGACCCACAGTTCTTGCTGCTGCTGTGAGCCCAGCCTGCTAGGCTTTTCTGATTAGTATGAAGCCACCCCTGCTATATTCGGCTGGTAGGCATCGGTGCCCGAAGAAGCTGCCACTGCTTACTTTAATCCGCCCTACGTGCATGTTTTGCGAATAACGTTTTGAAAGTATTGTAACGGAGAACAAGCAGAGACGCGGCCCCTAACGCCCAGCTTTATTCTCTCTTCATCCTCTTCTGCTTCTCCCCTCCTGCACTGTTTACTTCGTCGTCGCCTAGTACACCACACTCGGCCACGACTGCGTTCGTCCGTAAATGAGCACCACCACATCTCAGACCTCGCATCTGCTGCACATGACGGTTCTTTTTGTTTTTTTAGGCAGGGGGGGGGGGGGGGGGGGCTGTCCTCCTGCGTAGCCATGATGATATTCGCACCGATAATCATGGCTTATTGTCTGCTTCAGCGATTGGCTTGGCGCGTTGCTCTTTGTGCGGGACTCCTTGGGCAGTTGCCGAGGCCTTGATGATAGTCCTGAACGTTTCTCCAATGCAAGTTATTTGCTGTTGACTTGCTCGCCTTGCGCAGTATTCGATGCTTTTCCCTGATCTGGAACTGTCGTCGTGAGGCATCCGCAGTGGTGACAAACATTGAAGCAGCTTCACCACAATACTTGTTGCTGCTGCCTTCGTTTCCACCGGAAGCACCGGGCCGTGCACAGCTTCCCGGAGTACGCCGGGAGGTGTGGGCTCCTACCTTCCCGACGAACACGCGACGTTTCTGCACGGACTTCCCATCTATCACAGTGGCATTGTCCGCATTGAGGCCTTTTTCTCCTGGGATTACTTCACATTCAACTTCCTGCACTTTTCGGATGCAGCGAAGTTTACGGGAGTGTCGGAAGTTTACGGAACTCCGGAAGTTGTACCAGCGGTACTGGGTATCCAGAGGACAGCGAAGCGCGGCCAAGCGCTGCAGTAAAAGAAGCAGATAACTTCTGGAGGGTGGAGAGGGCTTCAGGAATAAGGGCTAAGGCCAAATACGCCGAGGAGGCATGGACGCCGTTCTCGGGTGGAATAGGGGTCCCAGGTGCCGAGTGAGCCGGCCGTGTGACTGCTCGGCTGCTTCGAAGGTGGAGCGGCAGGTCGTGGAGGTCAGGGTCGGGGCCGACGTTCGTCGACTGCGCCATTGTAACGAAGAACAAGCAGAGACGCGGCCGTTCTTATGAACGCCCAGCTTTATTCTCTCTTCATCCTCTTCTGCTTCTCCCCTCCTGCACTGTTCACTACGTCATCGCCTAGTACATCACAGTATACACATTTGAAATAAGAAAACCTAGCATGCCCAATAATTATTTGCAATCGTTACTTTGACCAATTTACTGTCGAGAACATTAAATATTGTCACATTGCTTACTTCCAAAAGAAAATTTCTTGCTACAGTACCAGCGCATATGGAACAAGGGACAAGTTATATTTGGTACGTTAAATGTTAGCACCAATTGAAGCCACAAGCATACAGCAGTAAGAACAAACTATCTCAGAATACAGGCATGAAAGCTAATTCAAAAGGTTGTGTCCGACGCCTCAGAACAGTAAAGCAGACGATACTCGCTCAAGCAGCATGATTACGCCCCATTGCTCTTTCCCTCTCCCAATGTCCGCTCAGCTTCGGCTCGGTGCTGCTGCTCCGGGCAGTCGATACTCGCGCGGTACTGTTAAAGAACAGGCTGTACACTTTTTGTCAAACGCTTAGAGGCCGAGGGGTCTGTTTCTAATCCGTACAGTGGCCCGAGGTTTCGTGAAAGTGGTTCGCTTTGGAGAGGGTTGGACGAAAATGCTCCTTAACTTTATCGAAGTTGGAACTTTGAGAATGCATTACAAGCCCCACAATGTGGCTCAGAAGCAAACACTCTGAGATCTAAACTTTTGACAAAAACTGTACGTATAGTATTGGTCCAACAAAGGTTGCTGTGTGCAGCCAGGGAGCGGTTGCGCTCCGCCATCACAGCGCTGCTTCTGCTGCTCGCTTGCGACGACGATAAAAAGGCGCAGGACCATCACTCTCACTCTCAAGAATCATTTGATAACAGGTCTCGTGAAAAACTAGTGAGGCGTTTGTTCTGCCAGCTGTCAGCGCTTCTTGTATCTGCCGAGATACGGCGCATAGTGCGAGTAAACGCAGTGGCTTGTGCGAAACTGCTCGGTTTTCATGCACTGCATTAAGCGTAAAGATTGCCCTAATCATAGACATTTTCTCTTACAATTATATTCTGCACATTAAATGGCAAAAGCCTTCGAATTAGGCTTGTAGATACATATTCTGAATGTGTTGGAGCTCGACGGAAGCAAAATATATAGAAACTTCGGATGATATTGGTGTGCTGTGTATATTGAGTATGAAAATAAAAATGGAACTTCTAGTATCTCCCAGTGCCCTCTTGTACGAGTGTACATTAGTATACATTGTAATATGAGGGAAATTCACTAATTGTTCGTTGAGATAACTCCAGAGGCAGTAATTTCGGCTTCAAGAAAGGCTCTTCTCGGAGGCGGCCTGCAACAACCATTACAATATTTCAAATACGTAGACCCTACCTCTGCACTAAGCGGTGACCACAGGTGTGTGTTCTACGTTGAAGTTCCTTCGGCGTTACACTATCTCGGCGTTACACTAAATAAACGCCTCAACTGGAACACACATATTCTTAACATCTCCTCTTCAGCCTTTCAAAATCTTTGCCTGTTCAGACACAAGCTTAAGGATGCTCCTGCTCATGTTAAACTTCTCCCATACACAACACTTATAAGGCCTAGGCTTGAATATGCTTGCACAATGTGGGACCCCCATACGATGTGCAATATAAATGCTCTTGAAAAAATTCAGAGACGGGCAGTGCGTTTAATTTATTCCAAATACGGTCGCACCGATTAGTTATCTGAATTAATGGCAGAAAATGGTATTGTCCCTCTCCAAGCAAGAAGAAAATGCCTCCGTCTTAAATTTTTATTTCTTTTACTTAATAACAAACTTGCACTTGATCCTAGCCCTTACGTTTGCCCTCTTACCACTAGGCATACACGCTACCCTCATGCCCTCTCTTTAGCATCTCACTTTGCAAGGACTAACTTATACAAATTCTCCTTTAAGTTTCCTAATACAATTGCAGATTGGAACAGTTTGCCTGCTTCTTCCCTCCAGTCTTTAGATATGCTTGAATTAAGCATGTAATGACTTATGAGATATTGCCTCCTGTCAGTTCTTGGGGGTCGGTTTTGATTGTTTCAGTTTTTTTTTTACTGTTGTTGTGCTTATATTTTATGTGCAGTAATAACCGCTTCAACTGATCTACTCGATATGTTGGTGTTTTGTACCTTGTACTTTCATGCTTTTTTGAATTTTATGTAAATGTATGCCACTCCTGCTTGGGCGCTAAGCCTGCAGTATGTTCAAAATAATAAAATAAATAAATAAACCTAGATTAAGGCTGTGAAAACTTTTCGGAACTACAATACTTTCGCTCGGCCTGAGTAGCCAAAAAAAGGTAGACTCATTATCTCGGCACATTGAAATGCGCCTAGTACCGACTTCTTTTGAGGTCTTAAACTGTTCCATTGTCATAAGGGCTTACATGAAATACACATGGGGCCAATATGAGGACAGCCTTGGTTAGATGTCCTGAAGTCAAAGGATTTTTGTCTCGGTCTCTAAATGAAGTCATTACGCCATTATCATAGGCCAAGTGGCATTCAAAATGGTAGGAAATGATTTATTATTACAGAAAAAAACTGTCGCATAGCTTTTTACGGCCCTTTAATCTTCAATAACGCCGCGGACGGATTCATTTCGCTTCAGTTTACTGAAGCAGTCCTGCCTAACAGAAAGTCCTTGATGTACATGTACGTTTTCCTCTTTACCCCAAGCGCGTTGAGCCCGTTGTCGATCGCGTCATGTTTTACGCTATCAAACGACTTCGTTAGGTCAAACCCTAAGATTACCTTCGCGTCTTTAGTGTTTGAACCCACTATGTCATCTTCCAGTTGGAGCATGAAGTCCTGCGTGCACAAGTGTGGTCGAAACCCAATCATCTCGCGTGGCCACAGATTGTTCTGCTCCATGAAGGCCGTTAATCTCGTCTGGACAATGTGCTTTACCAATTTTCCTACGCATGACGTCAGGATATTGGTCTAGGATTCTCTAACTGCGGATGCCTGCCCAGGTTTGGCATAATATGTGCCGCCTTCTACTGCTCTGGAAGCATCCCTCTGTGTCGAACGCCTTGAATATACTCTGTTTGGTATCTAATCGAGTCATTATTTAAATTTTATGCATTTTATTCGTAACCCAGTCAGGGCACGGGGCCCATTTATTTTTGAGCCATTTTTGAGCCGCACAATCGCTGCCCTTACCTCCGCCTCCGCGATGGAAGCGTCTAGGGCATCATTAGGCCCACCAGCGTACTCCGGTAGGAGGAGGGAGCGTTGGGTGTCCCCGATGCACATCTTTAAAATCTTAGCTATGAACTCCGAGTGGTCTCCTTCGAACGCGTGCGTGGCTTTGGCTCGATTAATATAATATATACTTGGGTCATAGGAAGGGAAAGGCGCAGTATCTGTCGAATTTGTTTCCGTGGGCACCTGCACCCGCGCCTTAAGGGAAGGAAGTAGGTGGAGTGAAAGTGGAAAGAGAGAAATCGGAGCTGGGACGTGTGAGGGCTATGAAGTAATTTAGACCACCTGGGGACTTCAACGTGCGCGGACATCGCACAGCGTTATGGTGGGTGTTCCTATCTCTTCGGGGCTGGGACTGGTACGTCCATGCTGCTTGCGACGGGGGCTAGCCTTCCATTGAATTTCTTTTTTTCTTCTCTAATTTTTCTATTCTGTCCGCACGAGGCAGCCGATGTGGCTCAACTACAGAGCCAGTAGCAGGCCAGTGCATTTTCCTTTCATTCTTCCTACAGCCACAACAACATCGTACAGCAAAAGGACACCTCTTCGTTTCGCCTCCATCAAAACGCAGTAGCCGCGGTCGGGATCAAACTCGGGTACCCCGGCACAGTATTCGTGCCGCTTACCACTGCGGGACTAATCCCAGATTTCGTTTTTGATTTTGTTGGGCCCAACAAATGCCTGAGCATGCCCCACGTCCTGGATAGATTCATGTCTTCTTCCATTTCGTCGCACGTATTGCCCCAATTCTGTTCGCATAGTTTGATTGCGTATTCCTCAATTTCTTGTTCTCTCTCTCCTAGTCTGCAACATCACCCTTTTCCCTATGATTCGTGCTCTAGCTACCACCCCTAATCTCTCCCACGCTTTCTACGCTGGTGATATCACCCTCTGGGTGACTACCAGCTATCTTGGAGAGATGGAAGCGGCTCTCCATGCAGGTGCACACACGGTCGCCGATTATGCTCTCACGGCCGGGCTAGGTTGTTCCCCGTCCAAATCGGAGCTTCCCGTCCAAGTCGGAACCCGGCGAATGATAATAAAGAAAGACTGCGGGGTCAGAGACAAAAATAGGCATCGCTACCCAAAGGGTAGACTTAATTGACACCAATAAAGTTACTGCAATGATTTGGGGGTAACGGGTGGTAGGTCGAGAATAGAAGCCTGCACGTTGAGAACAGTGGTTGATACTGATAATCGGAACCTAGAAACACGCGTAGTGAAAGCCATTATGTCAGCCGCACAGTTTGGAGCTGATATTTAGAGATCCAGAAAAACTGATGCAGCCGAATTTCGGAGTGGTCCTTGCATGGGCTTTGTAAAGAAAAAGCGTGTCTCGGCGGATTGCAAATTTCCCAGTGATTTTCTTATTAACATTGCTTATTGCAACAGGGCATAATGGAATATGTAAAAAAAAATAGGAAAAAAAAACTGCTGTTCTAATAAAGCTCAAGAGAGAGCGATGACAAGGCCCTTGCGTACAAAGTACGAAGACGATTTGCTCAACGAAAGGCCCACTGCCGTCAGTTGTCGAATTCTCGTCGGCTTCATTGCCGTGCAAACCCACAAGTGGTGAAAATCTGCCTCATGATTTTCTGACTTGCAGACAGGACATCTTGGACGTTGATATAAGTACCAATATTGAGGTCATGTTCGTATTACAGCAGGTGTAAGGGCAACCCCGACCCGAATCATCCGTAGCGCAACCTCCTCTGCGAGGGGAAAACCGCTTGGGAGGGTTACCGCTCACGGTGGGACAAGAGCAAGTATGCAGCGCCGGAGGAGCTCCTTTCTTGTGAGAAGCAGAGTGGCATCATTCATAGTGACGAAGCGTGTCATTGATGAAAGTAATGTCGGCTGGCGGGTTGCAGAATCTGCAGAAGTTTGCGAACTGTGGATGTCACGTGGGACCCACTCAACTCGAATCGTTTGAGAGATGCGAGCCGCATCTCGCAATATTCTGACAGATTTCCGACAGATATTCTGACAGATTTCTAGGCTGCGACTGACGTGTCGGAGCAGACGCATTGCTTGTAGGGCGTCGGTGCGGATGACAATTTTGGCTGTATGTAGTAAGGTTGTGGCGGATAGAGAAGCGAAGCGCGTCTTGGACGGCTCACCAGCTCAGCACAGAAAGAAGAAGGAGGTTCTGCAAATTGATATCTGGATGTGCTATTAAGCGCCGGCTTAAAAGGACAATGAATTGCAGTTGTTCTTTCACATCCATGAATACTGGTATCTACATATACTATTATTGAGCCTTGGCACATGTTGGAGTCTCGTTAACCAATCTGAACTATAGTGTTTATCTAAAGCCACCATGTTGTTAGCCCGAATCAGCATACTGCCATCGTAACTAGCGCTGTATACCTCAGATATTCCGTAATATGTTGTCTGAGCGCTGATGTAAAAAAGACGCGAGGGTGTTCAAAAAATGTAGCACACTACTCTAGTGCACTTTAAGGACCAAATCAGCATTATAAAACCAGACTTCAAATACATTGGAGGAAGCCTGTAGTGAACGATAGAGGCCATGAATATTGTTTGCAGAGGCAACTGATGCTTTATCATCCGCATATGTATAAGCAGTAACAATAAAGTGAACAATGAATACATTAGAAAAGAAGGGGAGAAAGCACAGCGTATGGTTGCACTTCACATCGCCGCATGTATAAGAGGTGGAGACACTCTCTGCAAATGAACTGCCGTTATATAATAATAATAATAATAATAATAATAATTATACTACTACTACTACTACTACTACTACTACTACTACTACTACTAATAATAATAATAATAATAATAATAATAATAATAATAATACTAATAATAATAACAATAATATAATAACAATAATAATAATAATAATCAGCCTGACTCTACCCACTGGAGGGCAAAGGCCTCTCCCATATTTCTCCAGTTAACCCGGTTCTGTGCTAGCTGCGTCCACTTGACCCCTGCGAACTTCTTAATCTCATCCGCCCACCTAACGTTCTGCCGCCCCCTGATACGCTTTCCTTCCCTTGGAATCCAGTTTGTTACGCTAAGCGACCATCGGTTATCTTCTCTTCGCAGTACATGTCCTGCCCATGTCCATTTCTTCTTCTTAGGTTCCACTAGAATGTCGGTAACTTGAGTTATTTCTCTGACCTCCTCTGCACGCTTCCTATCTCTTAATGTTACCCCTACCATTTTTCGTTCCATAGCCCTCTGGGTTGTCCTGAACATAACTAGAACTCTCTTGGTTAGCCTCCACGTTTCATCCCCATAGGTGAGTACAGGTAAGATGCAACTGTTGTATACTTTCCTCTTGAGCGATACCGGTAATCTGCTAGTCATAATCTGCGAGTGCTTGCCAAATGCGCTCCACCTCAATCTTATTCTTCTTGTTATTTCGTTTTCATGGTCCGGATCTGCGGTTACTACCTGTCCTAAGTAGACATATTCGACAACTACTTCCAGTACTTCGCTACCTAATGTAAACTGCTGTTACTTCCCGAGGCTGTTGAACATTACCTTAGTCTTCTGCATATTGATGTTCAGACCTACCTTTCTACTTTTCCAGTCTAGGCCATCAATCATTATTTGCAGTTCATCCCTCGAGTTGCTTAGCAAGGCAATGTCATCAGCAAATCGCAGATTACTGAGGTATTATCCATCTACCCTTATCCCTAACTGCTCCCATTCCAAGTCTCTGAATACTTCCTCGAAGCAAGCTGTGAATAGTACTGGGGAGATTGTGTCGCCTTGCCTAACACCTTTCTTTATGGAAATTTTGTTACTTTCTTAATGCTTCCTTTTACTTTCTTATAATAATAACCCATCTTTAAATAAGTGCTAAGGTGGCCGTAGTAACGTTAGGGGGCTTAGTCAAATCATTTTTGGGCTGTCGCTGATGGTATCAATATTGGGCGCCATTAACACTTTAAATCCGTTGCTTCGCCCGGCGATGCGAATACTGCTATGAAAATTTGCATAAATGTACCTTATTGAGCATCAACGGGATAGAGTAATCTTCGCACTGCTCACAGCCCTTGTTTCTGAAACATGATTTAATAAGCAGCTATTCGCAATTTTTTCTATTACTTTTACCATGTTGAAGGTTAAAGCTATCACCAGAGTTTGTCAACATAAAATCATTTCCAGAATCTTTTTAAAATTATATACCTTTCAACAGCCTCCAGTCGTGCGGCACCTGCGTCGTTTCCAATTATTCATTGAACAGATCGAGGAGGCTCTAAGTTAATTCCTCTGCAATGACATGAGCATACCTACCTTTGCACCGTCCCGACTCACAGCCGCCGAAGGGGTTCGAGATAATATAGTTAAACGTAATGTAGTCAGTATGTAATGTTCATTCTCATTGTAGTCAGAGCAAGGAAAGTGCGTGGATAAAGAAACTGCACACTGCTCATCCAAACGCAATGCAAGATAACACTTCTCAACATATTAACTAGAAAGCTCGGGAGTTCATATTCTTTTCCATAACGCGAAACAAATGGTCCGAAGTCTAAAATCTGAATTTTGGTATAGTCTTCTGATGCCGGAGCTATATTCCTTTCTATAGCAGCGGCGCTAACAATTTGCAGTTAGTCGAATGTACAGAGTTATGGTTGTAAAACGACTCCTCTATGCATATTTCTCACGACGTAAGGGCACCTGACAGGTATAGTTCTATGCCTGGAGATGGAGACTTATGGATACCGGTATGCCACACATTGAACTGCGAATTATTTTATCATACAACTGTGACAAATGCGGTGCTCTTTCGGTTCCACATGAACAAAAATGAGATGCAAGAAAGGAGCGCATTGAGGCTTTGTCGGTGAAATGATTTATTAGTGTTCGGGTAAAACGACTATCACAAAGTGAGCTCGTGAAGATTTTAAACACAATTGAAAGATCGACACTAGAGGTGCTACAGCCAGCTGTGCATCATTTACTTGTATTTATCCTACTTGCAGGGAAGGATAAATCGGTGACTAATAGCTAGTTTTCTAGCATGAAGGTTATGACCAGAGTAGTTACTACAGACTGCATGATGCATGTGAATGCACCTGAAACGATGAACATATTTGAGTTGTCGAGAAGCCATCCTATACTCCAATGCGAACCTCCCGAATGTCGAACTCCGGGTATAGACGCTTAGATATCAAGTCTTAACCACCTGCCCATCGGAGATTTTATCTGCTAGTACCATGTGTTTGTACACAGCTGTTTTAAGCTCACGACGCTCTGGTGCAGTGAATTAAAGGCCTCTTTAAGGAGTTGTTTCAACGTATGCTTTTTGGATAAAAGATGTTTGCGATTGCAAGCGAGGCGTATTACGACATTGCGATATCTACAGCTAAAATCCCCACAGTCCTGGAGACAATCATTTTTAAAATTATTTTTGCTCAGGGACACAGTAAACATCACAATGAATAGCCCGCCTGCCCTCCGATACGCATTAACTGAATCAAATATCCGATACGCATATACTGAAAACGTGCCAGATTTAAGTTAAAATTTGAAGTATAAGAGAGGTCCACTTACAGCGCGGAGATTGGCCGCATGGCAAGCAACAAGCAACAGCTTGAAGAAAGGTAAAGACGAAGCTACATTCCCATCTCTTCTAACTCCCTAAGTACCCAAACAGCGACCGAGAGTCGTCCCTTCCTTTATATAAAGGCTTCATTCACTCTTTCATTCATCCATTTAAAATCGAGGTTTCTTTTAATACTACTATGGTAGGCGGACTCCGAGTTCGAGTAGTCCTAAATCTGGATGAGAAGAAATAGCACAAAATCCACTAAACAACCTTTAGATCTGCCACAATAACTGTTCAGAAATAGAGGCAGCAATACCTTCATTTAGCATATGCTTGCGTTAAAAGTGTTCTTTTTCTTCTGGCATAAAATGTCTGCAGCACAACTATGTACAGTGGAACAGCCTGAACATCAATATTGAATGCGCTCGCGTTGCAGGCGACGAAGTTGAGGAAGAAGTACGCCTGTCTCCTAACTGCAGGTAAGCTACTGTAGCTGGAGTATATTTTATGTCTTTAGGGCCTCTTAATTCCTGTGTTTCTTTCCGATGAATCTTTAGCCGTCTGAATATCTGATTGACAAAAATGTTGAGCCATTCAGCTAAGATTAATCAGGGTTATGAAATTGGCAGTGGCTTAGCTCAGCCATGCCAGTATGTATGTAGAGAGAGGTACATTTCGCTGGCTGAGCTTGTTGTGGATTTACTTTGCTTGACAGAGACGAAGACTGTCCAATTATGTGTGAAGTTGCATTTAGCGGCCTAACTTTTGACTATACGGTATTTCCATTGTGCAGTCTCCAAATGAATAGACTCATGCATTGGAATACTCACCGGTGTCAAGTCCATTCGGTGACACAGTCTCTCACGCACACTACACATGTGTCCAAATGGATTGTTCAGAAAGTCTGCTTCAAATTTTGGGGTCGGAGATGCATTTTGGAAAACTCGAATCGAGTGGTTGCCTTCACATCCTCTTCTGTTGATTCCCGTTGACAGAACTCTTCCATATGCCCCATCTCGGTGGCTATGCTCTGTCGTTTACGCTGGGCAGTCTGGCATCATCGTTTCGCAAGCCATTCCTCTCTCTGTACGGGTGGGCGTCTCCACTGCTCTCTTCGCCTCTTTAAGCTCATTCACTATTTGCTGTATTGCGCAGCTTTTACGCTGTGCCGGCTAGTCCGTTTCGATGGAAGCCAAACGAAGAGACGTCCGGGTGTTTTGCGATTTCAGTGCAAATTAAACGTCCCCAGGTGGTCTAAAATATTCCGAAGCCCTCCACTACGACTCATTTTTCTTTCCGTCTAATTTCTCTCCCACCTTCCTCTCTTCCACTACAGCGCGGGGCAGGTGTCTACACAGCAAGTGTGACAGATGCTGTGCATTTCTTTTTCTGTGAACCAATTTATTACTATTTATGTCATTATTGCGCTCTACATCTTGGCGTCTCGGCTTGCCAAGAGGCTTTTCCCTTTGTTCGGGCGTCTCTGCCTGCGTCAGCAGTGAAGTCTGATGTCAAGAGCGGCGCACCTGTTGTTCTTCTCCGGCTTCCGCGCAAGCGCACTAGTGTCGCGTCTAAGACGGTGAAATGCACGGCTGACAAGCGTAGTGTTGCTCTCGCCAAAATACTGCATAAATTCATAGCGGTGGCTGGAAAATATCTTGTGTACCCAAAATAAAACGTTTGCTCTTTTTCATATGACACTCTCGTGTGAAGATGGAATTCAAATCGCAAAATTTGATATTGTACCTGCACAGCTAGAATTTTAAGTGTCATCACCAGTCAGAAATATTGCTGGACGTTAATTATTCGCTCAGCGTTGAATTCTAGGCGTGATGTCATAACTCTATTTGATTTTTTGATATGCACAATAGCATTAAACAGCTCCTTACATTTTAAAGTAGCATGATTTGCCACAATATTGTATATGGTAAAAGAGAAATATTTTTGTTAAACTCATGCCGATATTCCAAACGGATCAAGACAAAAAGCAAGAGAGCCTAAATTCTACATCCAGCTCTACTTATTTAGCAATTTTATCAATTTTTCAATAAATATTAGGATGAGTTATTATGTGTGATGTAGATGTTTGGCTGTCGATGGCACCAGCTGCATATAAACAAAACATGCTTCATTTTCAGTAGGTCTACTAGTAATTGACTGCTTTCATGCTATAATATTTGTGCAACCATTACGTCAATTAAACCTAGAGTTAGCATTGCTGCAGAACGCAGTGAGGTGGAGCGAGCACAGCGCAACACGGAGGCCACGCTACATTGCAGGTGATGGGGACAGATCTTCGAATGTCAGCGGAACCTGAGAGCACCTGCTGTATTCATGTATCCCCAAGTCTCACACCAACCAGGGCTCTCTTCTCTAAAAAATCTCACCCTCCAGGTGCCAACGGTTCCTCATTGTTGCAAAGCGGAGACTCACTTCCGTCACCAAGGCGTGTAGTCTCACCAGCGTACACGCTTTCAGAAGGTGAGTAGTAAAGCAGGTAGAAAAATTTCAGAGGGATGCTCAGTTAAAGTTTTTGCTACTAAAGCCACAGCAGTAAAAACTGCTGATGCCTGATTACGTCGAGAAATGATTCAGTCGTTTGGTATGCACAATTCCCGAACACTTAAACGTCTTGATGCGTACAACCACACCTCTTGTTCATTTAGCTTGTGGTTAGATGCATCCAATAATTTTCCAACAGAGAATAAAATGAAGTGCAACTGGCGCTGGTAACAGACACATGTAATAATATAGTGAATCTTCATCATCCCCTAGCCCATTTTTGTGATAGAGGCTGCAGCATTATCTTGGTGATGCAGTTATTTCTCTCGCATAAAATGAAGTTGTCATAGACACCTAAACTTCGGCTTTAAGTGTATGGTGTGGCCGCTTTATTGGCTCCCGCCAGCATTTCCCTTTCTGGGTCCTCGTTCACGTCAATGTTCTTTTGCAACTCTCTCAATTACATATCTCTTAATTTCTGCCTCTACATCTGACATGTACTCTTTGTAGTCTTGGGCTTTTACATTGTGGAAGACAACTTAGCACACCGTGTATACAAAGCCCCGCTAAGAGCATAAGTAGGACCATCCATGGATGGTTTAGGGGTAGCATCGAACTCAAGGTACAATGGCCCTGGAAGGCTCGATTCACAACGCGCTCTAATCTGAAATGTGAAAACAGAGTTGTGAAACTCTTGCCTTATCTGCCATGCTGCGTGGTTATGTGACGCCACCCAACCCTATGACCAGTAAGTGAATTTCCGTACCAGGTACTACGAGCACAGTCACATCAATGGCCGCTAGGTTTCACTCGGACAGCCGACATTGGCATCGCCGGGTTTTCTGAAGCATCATGGCTTTCAAGTGATCGCCTTGAAATTAGTCTTCAAAATACTTGCGATAAGAATAGAGAAAACTTCAGTAACCTTTTCTTCATACCTCTAAGCATATCAACTGCCTATACTGTCTACAGGACTCCCACAGTCTTGAAAGATCGACAGCAACGGCTACCAGCTCGCGTCGGCAGTACTGAATACGATTCTTTTTGTGTAGAAGTGACGTTCGTTTACCCTGATTAGAGAAGGGCTTTATATGCATCCTAGCTGGTCTTTGACGCAATGTGGCAGCTTACGAGTATACAAGATTAAATGTGGGCGAGGTGATAAACTGATCACTTAAGTGATTAAAATTTAAAGGTGGACCAAGTTCACGAACACGAACACTTATTTGCAAGCTAAGCCGCAGAAGCGACCCACTAATGCCATGGGGTAATACGCTTACAAACAGAACTGGCTTGCCCCCTAATTTTGATTTAGCGGAAGAGGAACATTATTGTTGCGGCATCAAACGGTGGAGAAAGAAAAATGGGCAGGTGAAGGCCTCCTTAGTGGCTGCGATCATTTTGGTTTTTTCAAAATCTAAAGCTTGATATCGCATGTGGACACGTTTTTAATGTCTTTTATTAGATTGCGCTCCTCGCCTTCGAAATAAGACCTCCACCCTCGTGATCAGCACGTGAGCACCACGCGGATTGAGTCTGTGCGTAGTATATTTAGGTGGCCGGTTAGTTCCAAAACCAGACAAGTATAGAATATCCTCTCTGGCACGAATTAGTTCTTTGTTCACGACAGGGCCAGCCGAAAGTACAAAGATGCTTAGCCATACAGGTGGCCAACACGTGCTGTAGAGATTTTTGTCCGCCTTAACTTCGAAAGGTGCATGCGAGGACCACCAAAGAATGCCTTAGCTGTGGGAACGACGCCGACACCTTACTTGGTTAAATTCTAATGTAAAGCTCTGTAATCAAAACAAATGACACCCCATGTGAAATGGAAATGTTTACGGGAGGCGTGCCAACATTGACTCGTTTCTTTACTAATGTAGGGAGAACTCAATAAGTGGGCCGCAGCCGGTTGGCGCTGTGGACAACGTACGTGCGCCCATTCGTTTGGTATGACTGTCTGCAATGTGCACTTGCATTACACAGGACAGTATTGAACATATTCAAATCATACACCATGACAGTGCGCAACGTAGAATTTATCTCTGCAGTTTTTATGCTCAAGGCTTCCCTTGTCAGGACCTGCAGTCCATCATGCTTTACAGCAACGTATTTTCGTTTGTTCGTTATAATCCAATAGCATTTAAGTCTGTCGATACGTATAGACCTTTTCGTTTATAAAATTCAAAGGTTAGATCGCGGCATGGTATGTGACTATTTTGGAAGTGTTGAAGATGGCTGCGGAGAAGAGACTTCACTTGGCCAGAAGTGGCTTCAAGTTAAGCATTCTTGAATTCGTGACCCCCCGTCTAGACACAATCAGAAAAAGACCTAACGGTCGGCTGCGGACCAGGAACATTGTTTGGTTGTGCGCGCATTGATATAGATGCGTCAGCAAGCATAATGATAAATTAATGCTAACAAAAGATTTGTGTATACATTAACAGACTTCATGGCCTGGTAGACCCGACTTCTGAAAAAACAAACGTTTCTCTATTACTATCTCTCTCTCTCTCTCTCTCTCTCTCTCTCTCTCTCTCTCTCTCTCTCTCTCTCTCACACACACACACACACACACACACACACACACACACACACGCACACGCACACGCACACGCACACGCACACGCACACACACACACACACACACACACACACACACACACACACACACACACACACACACACACACACACACACACACACACATTTCCTCCAAGTAATGCAACAACATTGAAGTTAGCACGAATCTTTGTCCAGAGACATAGAGACGGACATGCCGAGAATCAGAAGCACTAGGACCTTTTAGTGTGGTGTGAAAATGCGGCAGGGTATTGTGTGTTCCCGTATGGCTCACTGTAGTTCTGAAAGTTAATATTTTCTCTTTTGCTCTCTCGTTCACACGTTAATAAAAATATAATCTCTTTCAAATCGCCACGTGTTTCTTTCTCTTTGTCCAAGTATCCCCAGTTAGGTGATATAGTACACCGAAAAACCTAGTCTGACAGTAAACTCTTGTGTAGCGAAATTAACTGCACTTAGAAATATTTCCCGATATCCGTTCATCATGACGTTTAAAAAAGAGCGATACGACGACGTTAATATTGATCTTTTACAGCTTGTGCCTACAAAAATGTGAGCTAGCTCAAAAGAAAAACTGCTAACTTTACGTCTGGTAAATGTCTGCGAAAGGTGCTGTCACTAAGCACAGCTATGGATAGTTGTGGGCAATGCCAAATGCTTTCACATTGCGAAATCAAGCTCGCAGCTGTCTGCACTATGCTTTTAGTGTATGATATAGTTATTCTTATCCGCCATGTCTCATGTGTCACGTCGCCAAGACAGAGAGGTTGTACGGCGTTATGTGCACGGCTTGCGCTCATAATTATAGTGTGGCTGTGCTAAAGCTGGTTCATTCAATGACACTCAGGAGCAGTGCAAAATGGAAGATGAAGCCAACATTCCAAATTGAGAAATAGGGCTTGTTACGTAATTCCAACTACCCTCTCGTGTCATCTCGGGGACAGATGACCAACTTTAGATAAGGCTGACTGAGAAGATGTACTCAGTCTTCCAAATTGTTCGTGTGCAGTGAAACTTGATTGCACAAGTCGCTGGCTTTTAGGCTTGCGTAGTCGGTGCTGTAGCATCATAAAGCAAGAAATGCGTGATAGCATTTCTGTCGATGTTAAAGTCTCTACTTTACCCCAAACTAGTTTAGAGCCAGGAATATTAGCAATGAACACGTACAGCCCGCGAGTTGCAAGTCTGTGGTTACCTAACATCCATAAATCCCGCCAAATACGGAAGCTAACGCGGGAAGAGATGCGAGTTGGGTGAAAACTTCTTCCAGTGTTTTACTTTTTCCATGCGTTAATTTTTATTTACACTTTGATTATCCAAGTCCTCGAGGAGGTATTAGTGTTGCTTGAGGCAGTGAGAACCGATCGGCACAATAAATTTGTGTAATATGCACGGGTAATTTACTGGCGCCACTGCTGTAATTAATCATAATTATGCTGTGGATGAGACTGGTATTTAGAGTCCCTACTTTCTCGCCTTGAGCATTTGCTTTGCGCTTAGGCATTTGATTGTGATATATGTAATGCATATATTTGGCCTATTTTGAAGCTGCAATATCTTCAGCAACTACGAATTGAGAAAACAAGAATGATCCGAAACGGAACTTGAATTTTATTAAACAAGACGTCTACCTAAAAGAAGATATCTAGGCTAACATTTTCGCACTGAAATAAACTGCACACCATAAAGTTCACAATATTTCGACTGCCACCTGTGGGACACGCACTGACTACGAAGAAAGTCAAGGGGTGAAAACCGCACTTCTTCCTAAAGCATATAAAAAGGGGTGAATCGCATTGGCATGATGGTAGCGGAATACGCGGGTAATAGTACGATCACATAAAATGGTACAGCTGCATATGTGAAGTATGCAAAATATCCTAACGTTGCCTAAAAAAATTACTTATGCCTGCTTTTATAGAAACGTACTAACCAGAACAGCACCATGATTAAGACGAAGGAGTGTAATGTTTTTCCCCAAAGAAGATTCATATTGAAACCCAATGAGCGTGACAACTGCTGTATCTCTAGTCGCACCAGAACAGAAGATGAGGTCCCTTCGTTCGGCCTGGTTCCATGACCCAAACAAGCAGGTCCACAGCACGTCAATAATAGTGGTGCCAAAACGGGAGTTTTGATCCAATTTCGGCTAACTACGAGAAAGTTTTCTCACTGGACGTAAACCTCATGAAACCGAAAGACGGTAGACCCTTGTTGTGTGCTACTTCCTGATCTGGCACTCGTCTTGCCGGTGAGACTTTATTTTGCATTAATTACTAAAACACGATTCCACTGTTCGCAAATGTTCACTGACAACCCTCTAGTTCGAGCTTCCAAAGGCGAAACGTACAGCCGCCGCCATTGTTAAGTTCCGCAGTCCAGAGTATTCTAATATAAAATATTCTTCAGTAGTCCTGTGCAGCTGTTCAACAACGTCCACTGCAAGACAAAGGGCTCGGCTAATATGTCGTAGTTTTCATTCTAAGGTCCAAACACAAAATAAAATTTGCACACTGCCTCCGGGGAAGGTATTTATTGACAAAGTTTGAATATGTGTGCGTAGTTTCTATCATGAATTATATTTCTCAACCTCATCCACATTTGTGATGCATCTTGGACCAAACAGAACTAACTGAGGCTAGTGTGTGCTCAGATAGGCGTGTATATACAGACGCTGGGCTGTAGGGCTAATCCGAAAGCCATTTCTGCTTAGCCATTTTGCATCACTTGGGGGCATAGAGTTTTTTACTCTTACCAAGAGGGAAAGCTGTGCTGCCATCTGTAAGAGTTTACATGGAGTTTTCAGACGACCAGTTCAGCCACCATGGGCGCTCAAAGCATCATGGGCCGGAGAGCTATCGAGTGCCGACCTATAACTTTTGGACAATACTATTGGAAAGATTAACGTTGTTCTACCGTAAATAATGTCCTAAGATTAAATATGGTGACTATAAATTGCTAAAAGAGAGAGAAACAGCATGTAAGTGCTAGATTTATACAATATAAGCGATGGCTCTGTCTCTTATTGGCTTAGTTTTGAGCAGAACAAATACCAATATTTTGCACCTAATAGGCAGAATTTAAAAAGAAAAAAATGTTTTGCAAATATATATGTTTGTAAAATTATTTAAGAAAGTTTTTATGCCATTTGGGAAAACAGAAGCCTTCTATAGGCGACTCTGCTTTTGCTCCTTCGCTACTATGGCTTTAGCGGTCTATGTACACACCTTGAGCCGATGATGTTGTTGATAAAGAAACATCATAGTAACGCCACTCTATGCACCCGAGAAAAGTCGACTGTCCCGCACCAAGTATCATACCGGCCCATGATTCTTAGCGCGCCCATGAGGGCTGAAGGGCAGCACCCTCAGCTTTCCCTCTAGTTAGTGTAAGAAATTTTATGCTTGGGGGTAGGAATGTTACAATGAAGAAACATAGTGGAGTGATTTTAATCCTCAGCGAAATGGTAACTTAGAGGAGGGCTTTGAAGACATTACGCTACTTTACATCTGTTTGCTGTAGGTGGAGGAAACGTTTTTTTCAGTAAGAGTATTTTGATTTTCCTATCCAGGGCAATTGGAACTGCAGTGCGCTCCTACATGCGGGCATGCACTGCGTCCTCCAGCCCCCGAACGCACCGACTACACCGTCAGCTATGTCACAGCTGACATGGCCGCTTATTCGGGCTCCTACGCACCGGACCCCCCGTGGGAGACTCAGTGCAACTGCCCTTCGGGGGCACCACATGGAGGACCGGAGCAGGTTTTTCCGGATGCAGCATCAGATCTTCGAGTCGCCACGGCGACAATCAACACCGTATGCGACATCATGGTTCACTGAAAACAGAAAATATCTTAACATGCTTGGGTTACATCGAACTGAAAGGCACGACATGCTAATCATTACCCTTGGACTAAGCAAAGCCTAATTCTGGTTGTTGAGTGAGTCCACACATCAGAATGCAATAAACTGCGCGAAAGACACTGCAGCCCAACTCGCAAAACAGGTTAAACTGCGACCGTAGACACCACTACGCCTTTCAGCTCCTTAAGCTTGATTAAAAAGAAGGTCGATACTTTGTTTTCTTTTCTTTTCATATTGTTACGTGGAAATCGGTGCCCTCATCAACGTTAGTTGTGCGGACAGCTTTAGGACTGTAAATGTTCCACGTAACAATATAGAGCTTAGGTATCTGCTCACTGGCTTAGTCAAAGAAAGAACGTTCTTTCCTCTCCTGCCGAAACAATTGACTATGTTCGACGGCGCTAATGCAGTTAGTCGGAGGTCCAGGTTTAGTGTCAGCACCTCTGTCTTTGTAATACCATTTTGCGCTAAAAAAAAATTAGCCGCGTTTAAATATGCACCTTATATAAATGTTGTCAATTTGGTTGTATTTCATGCCACCATGCATTAATACCTGACAGTCCTAACATTATGCAACAATACGACCAGGCACGGAAAAAGTTTATGCGCTCACCCGAACAGACGTTCGACGAGTGAGTTATAACCTATATAGCATTAATGTAAAGAAAACCATTGATGTTTAACGTAGATCTCTTTCATTGGCCCTTCGAAACATTTCCTTAAGTCCATACACCTGTCGTGATAAAGGGCCTAGCAGACACCTTCAAGGAAATAAACTATATCGGGGCACTTGTCTCCTTACGTGCTGTAATTGCTTTACCATTATTGCTATTGTTTCGCATTTGTCGCGTGTTTTAACCTAGTTAGACGAGTTGAAGGTCGCCTTTATATGGTTTTTTTCCGCGGTTTTGTGTTTAGTATTCAATTCCTCTAGTGGAGACCTTTTTAACAATGTATGATTTGGCGCGTTGAAACCTTAAGTGGAATTGATAACCAAAATTTAGTATTTGGTGGATATTAGTTAACATCTGCAATCACAATAACGCAATCGCACTTTATATGAGCTGTCAAAACTTATACAACTTTATTTCTAGGCTAAAATCAAACTTTAATCACAAATAACTACTTAGGGCTAAGCAGATAAGACAACCAGAAGGTCGCCAGTGCTGCTATACTCGACAAGCTATTCTGCCATGTACCCATGACTATATACCATTAACAGCAAGAAATTAGCAATAACTAATAATGATACCCAAATAGGACTGTGCGATTACAGTCACATGAGTTATCTATCCATATGAATAGCGTAAAGCTCATTTTATTCATAAATATCTGATCCAATGTATTTCACTCCGACCTAAATTAGTATGTTTACTATACACGACACAAGCATACAAATATATAAACATCGGGGCTTTTATACTAGACAATAGCTAAGCAGCCACCGCAGTCGGACAAATTCTGTACACGCATTCCGTTCACGATACACACGAGCCAAGAAAAGCTACGCATTGCGATTTTCTGGCAGAATACGGACGTTACCCAGGAAAAATACAATTGCCTTTTAAAGTATTAGCTCTTTTTGTTTCCTGCCTGAGCCCGTAATATGACCGGTTATTCATCCGGTCATCCGGATAAATGAGATTTACGAGATTATTTGCATCTATAATAGTGTATAAGTAATGTCAAGGGTAGTTTCAGTTTTCCAGCCAAGAAAAAACGATATCCGGGAAACGGTGAAAAAACGGGTGCGGCTCTCGCCGTCGCAGACGCCAGCGCATTGTGGAGGGATGATGGTCCCGAGTCCCTAAATCTAAAAGGGGTGCCCGCGATTGGTCGCGTTCAGCGAAAGGCGCGTGAGCGGTGCAGCATGCCGGCAAACGCCGCTAGTCGCTAGCGCGTCGGAGCTGCTTACACTTGTAGGGAAAAGACCACCGCGAGACCTATATATATATATATATATATATATATATATATATATATATCATGGCAACACACGAAAACGTTCGTTGGTGCCACTCGTACCCGCGGCACACTATTCGGCAATCCTAATTGGGCTGCAATGACCTCCGGCTGCTTGGCCAACTTATTCCGCCGCCTCCCATAAGCGTGCCCTCGGTGCACGGCCGTAATGAGCCTCCTACGTATGTACTAGCTCATTAGGGCCGGAAAGGCACTGGGAACGGATGTCGTGATGACTTTCCGTGATATCGGTGAACTCCAAAAGGAAAGCTCACAATGCCGGACAGAAATTACTACATTTGCATGGCGGCGAAAACTGGCCAATAGAGCTCGGCAGATGACTAATCCCGGGCGATTCCCGTGCGAATAGTTTGCGGAAAGTGTGGGAACGGGTCAATCCGTCTAGTAGCAGGAAGAGGTTTCTACTCAACTGGACGAGCTACCGGGCGGAAACCAACCGCGTGGTTTGCCAACTTAGTTTCAATCACCACTTCGCAATTTAGTACATTTGAAGAACATTTGTTGCGTACCTTCCTATTATTAGAGGGCATATCACGTGTTGTGAACAAATTGTGTTGCATGAACTGGAGGGCTAGTTGGTCTGACATCTTCAAGTGGTGCCGCGAAACGGCACGAAGCCTACACAAGAGAATGGGACAGACAGAGCTCTGAACCCAGCATTCGTGATTCGCACATCGCATTTGCAAATCATTTGCAAATGTCATTTGCATGGCATTGTGTTGCATGTTTGCAGTGATTTGGTGTAACAAGATGCGAACAGAGCTTAGAGGTCGGTAAAACCGAGCCTGGGCTAGAGTCAGATGCTCTGCATCGTCGGCTGTGCCGAGGAGTGAATATTTGTTTCCCTGTTAGCCTGATCCAAATCTCAGCTCTATTGTGAATATTGTAAATTCTCAATGTATATAAAGTCTCCAGTTTCTCATCGTAGCCAGTGTATTCAAATCTTCGTTATACCGTCTCGGACAGGGCGCTTCTAGTGCAAGCAACTTCCGCGGCAGGTTCACCGTCCCTAACCGACTTAGGTGCAAAGGTATCAAGAACCAAGAGGCACAATGTGCGAATCGCTAATAGCAACATTCATTGCTTTAAAATGACATCGCTTCTTTCGGGCGACTCAGGGCTCTGGAGGTGGTGGTGGCGGGAACACGCTGGTCTCAATCCCGATTCCCGTCTCTGTACCACTCCCGCTGAGCCAATCATCAGGGGCCTCCAGCGGGCCCATTGTCATCACCTCGCCGCCTCCGCCAGCGCCGCCTAATCCTCCTCAGCCGCCTCAGCCCTCAGTCCCGCGGCCGGGAATCGCACAGGTGAGCCCTGCTTCTGCACTAAAGCTCCCGGCGAAAGGCCCTACCACAGAAAGATAAGAAGGATAAGCTGAAAAGAGTTCTTTGTGAGCTTAGTTGCGAACTAGCGGCAAGCTATCAACGTGTAACATCACTGTAGTATGTAGGTTCGTAAAGTAAAACCAATACAGCTTTACAACTTACCATTATCATCAAAGACAACTACCCCGGGTACCAAACGCGCGGCGCCTTGTTATACAATTGAGTGCCAACTGAAATTCGGTCCCTTCCATTAGGGCACATTTTAGTCACGTTTTCAGATATGTTTTCCTTTCCTGGACCTCGATCGTCAAGTATAGTTTGCATTTTTATTTGACCAATTGATTTAGGCTTCTGATCACAATACAGCCTTTTCAGCTGGATACACGCTGCAAAAAATTATTATCTTGAATCTCTTTCAGGTGCAATACAAAATGTCTTATAAAGGTTGCCGAACCCGCTGAGGTAATATGTGAATTTTAGGCCTTTTGCGTTAGCGAGCGGTTTGGTGTCGTCAGCTGTACTGTTACTAGTAGGCCTTATTTGTGCCCATTAGCTCAATCTAATGTCAGTACACTTCAATAGGTAAATCAAAAGGGTTTTGCGCAGTTGAAGGTTTTTCCCTTTACCCGGTAATAAGCTTGAATTATAACTTATAA
This sequence comes from Amblyomma maculatum, assembly GCF_055883805.1. NCBI lineage: Eukaryota > Metazoa > Arthropoda > Arachnida > Ixodida > Ixodidae > Amblyomma > Amblyomma maculatum. The sequence goes on from NC_139344.1 coordinate 413,998,079, forward strand.
AACCGAAGTTCTTGCCCAAAACAGTATATGAAAACCGAAAACGTTTTCATGGCTACCAATGATTATTTGGCTTACGAATAGATGGCGTGACATATAACATTAAAGAAACACTTACAAGCGTATTTAATGACGAGGGTAGAGGCAGGAAATAACGACATAGATCTAATGTAATTAATATATAGTTTAATGAAGGTGTAAAAATTTTTGCTCTGGCGACAAACAGGTAATAACGTAGGTCTATTCCTGCCAGCAGCGTTTGGGGCAAAAATTATCTGAACATAGGGTAAGGAAACTTCAAATTTATAATTCAACTACCTGAGATATGATTTTTTGCACTGTTTCAAATTTAAATGGCTAAATCAGTGCGCAGAGAAAAACCTACAGCAAATGTTTTTATAGAACAAGAGCATATAAAATAACGGCACAGCTTCTCTTTAAGGATGCCATTTCGGAGGTTTTTGCTTTAAAAGCCTGCACCGCTTGTTTAGGACGTGGCCTCGATGCTCATGATGCTGGTTATGGACCGCGTGCGTGAACGAGTCGAGGGGACACCGGTGCCTGTCCCCAACGAAGGGCGAAACCGAGACGTGGAGATGGCCGCAGCGGCTGCCGCCGCGGCCGCAGAAGCAGTGGCCAGAGTTCAGCCCAAGGAGAACATGGTGCCTATGTCGGTCGTTCAGCAGATGCTGCGCGAGAGGAAGGAGTCTACGGCTTTCGAAAGGAAAGAACGAAGACTGAGGCGGAAGTCGTTGGCAGCAGGTCAGTCCTGCCATTTCAAGGACTACAAAATATTGGTCTTTGAAAGTTTGGAAACATATGATAGGATTTATGGCGCCCCTATCTTCATCAAACTTGCCGGCGTAATTTAAAAACAATAGAGAGGTACTAGAGCTCACAACTTGGGTGGTTATTTACTCAAGGATTAACGAAACAAAACAAAAAGGGCACCAGGGTAGTAATTTCTAAATTTTTTTTTATTATTGAACTCATGTTAAATTCTTCGAATAAGTGTCCCGGTTTAGATGTGTGAGTAAATACAAAAATTACAGGACTGCGTTAAAATCTGCTTAAGGACAGAAATGGCGGAGACCACTTTACGGAACTATGGTCCCTTAATGCGTCATCAATCTTCCCTGTTATCGCAATCGTTATCGCTCAACTAAATACACCGTAATTGTCCTCGCTAAGGTGATCATTATCAAGCAGTAACCAGGAGGGGAAAGGGGGCATCAATGTCTTGGCGATGCATCGCTCGACACCGCAGCCGTCACCTGTTATTGCTGCCCATGCACCCCGTCTCTTCGAGCGGGGTGCATGGGCAGCAACCGCACCGCCGTATCGAAACTCGGTCGAGGGCCGTACAGTTACGGTAGTATTTAGTTTTTAACACTCAGCAGCATTAGGTACAATGAAGGCGTTCATGAAAATCCTAATAACGCATCGCATTTCTAACCGACACAGCGCATTTGTGCAAACCTACACTATATCCAAGCGTAGACTTGGAAGAAGGGTCATTCTCCCATTCGTTTCAGTAATTAGCAATACCTAGTCATACTAGCCTTTTTATCATCTATAATCCTACGAAACTTTTATTGGACTACCGCGGTGCGCTCATAAATACACGAATCAGAAGACGCGAGCATCGGCACGTTCGCCAAACTGGAAAGGGAAATACACTTCATCATCTTCATTTATTAACCCTTAAAGGTCCAGACATTACATATTTCACTCGTAGGAAAGCCAGAGTGAAACCTTCAATCCCTTCTGCGATTGCCTGCTTCGCGAGATGATACTGGGCCACGTGGGAGGAGGAGGTGGAGGGGAAAAGGCGGGCGGAAGGCAGTGATGTTAACTAGAAAGAATGAATTCTGGTTGGCTACCCTACACTGGGGAAGGGGAATGGGGGATAAAAGGGGGAAGGTGGAAGAGGAGAGGAGGTGAGAAAGTCACAGTCTGTCAATCAGGCTAGTCTCTCTTAAAAAGCGAAGAAGTGCCTTGTAGGCTTTGAAAAATTTTAAATGCCCAGCACCTGAGTGATATGCTGAATGGAAATATTTTAGCTGCCCGTGCTCACGTGTGCACGTGTGTGAGCTTGAACCGAGGCGTCTCTCAACAGGCGCTGCCGAAATCAATGTAACCCCGTGCTCACCTCTACCCAGTCAGGCGTAAATAATGACGTCCCTCCACCGCAGCTACGATGGAGTCGTGTTGTTGACTTCGTATAAATAGCCGCCGCTTCCTCTTAGCCGGTACTCCAATAGATCTCGACAACGCGTCAGCAGTAGTCGTCAAGTCGTCATGGATGATCCAGGCGAGACGCCACGTGAACTGTCTGAGTCTCAAAGGCCGTGGCCGATCATACAGTGGATGTAGCTCGCCGATAGGCTAACGTACAGAGCTGAAGAGAGGCTTGTCGAGCAAACGGGCCATCGAAACCTCGGAAGAACATGAAGACCGACTCGTCAATTTTCATTCACTACCATAAAGCAACAAATAAGTCTATCCAAGCTTTACCAGGCTTAATTTACAAACTGTTACTTCAGTTACTTAGGCTTAGAGGGGTAAACCGGTGGTAAGTTTTGCTTAACTGTCAGTTAATGCGATAATTTGGTTTGGATATTACCGCAGCCCAAGAGCCTTGTAATGCTTTCGTCTTAAATTTATAAACAACCAAGCCGACCTAACCGAGACACTGATGGCACACACATACAAGCAGATGGGGACATACGACCATTGGAAAGATACTATGCGGGCATGAAATTCGCAGAGTAGTGCTATCTCCAAATAATGTGGCCGGCGTACATTATTTATCAACTGCGACATGGCTTCTGCTCCCCATCCCTCTGGACCCCCGGAGACAAGTATACGGCGAGCATTATTTCATGACAAGCATCTGCATTATTGTCATTGCCGATCTGACTATCAACAGCTTTGTTGTCCGGCCTTTTGCTGTGTGGAAATCTTGGGCGGGCTATTGCGGTAGCCCTCATTACGCCTCAAATTATGCGAAACGTTGACCACGCTTTAAACAGGATCAAAGCGGGCGCCTATTTCACCGGATGTCCAAAACAAAAAAAGAGGGCGTGTTCTGTCTGGGTTCATTCTGTGCTTCGTCACTTTACTGCGTTTCCAATGGCCTCTCGACGCGTCACAGATACGCAGTTGCAGTCTATGTGGCTAGCCTAAAAAGCTGGGATATGTAGAGAAGGGGAGGGCTGTAAACAAACAAAGGAGACTGGATGGGAAGTTTCGACATTGCGGTTTTGTTTTCCCGGCACAGACATCGCTACTAAATTATGCTTCATTTCTCATTAGAATATTATTTATTGCATTAGCGAACATTGCGAAAAGATCAAAGTTACATTTTGAACGCAGTTCTGAGATAAGCAACAAATAAATCGGTAGAAAGTACCCTGTGCTCGTAATGGGGTTTATTATCAAGAACGATGTCTGAGCTTGAGCCTGTAGGTAAAGATTCGTTAACCTTAAGCCACGTTATTGTGTCAGTTGGAAGGATAGATATTGTTATTTGAATGCTATGGAGAATTAATTTTATATAGTTCTATTGCCAGTTAATTGCCTCGGTTATGAAAACGTTTTTTGAGGTCACAGTTTAGATTGATGCGCATGATGGTTCGCTGAGGTTCTAAATTCAGAAAGCTTCGCGATAGCAGCAGGCATCAGCAAGCGTAAACGTTGGCGTTAATATTTTATATTGAATAGCTTGAGGGAAATATGAAGACACAGTGCATGCATACGTATGCCAGATAGAGTGCTGTTCTTAGCGTTTTATCTTTAATCACTAAAGCCGCTTCACACTGAGGGATCGCGCATTGATGGTTTGAAGATATATAGCGGGGATCCTCGTTGTGTACAACATGTTAGTTTTTTAGCAGTAACGCTCGAGAGTTGACTGCCCGGTGCAGAAGCACCGGGCAGAATAAAAGAGGAAATTGGGAAAGGAATAGAGCAGATGTGCGTAATCATGCTGCTTTAGCGAGTGTCCTCTGCTTGGCTGTTCAGCTCTATTAGAAGCAAGCTGTTGAATCAAGTTTCATGTCCAAGTTCCGAACTTGTTTTTCTGCTGTGTTCGTGTGGCTGCAATTGGTGCGAAAACATTACACTTGTACCCGGTTCCATTTGGGGGTACTCTCTCGAGAGAGGGTGTGTTTCTGTAAATAATGAATGTGCCAATATTTATCGTCCTCAATGATAATTATTTTAATTGAAAGGTCAGAGAGGTATTAAGCATGCTACATTTTTTATTGCAAATTCGTCTAATTTGAAGCTAATATTCGTGCTGTTTGTAGGCATTACGCATAAAAAGAAGCAGTGACAGCTTTTTCGGGCACCGATATGTATACCAGCTGATTGTAACAGGGGTTGATTCGCAGTAATCAAAACAGCGTAGCAAGCGAGGCTAACTGCTGCTGAAGTAATTGTGGGCATGCCATCACCCTCGCTTGCTTTGTCATCTCCTGCATCTTCCGGCGCAGCAGCGCCGGCCAGTCAACGATCTCGCGATGCTGTTAAAGAATTATTCGGGTGTTATGCTTTTTGCTCTTTGCGTCCCGGATAATCAGCAACCCCTTATTCTGTGCTTATATGAATACGTATACATTTTCCTTAGCATGACGTATGATTTGTCACACGTGAACGTCACTTTACCTAGATATAATACCCCGCTTTAACCACATTCTACGACCATGCCTGCTGAACTACTAGAGTAGCTCGTATGAATCGGAATCCAAGGTTCCTGGGTTATATTAACTACTAAATCACCGTAAAAGTTTTGCTAACGCTACCATGTGATTTGCTACCTTGACGTCCCAAAACCCACCTCCCAATGTGCACCTGGCCATAGCAGCTGCCAGCTACCACATGCTAGAGGAGTGCTCGTGAGTGTTCACGCACAAGCTCAACTCTGCAACGCCTATGCTTGAAAGCGTATGTATACGCGTTTGAATGAAAGTGATAATTGCGGCGTCAATTTACACTACCTACCTTTAAGTTTGGTATCTACGCAATGGCGAGATTACGACAGCAGCTTTAGGTCACTGCACAAAGAAATAAACCATGATGCATAATTAAGACATCACAAAGGTTGAGTCACTGCCTGCGCAAAAACAGGAGTACAGCCAGATTTTGAACACAGCAGGCTAAAAGCAAGTGTTCCGGCACAGCCGCTCGAGAAAAAGAGCAGCAGCTTCAAATTGCTCCACAGGCTGGAGGTGGGATTATAAAACTGCGAAAACTTTGCTTTTGTATCGGGGGTTGTCGCCGCGTTGTAGGATCCAAGGTGCAAGCGAGGAGTTGTATTTGATCTCACAAAAAGGGAGCTCACCAAAAAAAATGACAGCAGCAAGGAAAGAAGCAGCGAGGCACTCACGGCGGCACGTCCTTCCTCGCTTCTGTACTCTTGTACTGTATGTGAAAGTTTTCAGAAGCACCGTATTTATTGAAAGTAATCAGACTGTGTGATTTGCTTCTGACTCGCATTCGCGGGTGCCATAACTGCTCCAAAATGAGACAGTGAAGCAAACTATGTAGCGTTGTTACTTTTCACCTATGCAGTGCGTTCCGACGCACGTTTTAGCACAATCCTCACTTGACACAATACTACAGGTTTACAGCTCATAGTAGTGTTACGGAGAGACGTTCTCGCGCAAATAATTAGTCGTGCTATGTTTCATAACTGCTCCAAAATGAGACAGTGAAGCAAACTATGTAGCGTTGTTACTTTTCACCCATGCAGTGCGTTCCGACGCACGTTTTAGCACAATCCTCACTTGACACAATACTACAGGTTTACAGCTCATAGTAGTGTTACGGAGAGACGTTCTCGCGCAAATAATTAGTCGTTGCTATGTTTCATAACTGCTCCAAAATGAGACAGTGAAGCAAACTATGTAGCGTTGTTACTTTTCACCCATGCAGTGCGTTCCGACGCACGTTTTAGCACAATCCTCACTTGACACAATACTACAGGTTTACAGCTCATAGTAGTGTTACGGAGAGACGTTTTCGCGCAAATAATTAGTCGTTGCTATGTTTCGTGAGTTAGCGCAAATATAGGTCAAATACAATGGCTGGTGGTAAGCCCGTATGATTCAGTGTCGTAGCCGGCTCTGTAGTAAACAGAGCATTTTCGATAACCGTAATCAATCAGGCTGGTTTATTTCTCATTATTGTCAAACTTGCCCATGTAGAAAACGACACGTACACGAATAGCGGTTAAAAAACGAATTTAAATTTTATTATGTGTTCGCAAAGCATGAAACGACACAAACTAGAACGGGGCCCACTCAAGAAGTGGGTTTCAGCTTTATTGCAAAATTGACATAAGCATCCAGTGTTTGATACCATACCGTGAGAAAGAAGCTTAGAGAGCTAACAATGGAAGCGAGAAAATAGCTTCCACGTGTAACCCTATATTGTGTGGTCAGTCTCTCTTACTTGTAGTGCGTGATGTGAGAGATAATGTTCGTATGATTGGCAGACCTGTACTTCAGCTGAAAGCAGGCGCCTTTGTGTGCCCTCGTTTTGTTCTAGTTGCTTTCTACTGCGTCTTTGTAATCACGATGAAAATTGTACGGCTTGTAGATTAGAACTCCTACACGAAGAGCACAGCATATACCGGTACTCTGAGTGCCTTCATAGGCAGATTACCTGTCTCTCAGGTCGCTTGCATAATACGTTGCAGTAATAATAGCATTAACAGACACGGTTACTCCTACTGTTGATGTATCCAGGCATAGCTTCGGGAAAGGTAGTCAACTAGACCATCAACAAAGACAAAATTAATTTTCTGTTGGCTTTTTGTGGCGGTCGAAAGTACGCTTTAACTTCAAATGCATACGTATACGAGCTGTGAGAGACCCGTAGTGCTGAACTTAAAACCAGCTTCGCTTGTGTCGTCTCCTGTTCTTTTGTCTTGTGTTTCGCGCTGCTTTAAGGTGAATTCAATCCAACTTGACCAGTTTTCTATACTCGACCTCGTGACGTTCTTAACCTACTGCGGTAATTTTACGTTTTCCCTTCTTGTAAATGCAGGTGCCCTGTCCGCGATTGTGCTTAGTTTTTTTTTCTGTGTAACTTATCATTGAAAGAGTGCCGCCTATAGTGGTGCTTCATCCTATGATTTCCGACGCAGTGCTGGCCCAGCCGGTAACACCCCTGCAACCAGCAATACAGCCGCCGCCTCTGGTGCTGCCCTTCTCGACGCCTGAGCCAGCCACAGAGGCCCCGGAGTTGCCTATCCTCCTTCCTCCGCCTACGAATATTGCGCCGAGCTCACAGCCTCTCTCCCCTTCGCCAGAGTGAGTTTGTGATTGCTCATACTTGGACTACCCTGTACTAAGCACACGCTCGAACGGTTAGTAATCTGGCCAGACAAAGTGCGTTTTCCTTCTCTGTGGCCCAACGCGATTCTGGAGTCGGGGGTCTGAATTAGGTGAATCTCCCTGATGTTAGTGGATGTAGAATTGCTTCTCTCTCCTTTCCACGTTAACACACGTCATTAACCTCTTAACCTCTTTTCTTCAGTGGTTAAACATCTTCTGGCCGGTAAAAATAGTCATTAAAGCCAACGTCTCAGGCACCTTCTCCTATTCAACTGATTCCGAGAACTTAAGATTTTTTTCTTACAGAACGTTTTGAACATAACTTTTGCTCATACTGTACAACTTCCCAGTCGAAAAAAAAAGTGCAGAACCGAGTCAAAAATACGACAAAGTATTGCGTAGTTCTGCCACGTCAGATGTTTCTGTAGTTCTGTAGTACTTGTCAGTAGTTCTGTAGGTTTTCTGTGGTATATTTCTGTTGTCTAGTTCTGTAGCACTTTTCTGTTGTAACCAAAAAAATTTCTGAAGTTACTATAGAACGTTCTGTTGTCACAACAAGTTTCCCGTCAAAAACCGCACAGAAATTCTGTTGCAAAGACAGAAACTTTCCTGTAGTTTTTGCGATCGGGTTTATCTGGGTTCACATCTTCTAACCAATATGCAAAAATTGGCACTATTGCTTTTTCTATGGCAGACTGAAATATCCGTCTTTAGTACAAGATAGTCTTTTGAAGTAACAGTTTGCCACTTGTTTGTTGCGTCAACCATGCAATATAATACCGCTATAAAGGTATCGATTCCAGAGTTGGTTCCAAATAACTGAAAAACGCACCCAGGTTTGTTTTAGGTGACTTTTCTGTCTACTTTCTGCGACAGCAGGGCAAACCTGAGACGCAAAAGCTCTTGTTTTACGTTTTTCGGAAAGTTAGTCTTTAGTGATACGGTCATATACATTTATTACTATAGTACATCCAAACAGCCTCAAATTTATTTTCAAAATGGCAGCCCACTGGATTAGTATGGTAATTTTAACTATGCAAGAAACCATCACAACATATATTTGTCATTCTTCGAAAGCACATTACTAATATCTAACACCATAGAGTCAAGACAAAACTTCTTAATTTGCGTAAAACATGGTGACTGGCTATTTCAATAGGTATGCATAGGAGAAGATTTCTGCTCATTAATAAAACGATCAAACGAGCAGATTGGAAACACAATTGCTATAAAATAATTGACCGTTTTATTGCATCAAAACAAATTGTTCGGAAGACGCATGTATATAGAATGTTCAATAAGGGGCGCTGACTACGCCAGTAATTAAGCAAAGCGACCACGTGTCCAGCAGCGCATCGGGCTGTAGTCCGAAGTTCCAACTGTTATGAGAGTAACGCAGTTAAAAAAACTTGACAAAATTGTATTCATTGGCCAAACTACATGTCGCCAAACAGTGTGCCCGCAGTAGAAGTCTGATCGTCACATATATATACACCTTCTTGCTCCACTAGGACGAGAGAGGACGAACCCGTTCAGGAAATAGAACAAAGTCTTGGGGGGGCGGGGGGGGGGGGGGGGGAGGGTGGAGAGCCTTAGTCTGCTGGAAGATAAGAGAAGCCCTATCTGCGGGGCGCCGGCAAGCGGACCGAGGCTGCCCATTAACCACTGCCCGGATTCCCTAGAGTGACGAACACATATTAAAGCTAGGCAGTGCCTAGGATTGCGAGACAAAATCTAACTCTCAGGCAGCTACATGTGGGAAATTTCACGGTTCCTTTACGAACATACCGATTCTTATTGATGTACAACATTTGAGTAGAACTTTGAGCTAGTTGGTCTAGCATCTTTCATTACGGCAGCAGAGCAGGCAACAAAACAGAAGAAGCACACACAGATACAAGGTCAACGCAGCGTTGTCCTTGTGGCTGTGCAGCGTTGTCCTTGTGTCTTTGTGTGCTTCTTCCGTTTTGTTGCCAAATCTGCTGCCTTAACGAAAGATGTTAGACCAACTAGCTCAAAGTTGTACTCAAATGTTGTACATCAATAAGAATCGGTATGCTCGTAAAGGAACCGTTAAATATCCCACATGTAGTTGCCTCAGGGTTAGATGCTGTCCCCGAATTCTGGACACTGCCTAGCTTTAATATGTGTTCGCCAGTCTTGGGAATGCGGGCAGTGTGTAATGAGCAGCCTCGGTCCGCTTGCGGGCGCCCCACAGATATGGCTTCTGATATCTTCCAGCCGACTGAGGCGGTTGAAAAAAAAAACTTTAAGGGGCATTTTGGACCAGTGAAGTGAGATGAGGCGAAAGGGTTTATTTGCAATGACGCTGAATCCTGTTCTGGTCTGACTGCTTCTGTTTGCTATGTGGTGTGGCGTTCGAAGAAGGATGAAATGAAAGGTGCAGCACAGGCGCCTGAACTGGACGCCCGGTGGGCTCAGCTTCATATATGCGTGAGCGAGAGAGAATATTATTGTCGCAAGTATAGTTAATGGGTGTTTTTAGTGAAGAACCAAATGGCCATCAGCTGGTGGCTTGCAGCGACTTCTTCAGCGCCGGTTTACGACATCTTACTATTTATCTAAGTATCAGTGACTAACCACATAATTTTACAACTAATTGCTCAGTTATTCATGGCGGATTACTAATTGCCAATGATTGATTAACAAAATAACGTTAACTAATGTAAATACACCCACTATTACCTTACTGATCAATTAACTATCAATACTGAAACCATCGTAATTCTTCGGAAGAAAGCTGACAGCTGCTGCGGACGCGCCGAGCATGCACGGACACGTCGGCTAGTCATGAGCCACAAATGGCTTTCACCTTAAATGATCGTTCAACAAAAGTGACAGAAACAACCATACACACAACAGAAATCAAAGGATGTATGTGCCAGCTAACTTGGACAAATGCTTTAAAACATACGGTTTGCCCTAGCACAGTAAAACAACTTTAGAGATGTTCGGAGTCGCTCTATGCTAACTTCCAGTATTTTGTTTCATTTACTACAGCTAATTAATGAGTAAAGAATAATTAGCTTTTTTATTGGCTTGGAAGAAAAGCTCTAAATGCGAAACTTCTAGATCTTCTCGAAAAACGGATATCTACGTTGTTTCCGTCTTGCTAAGATTTATGCCGCACTATTTATAGGCCGTCAAAAAGTGCTGCACGTGATCAGCTGTTACATAAAATCATTCGTCGTCTACAACCAGCTTCATTGTAGAGGGTACGGCTCAGAAAGGCGGGTTTTGTTATCTTGGACATGTCTCGATACTTTTAAGTGACGCCACAGTCACGAGAGAGCTTTCTTTAATGCGCCAGGCGTCGTTTTCGGCTTTTAAAAATACCACTTTACATAAAGCTAGTTTGATGGAAACTATCCATTGTATTAGAAGATCTAGAACTTTTGCATTTACAATTTTTCTCTCAAGCCAATATTTAAAAAAATAGCTGATTAGCCCTTACTAATTAATGAAGTGAAGACAATAAAAGAATACTGGAAGATTGCATAGTCGACTCTGAACGTCTCTGAACTTGTTTCACTGTGATAGGAACACCGTATTTCTTAAAAACTTGGTCCGCGTTAGCTGGGACACCCGGTTTGGGAGAAATAAACCCGATGCGATAATTTAAAGAAATAGAAACCAGCTGTTGGCACACCGAAGCGAAGAAAAAATATTTTTCTTTCTTGTTTTTTGAACATCAGATGCGTCGTTTATGTAAGAGCTCAAACGGGTCGTGCTGTTTATGGTGGCCTCTATCAGTAGCCAGCAAATTCCGATCTTGAGTGACAAATTGCGACTGTGGTCCACGTTCAATAATATTCCTCTCTTTAATCCCCTTATCTCTATTTCGCAGTGTGCAGTAGCAAATCAGAGGCCTTTCAGGCTAACGTTCCTGCTTTTTCTCCTACTCTGTACTGTCTCTCTACCTCCGCAGAGACTAGAAATGCTCGTAGCCCACAAATCTCAATGCACAAAGGCAAACTTGTCCCTCACGTAATATTAAGAGAAAGGCCTGCGAGTCAGGTTTGAGAAGGCCGTAAGTAGAAAGACTTCACGCGCGGCATCTACACAAAAGGGCATAAATGAGGAGGAGTTTTCATGCCTTATCTTTTCGTTGCGTCTAGGCAGTTGCTACGGCGTGCGAACTTTGCCATTTGTAAGAGCCTGTGGAAACAGATGGAGCAAGAGGCACTAGTGGCCTTCCAAGACTATCGGCTACTTCTTTATTAATGTTCCGAGTACTTCTAAGCCTTCAAATAGGAGGTGCTAGCGATCAGCCCTGCGTGCACAAGGTTCAGTGCGGTTAATTGTAAACACTATTAGGAAATCCAACGTTTTTCAATGTATGCATGAGTGCATTGAAATGATAAATGAGCGCTCTTAGACCATGGCATGAACCATGCATAACACGTTTCATCGAAAAAAAATATTGTGTCTAGGTAATGGGAGTTTAAAGATCCACATTTAAACCCTTGGCTAAATTGCGAAACCTCAAAACTCATATGAGTAGAAACAGAAGAGCGTCTTTCAAGTATAACTCCCATCTGATTGAGGAAAATTGGCTTTGGTTTAGCTTTGGTTAACCATGATTGATAGCGAAAGCTGCAGGCGTCAGATTTACGGTACAACTTTTAGTGCGTTGTACTTCTGCCCGCAATCTCGGATTTCGCTGGTGGAGATCAGACGCCGGCTCTCTCGGACTCTATCTCTCTCTCCTTGAAGTTGAGGCACGAAGGAGAGGGTAGCGAGGGAAAGCCTTTTCGCGGTGATGTTCCTGTTGCTTTTAAGCACTCAAAACTGTGAAATGAAGATTATGCATTTGTAATGAATCTATATATTTTTTGTTCAAGTGCATCATCATCAATTCTCTGCCGCAGAGCCGTATCATACGCACCAACTGTCATACGGGGCAACAAAAGCCACCTCTCTTTGCCCCGCCATCGGGCCGCTGCGCCGGCAGCCTCCTCACCTTCCTTTCTGCCCCGTGCATGCGAAAGGGGAAGCGGCGAAGATCCTCCCAGCAGGGATGAAGTCTTGCGCAGCCCTCAAGAGTGCTAAGGCGCTGGCTTCGCAGCCGGGCTAAACTCTATTGATCCAACGGCGCCAATGTCTTCTTTCATGGCTCCAGTAAAATTCGCTTGTGGATTGACCGCTAGCTCACCTCAAGGTGAAAACCGCATGGTCATTGACGGCTTCCCGAGGTAGCGTAGTTAAGCTTTAACTTCTAAACAATGTATATTGACGCGGTACGATCCTAGTCTTCGCTCTTCGCTAATAGCGGGCGTGTGCCTCCTCGAGGTAACGTTATAACGAGATAACGAGGATATGACGTTAAGGCGCTGGCCCTGCGTAGTTCGGTACCGCTTTGTGATAATCCTCTTGACCTATGGATCCGTCATTTGCTTGGTGGATTTTGCCGAGACTTTATGGCATCTTGTACAGGTGCTGGGTAACGGAACCACGCTCCGAACACCTCCAACAAGCGGAGATTCCAACTCTCAGGGATCTCTTACACTCAAGATTACACCTACCCATCAATGTAGCCTACGGCTTCGAGGTCTTGAACCAGATTTCGCGCCTCTGGGATTTCATCGTACTGCAAGGACGCCACAGTCTTCTCAAACACACTTTCGACGATCACAGAACCATCGATGATGATGCAGGTCGATATCTCTGCGACGTTCTTGCAAGACTTTCCAGGCGATTATCCGGTATACTGGCGAAATAAATTCCAATAGGTAGCCCCAATATAATCGCTGGGCCCAAAAACAGAAGTTGCTACATAGTATTGTTTCGCTGGACAGTGCAGCTTGCACCTGGTTGGGACATCTTGATACCACTACCACTACATGGAGTTCCTTCAGAGGTCAGTTCTTGCGAGCTTTCACTACCGTTCTCTCTAAGGAGCGCGATAAGCTGCTACTACAGGCGGGATTTCGGGACCCTAAGAAGACCGTCCTCGTTTGCTTCGAGGACATGACGAGGTTAATACGTGGGGCTGATGTCAACATGTCCGAAAAGAAAAGCTTTGTTATTTCATGAACGGAATTAAAGAGCAGATATTTTTTGCTTAATGCGATGTGCTCCCAAGGACGTCGCAGAATTGGAGCCCAAATTCACTACCATCGAGAAGGCGCTAAGGATGCGTTCAAGCACTACAAGCGGGAGTCTATCCTTAAGGTTGCCGCCATCGTCGACACTGTAGCACTGAAGAGCGGAGGGCAACGCACGCGCGGAAATGCAAAAACTTTTTTTCGACAGCAGCAAAGCCATAACTATCTCGCCCTTCACATATGTTCGTCAAGAGGTCAGCCAGGTGCTTACTCCAACCACTACAGGCCATGACGTATGCTGCAGTGGCTCGTCGTCCCTGTCCACTTCAAAATCGAAACCAAGAGTACCCTGCATACATCCTCCCAGCATGTCCTGCTCGACTTCCTTATGTGCGTCCTGTGCGTCCATGACTGACGCATTGGCGATCATCGTCCACTCTGCTACCATTGTAGCGAGGCTGGCCACCTTTACCGCAACTGCTAATACCAACGTATGGGTCTGCCAAAATTTAGTGCCGACGCGCGAAAACTGCAGCAAGATGAACGGCCCCCTGAATTTGTAGCATACTTCAATAGTGCGTCCATATTGCTTTACGACTATTGCCGCTCGCCTTAACCCCACCACTACTCTCGCACACACGTCCAAACCCGGACCTGTCAATTGTCCGCTCCCCTAATTAAGCCCCGTCAATAAAAGGGGAAGGTTGTTCAATGGCGAAACTTTCAATATCTTCTACCGCTGTAACCAGATGGCTAAACTGTTTCACGACGACACGACGCGCACCGTCTTGATCGGCTGCATTGAAGCCTTTGTTCTCCGACGACGCGAAAACAATTAGTGCCACATCGGAACCGTCACCGGACCCCGCGCCGTTCAGGCACCACCACAGCGGTAGCCGCTGGCCAGCATTACTGTGTACAGGACCGATGTGACAGCGCTCGTGAATACGTGCGCCGACTGCTCTGTACTAAGTCTCTCATTGGCTGCCACTCTGAAAAAGGTAGCTACACCCTGGGCAGTCCCACAACTTTGTAACGCCCGAGGCTCCTTGATCACATCGACAGTAACAGTGCAAGAAGAAACGTACACGTACAAGCAAACCTTCGTCGTTCTTGCCCAATATTCACGAGAATTTATCCTCAGCATGGAATTTCTAGCAGAAAATGGAGAGGTATTGATCTTAAGTATAATTTAGTGACGTTGTCGACGGAAAGTGCACTGCACAGAGATTCAGAGCGGCGAATAGCACTGTGCATTCTCGATGATGAGGTCGCCATACAGCCGCGTTCCAGGGTGATGACGTCTGTCACCGGGAAGACACTGCGAAAATTTGAGCGTCGTGGAGAGCAAACACACGCTGGATCTTCGAACGGACCCTTGCGGTGTCAGAGGAGCAGAGAAACATACTTATGTAACGAGCGGACACTCGAGCCATTTCACGCCCGAACGAGTAAAGGTCTCACCACCCTCGAGGCGGCGTAGCGATGTGCGCTTCCACATGACCTCAAAGGTATACAGTTTTTATTTTACATACACCGGGTTCCATCTAAGCGTTACGTTTTCAGATATACACTTATACAGCGCCGGTCTTGTGCACCCGCCTGAGTGCACGTTTCACCGCATCGCCTCGTTTTGCCAGTAACTTGTTTGGTTTGCGAAATAATTGTAGGGTTTCTTGAGCTGAAAACGCTGACCGCACAACAATCATTTATTGGGCTGTGGGAACGTACCTTATGACGCATTTTTTTTTTCTTGCAGCCATAGTTTGTTTTGGAGTCTCGTTTCTGTGAAGAGCATGTACATTCCTTCCAATGCGTAATGTTCTAAATGTCACCCGCCACACCTATGATTTAAAATGCAGCAATTATGAATAGCTCACCAGCACCCTAATCCAAACATTTGTTTGGCATATGAGAACAGTTTATTGCGCATTTGTGAGCTTTTTCTGAATTATGTTTACCTCACTGTATATGAACGAGGTTTGTTCATAAGCAGCATTTTTGATGCCGCGTTAATTTGCTGGCTATAGCATTCCTGCTGAGCTCGAAAAACGCTGCTGCCTGTCCATGACCTGCATTTTTGAGGACATCTACTGCAATTAGCCATGCACAGTAGGCTCTCTGTAATATCTTTATTACACGATCAGAAGGCAGTTTTGATCGCGATCATACTATTGTGACTCTAGTATGCGCCAGTATGTTTTGTTTAAATTTGTGAAAAGCCTATTGCTAAAGACTGATATTGTATGTTGTAAAAATTCCGCGCGGGCTATATGTGCATTTTTTAGGCTTAATTGTGCTTAGCCGTTCACAACTACTTTTTGTTCTTCTCACGGGTGATAAATCAGAGTAAGAACTTGCAGTGGATATGCGCATTTTTCATTTCTTTATGACAATGTGCACCGTACTTTTCTTTCTTTTTTCTTGTTAGTCTTCGTAATATGGCGCATTTTATAAAGTGTGCGATTCAGTATTCTTTCTCTCCATTTGAAAATGTAAGCCATGGAAGCAAATATTTTTTTGTGAAGAACCAGTGCCTCCTATTGCCTTCCACTGCGAAAACGGTCTCAATAACAGAAATAAATTACAATAAGAACAACTCCGATAGCATTACTCCAACCTGCATGATCCCAAGTCAGCTATGCTTAGGTTCTGCGAGAAGCTTGTCAATGTTTCCAGTTTAAGAAATATCGATCCGCCACTATTTTACGCCTGTATGTGTTGCATGTTTAGTATGAAGTATTACAACCCTTGAACGCCACTATAGACGATGCAGTTAAATATTTTATTAGCCAATGTAAATCAGAATCGGAAGCATTGATGTCGAACTTGAAAATGAAATACAGCAAAGTCCCCCGCCTTGAAATAACGGTGGATGAAATTAGCGGTCTGACAGACGCTCTGGGCGCTAACGGCCGAGTGGTAGCTCGGCCGCAGTGCCCTACTGAAGTGCCCGCTCTTTACGGAATATGTTCTCTCCTCATAGAGAAACGTATTACTTAAAGAGTGGCAAGATGATTGCGGCAAGAAGATGTGCTATTGACGAATTTTCGATGTGAGCACCACCATCAAATCATTGGGACTGTGGTGGTGTGGCATCACACAGATTCTGAACGCCCTTAGTTTTCCGGCAGTACCATCGACAGAGCTGGTTAGGCCTTCCACCAATTTACAATTCGGCATTAGCCGCGCGTTTCTTTAATTGCAGCTTTGCCAATTGAAGTACCTCCTTGAGCGCCATCGGGTGATCTTTTCTAATCCTTCACGTGTTGGCAGAAGCAATCTCGCCAAGCACTGCATTATTACGGGTGACACTGTACCCCCTCTTAGACAGCCATCTCTCCGCGTGTATCAGACCTAACGCGCTGCTACCACCCAACAAGTGAAAGAGATGCTTCGCGGCGACGTTATCTAGCCCTCGCGTAGGCGCGGTGCTGCACCTGTTGTTCTTGTAAACAGTAAATAATTGTGCCCTGAAGTTTTGAGCGGATTACCACCAGGTAAATAAAGTAACCAAAGAGACGTCTAGCCCCTACCACGAATCAACGATGCCCTTGATCATATCTGCTCAGCGAAATATTTATTTACGATGGACCTGAAATCCGGTTACTAGCAAAGAGGTAGATTAAAAGGGAGCATGAGAAAATGGCGTTTATTATTCCGGATAGGATCTGTTAGTTTAAGGTTGTGCACTTTGATCTGTGCATTGCGTCTGCAACCTTTCAGCGGCTTATGGACGCAGTCATTACAGATATAAAGTAGCGAACATGTCTCGTTTACCCCGACGACGTTGTTGGCTTCGCTCCAACGTTTGAGGAGGGTGTTTGACGTCTAGACACAGTTTTGTAAGCAGTAACATTCTCTGTGCTTACATTAAAGAACGACATGGGCCATTTTACTTACACCAAGCTGAAGTTCCTGGGGCATGTCATAAACTACGCTCGTGTCCTGCCAGATTCATAGAAAACGAGGTCTATTGCCAACGTCTCTCCGCCCATAGCCCATGAAGCTGTTCGACGATTCCTTCGCCTACGTGCTTATTACCAGTACTTCGTCAAAGATTTCGTTCGATTCGCCTATTCCCTGACACGTCTGATAAAAACAGCTACGCCTTTCAGTTGGAACAATCAGCACGTTCAAGCATTCCAAGAGCTTCAGGGCAGGCTACAAGCAACTCTTATTCTCACTCACATCCACGAAAACGACGACGCTGCGCTCCACATTGATGAAAGAATCGTTGGCTTGGGTGCCATCCTAGCCTAAATTCAGGGCGGCCAGGAACGTGTCATTGCTGACGCTAGTCATTCTTAGTCTAAAGCTGCGTCTAACTATTCTACATCGACAATGAATGTCTAGCCATTGTGTGCGCGACGTCAAATTTCTGGCCATATCTTTATGGGAAACTTTTGCACGTAGTTACTGACCTCTATGCCCTATGCTGGCTTGCGAACCTAAAAAAGCCGTCAACCCACCTTGCAAGAGAAAGTTTCCGTCTACTATATTTCGACATAACTGTCAAGTACGCGTCTGGTCACCATCATTCGAACACCAACTGCCTCTGATGTGCCCTTGTAGATCTCCGCACCGATGATAATCTTGAAGACGTCATACTCTTACATATCAGCGCAGAGTGCTTTGATGAGCGACATTCTGCTGACCGCCAACTGCGTCACATCATGGTCTATCTAAACGGTGCTTGTTCAACTGCTCCGAAAGCAATTCCAAGCGTGTTCTACCGTCATTATGTACGCGATGGCGTTCTGGTGAAGAAAACCTTTTCTGCCTTTCATACGTCGTACCTAGTTATTTTACCTTTTTTGTTCTGCAGAATGAAAATTTAAAAGCTACCCATGATGAACCTGCTTGGGAGTAACCCGAGTTACTCGGGCTGCCAATGACAGGGTGCAAGCCTTGTCATCGCTGTGCGCTGACCGCGATCGCGTGCCTCCTCGTGACGAGGAAACTAAAGATATAACGTTGAGCCCCTGGCCCTGCCTAGTTCACTGCCGCTCTGCGATCCTCCCTGCGGCCTTGTGAATCCCTGTGGTACTCAGTGAATTTTATGGAGACTTTACTCCGTAATAGTATACCAAGACGTTTTTGGACACTCTTCCCCCCTCGAATGATTTTCACAGCGGGGCAGTTTTATCGTGAAACTAAATGAAATAACGCAGGCGTGACACAAGAATGTATACAGATATCCCCAGTTTTGCAAATAAAACCGCTTCTGAAAACTAACAATAAGTAGCATTCAAATGCGGTAAATTTGCAGTTGATGGTGTCACATTTATTTAGCGCGCATTTATAGGCGTATGACTAACACGAGTTTCTTCCTTTGTGATTTAATGTTTTCAGCAGTTAAATCCATCGCCAAAACGTTTATATCGCAAGAAAAACGGATATATAGCACGGCGAAGCTGAAAGTTTTTTTTTACGTCTTCCTCAGCATGGAGTGACCAACACAGCACCGTAAGACAAGAAGTAACTACAAGAAGTAACTGAAAGCCAATACAACTTTTTAGCACCTTTAATCTAACCTTTCAAAGTAATTGGAAGAAGTTTCGGAAATAATTATGCCTAACGAATTTATGTCATTTCTAATAATGGTTGCGGAAATAGAACAATCGTTTATAATAAGTTCTCTATCAAGTGACTAGATGAGTGGTAAATAACACCTGTGCTTCAGAGGTTAACCATTTACTTTCATACTATTTTCACCAAACTACATTTACATATGTTTGCTATGAAAGGATAAAAAAAAAGTATATACTCACAAGCTGCTGCTTTGGGGTCTAATTATTTGACGCATACAACTAAATACACTCCTTATTCTGCACGATCGTCTCTATACTGAATCAGGCATTCACCCGTATGTCCGAATTGTTCTGCACACTATGAAAACTTAGAACCTTGCATGTCTTGCAGCCGGGTTGCAATTCAGTCACCTCACTTTCCACACCCTCCTTCTCCAACGTGACGAGCTTGGTTAGCCTCTGACCAGGTGAAAGACCATTTGGCCTTAGTGACCACGGCATAGGACGTTCTCGACGCTTAATAGGCGTTAAATAAGGTTGTTTACTACTCTTCCTTTCTCTTTTAACTGCAACCAGCATGGTAATTACTACAAATCTGTCTCCTATAAATCTTGCAAAATTGAAACTCTATCACACCGTGGTGCCCCATTTGTTACTTGTTCTCGCATTTCAAAAAAGGGGTTCGATAATGCTCGATAATGCGCCTCTAAACATAAAAAATATTCTACGCAAATACCATTCTGTACTAAAGTCTAATAAGCACCTGAGGAAATTATTCCCGGAGGCAACAAGGGTAATATAAAAACGTAACGTGAACCTCAAAAATATTCTAGTACATTCTACACTCGACGACAAACATCCAACACAACCACATCCTTGCTCTCGACCTAGATGTAAGACAGGCAGTCATATACAAAAACACACCACAGCTTAAAGTAAATGAATAAATGAAGCAATTTAAAATCGAGCTTCAACTGCACATCTTGAAACGTTGTCTACCTTCTAGAATGCTCCTTGTGTCATAAACAATACATTGGACAGACAGGGCAACCAGTGAACATAAGGCTTAATGGTCATTGTCCAGAAAGCAGGAAGCAAAACCTCCCGAAAGCAGTTTCCCAGCATTTCGAACAGAAAAACCATTAGTTTGAAAAATATAAATAATATATTCTCCAGTCAGGCTTTAAATCTGTAAGGGACAGAAAATATAGAGAGGCATATCTAATTCATAAATTTAGAACATTGGAGCCAGCAGGAAGAAATGTCTAAAGGAATGCTAGAATCCCTTAAATATATTCCCTCTGCACCATAACTATTCGGAAAAACAATCCCGTATCGCGATAATTGTACAGTTTATTCACAGCACATACACACTCCATTACCCTCCGTAACAGCATAAGCTGCACATGTTTCTCCAAACACATTTTCTCCTTATCACATGCTACTTGATTTTGTCCTCGAACCTTTCCTCTCTATTTTTTTGCATGTCAATTGTGGTTAACTGGGCGGTTATTATTCTGTTTCTTCGTCCATCTCCCCCCTCCTCCCCCCCCCCTTCTTTTGCAGAATATTTTAAGAATTGTTCCCCTGTACATATATTCCTTACCAGTGCCCTTTTTAAAGCCTGTCTCCTTTTAAGAAAGGTGTATCTGCACCAAACCTGCTTAAATGGTAACTAATCAATGTAATCCTCCAACCGATATTGGTAGTTTTTTCTGGTACTGCTGCTTTTATTTCTCTTGCAGGCCACAGGATCCCTGGTTCCAGGATGAGAAATACATACTGAACAAATAATTTGTAACATTTGTTTTCACGCCATGACCTACTCTCTTTTCACCCTTCCTCCCCTTCACACTCCGTGATCTACTTTCTTCTCACCTACGTTTCCTCTTCTTCAGCTTTTCTTATTACCAAGCAAAAGCAAATTTAAACTCCTCCCAGTGATGATCGCTTTGTCCAGACGAAGACAAGTCCACTTGTCGCAATGTTGACTCAACCTACGAACTGAGGCTTCCCCCCTTTACCCTTGTTCAGTGGTGCACCTTCATACTGCAATAGGATTTTATATTTCAACTGATGTGACTGGACTTTTCATATCACCTCCACAGCCAAATCTGCAAACAGCGTATTTCGGTACCAAAGGCGCAACCTTGAATTAGCACCAAGTTCTATTAAATCACTACCTTAAAATATATTCGGTCAGATAATACCACTAATAAGGTAAACCTATTTGGGGTCCTCATCCAAAAATTCATATCATTCTGGTAATCCAGAATCATTAACCCAGGTTTATCTCATTCGACTACTTTCACCATACGAGCATGTCAGAACGCAAAGTGCGATTATATTTACCTATGCAAGTAATGCGTGATAAAAAAGCAAGTCTAAGTTGATATGAAAAATTCTTTAACAGCATTCCAATAGCCAAAAAATAGCTCACGAAATCACTGCATTTCCTGTGAAAACTAAGCGAATGCTACGTTAACCCGGAAGTGTCCATGCTACAACATTCAAGGTTCTCTTTGAGACTTTCTGCGAGTGGATTTATGTTCCGATTGAAATTGCCGCCATCACCAGCCGTCAGGTATTCAAGGCCACCATCTAGGAAGCTCTTTCTTCATTGCGAACCACTGTCTATTCAAACCACTGCCGTGTTGTCCCTTATAGTCCGATTGAAATTGTAGGGACAACACGGCAATGGTTTGAATAGACAGTGGTTTGCAATGAAGAAAGAGATTCCTCGATGGTGGTCTTGAATACCTGACAGCTGTTGATGGCGGCAAGTTCATACGTACATACATACATACATACATACATACATACATACATACATACATACATACATACATACATACATACATACATACATACATACATACATACATACATACATACATACATACATACATACATACATACATACATACATACATACGTACGTACGTACGTACGTACGTACATACATACATACATACATACATACATACATACATACATACATACATACATACATACATACATACATACATAATTTTATTACCATTCATCAATACAGAGTACATTCTCATGCCTGCAGAAGCGCAGGAGCGCTTCTGAATATAAACCGATTGTAAATATTGTATCATTTATCTAATGTGCCGCAAATGACAATTTATGGCTAATAAGTAAATGAATGATTGTACCATATATTTGAACCGTCCGAACCGGGCACGTCAAACCAACATGAGAGGGCACGAAGGAAAAACACCTCCAGGCACAGGAAAGAGAAGCAAAGATGCTTAAAGAAAACTTTCTCCTTGTATCCTGGCAAGGAGAAGAATGAAAAAAAAAAAAGAAGCCTGCGACCTAACCAATAGCTCATGGGATACAGCGGCCTACCTCAAGACTGCGAGCCCGATCCTGATGCCACGGGCGCGGAAAATGCGTTTCATTTCGGACAAAATTGAAAGGCAGCTTCTTTAAACATACGTGCATAACGAAAAGCCCGTGGTGGCTGAACTTTTCCACTGTTCATGCCGCATTGCCTATAACAGTAGTGATCCTAAACGTATGGCAGCAAATGATGATGATCCAAGACGCATTTTGGGTTCAGGTTTTGATTATGGAACGGAAGGCATAAAAAGTGTGGAAGCAGCATGATAGAAGTTGTAGTATAAAGACCTCTCTGCGGCCGCTGTGTGTAACAGCAAAGCCTTGATCTTCGTCTCCTTCTAGCACTCATTAAAAACATCATAAAGAACTTTACGAGTCGCCACTGCACACGCTAATGAGGCGGGACGTGTTCGTGAAAATATTGCGTGACTCATGAGCCTCTAATCGCATAAAACACTACATTGCCGTGTATGAGACAGGACAGTAGAAGGAAGCCAAACACCTGCCATTGAAAAAGGGGCCTATGATATTGCAAAACTATCCGGCGTCGAGCTTCAGCTCGTCGTCCAGTGTGCGTTTATTTAACCCTTTTTTCAGCACTCGCATCGTTGTCTGTTCTGCCAACACAGACATTATGATGTCTGTGGGAGTATAATACTTATATGTAAAGCTCATTCACAATTCCGTGTATGTAAACGCCTCAAGGCTGCAACTTACTTTTGCGTCGTCCTCAGCAACTCCATAATATAGTGCCCAGCATCTAATTCTTCACCCGCTGGCGTTGTGCCATTTACAAACCTACTCAATATGGGTTACTATACTATAATATAAATTTTAAATATCTGTAATATAAGGCGTGAAGCAGTGCTGTTAATAAGTGCTGATATTTGCGTACCTTCTTGCCTGGTCTCTGTTTGGTTTGTGCTGTAGACTCCATTATACAGAATGATAATGCGGCTGTACAAACAGAGTGGTCCGACGTTACCATTTTACTGGGATTGAGGTTCTTGGAATATTTTTAAGGGGGAATGAAAAGCACGCATAACGCTAACGGAATGTGCCCACCTCAGCATGTTTGGCTGCTGCATGAGATTAATGAGTGAATTCTACTAAATAAATATTTTCTCTGTACTGTATGAAACTGGAAAGACATGAAAAGCATCGGTCGCTGCGCGGCTACAATGAAGGGTTTTATTTAGTAATTTATAAAATCGTTTGAAGCTGAGAGAAAGTCATTACATAAAAGTCTGCCTTGCAGAAATGGGTCAATAATGAAATCAAAGACAGCGTTCTTCAGATATGAAGTGAGGAGTATGTCCTCTGGGAAAAGAATAACAGATCAGTATCATCTGAACAAGGGGAAACACCATCCAAACTGCTGTTTAACTATTTTAGCTTTTCAACGTTACCTGGAACAGCAAGCTATCATTTTAGCTGCTAACTGATTAAGAAGTATCGCCATTGATGTTTAATATTCGTTTCTCCTAGACGCTAAACGGGACATGATCAACAGGATTGTTTACTTTACTTATAGCTCATATATACAGGAACAGGTGCTGCTCAGGTTTTTAATCCTTGTTAAAATATGCGGTAATAATTCGGGCAATCCAAATCAAACGTTTATCTTTCTGTTTCTGTTAACGGTGATATTTATAGTAAGCAAATCAGTCAGCTAGAATAATATCGTCATTATTATATATGCTGCAAAAAGTGTTTGTTTTATGACTGATGACATTTGTGAAGGATATTTCAATAATCGCATCGGCTAGGGAGCAACATAATTGCTCAGCTACTTGTGTTTTCTTCGCAAATATATTTTATGAATTTCATTACTTCATTTAAAGAAGGGCAACTAATATTCTTCGTACTAAGTGTGCGTTGTTGTTTACATCTAGTTATTTTGTTTTTGACATACTAGATAACACTCTCAGGTGTGCACGGCAACATTCTCAAGGGCCATAGAAATAGTTTGATATAGTTGCTTCTTAAAAGAAGCCACTTTCTACACCTCTTAAATCAGAAAATGCAGGCCCTTCAGAATTCAAAGAATATCATGTGACAGCGTGCTCATTAAGACAGAAAGCGCCGCGATTGCAGTACTATCATGCGGGGCCTAAATGATTCATGCCTTCCAACGCTGCCAGTGAAATAGCATCGGGCTGCTTTCTGTTCTGAAATAAGCTTCTGAAATGCTCTCCTCATTTTTATGGCGCTAGAAAATTTCCGGTCATCCCTGAGTTTTCTGCCCATATTTTAGTGCTAGTAATATTTTCAAGAATTTTTTAAAGCAAGTTTTGCTGAACAAAAAGTTCAACCGTAACTTGCCATAACTCCTAACAGCATTAAAAATATCGTTTCTCAAGAATGGTGTAATACTTTTTATATCTTTTTACAATTTATCAGGAGTCCTGTATGTCCGTTATGGCGGAAGGAAGTTAGGGTTTATTTTCACGTTCCGAGAAATAAGCACTAGATTTACTTTGTACTTTTCCAACCATTTAAGCATACTTATTCAGGGTTTGCGAAGTAACTATGATTGACTAGCAGCAGTACTTTCTTGCATTCTCTCTGCCAAAACATTACTGTTGCGAAATAGCGGAAGAATAAAAACATATATGACACGAGAATAAACTAGCTGCATAGAATGTTTGGGGTACACGGAAGCTCCATCTTTAAGAGTATGACGCGTTAGCGGAGGCTACTAGTCCATATATATCGTCCGCCTGAAAGCATGCCGTATGAGCGTGCCTGCATGGTAAACAAATAACGTGAATGCTAGGGTCCTGACGGGTGGATTCTAATATCACCCCCCCCCCTCATCCATCCCATGTTTTAGGAGAGCTCTGAACTGGCAGCTCCTACCAAACATAATGTCAGGTTACTCTACTTCAAGTTAATGCTCGGCCATATCAGTTGTCAGCTACCGCCGCTAGCGCCTTGCTTGTGAGTTTTCGCTCATGACACCAAATGCTTGTTTAAAAAAAAAGTCTAACGCATTCAAGTTAGCGATACTAATGTGCGTCATACCTGTCAGTTATGTATCGGAATGGCCAACAATGAGAATGGTTAAACGCTGCTCAACCGAATGTGGAGAGAAAGCATTAGCTGCGGGTGACGGAGCCTTCTTCTTCTTCGTCTTTCTTCCTCTTCTTCGTATTATTCATCTCCTTCTTCATCTTCTTCGTCTTCCTCGGCACCACGGGTACACTGTGCCACTCCGTCGGCTTAAAAACCTAGCGCATTATAGCTTCGGTTACAATAAGTGATTACGACAAACATAACTTTTAGTAGAAGGTATAAGACTTAAGTTATGAGATGTGAAATTCATATTGATAGAAAAAGCAACTTTGCAGTGGTTAATGTTCAACAGCGTGTCTTTTATTCGAAGGTATATTAATTATCATTATGACAATCTTGAAAAATATTCGCTCTTTTAAGTTTTGTGGTGCCGTCAAGTGGAGCCGCTCTTTGAATGAATTGTCTCTATGAACTGCAGGGACAAGACGCCATCGGGAACTTTCAGGGCTCCAGTGCCATGTTGCGACCGCTTTTGTTGCTGCTCGCTCGTGCTTGTAATGCTCAGTTGTGTGTTGGCAATCAACCTGGCATTCCTCATCGCCCCTAATCAAGTGACTGCGTTTCTCTGTGAGTAGAAGAAATCTAATAGGAATACCGGTTGGCGCGATACAGCATTTTATCATTAATGCAAGGCTATAACTATGACCGCTGATTTATGAAATTCCCCTAGTATATCTATGCAAACTTATTGTCCTTTACCAGCTGCGACAAATGCATCAATCATCACCCCATCTGACTTAATGCTGCACCAGTAACCCTCCCTTTTCCTTCAAATACACTAATATGCCGCGGCCACGATTATCCTTTACTTTAACTGCTGTTTACGTGTCCTCTACATGGCAATTTTAGTGCCAAAGCTACACTCAAGAAGTTGGCAAATACGAACACAGGTTAACATGATTGCGAGTTCTTTGTTATTGGCGTTACCTGTGAACCTGGCGCAGCAAGAGAGAGCTTCAAAGCTAAGCCGCGACATGTAATATAGCGTGAGCACCCAGTGACTTATCATGACTGTGCACTGGTCTTCATGAATGATCATAGCTTTCACTTTTCGCCCTTGACCAGGGTCACAACTTTGACCTTTATCTCCAATGGCAAAGTGACTATTTTTGATAAGCACCAGAAGAAGGAGTGCTGTAGCACGTTTTACAGGGTCAGTAATGAAGAAGCAACGAACACTTTAAAAGCAATGAAAGGAGGGAAAGTAGATGGGGTAAGTGCATATATATTGAACGATTGTGGGGTATTAGGCAAGAATAACTGGCCACCCTGTATCCGCAATATCTCATACATTGATAGTATCCAAACCTTGAGAGGAAAATAAAAATAAAAGATGACAAGGATTGGAGGTAATACAGAACGGGCAGGCTACAATCCCTTACGGAAAATAACCAGTTGCCCAATATTCCTCCGCTGCACCTTAAGAATATTCATCTCCTTTTACTGCCACAGTATTCTCTGTAATCTTCGCGCATATCGTACCTCGGCTTTTGTAATGCAAACACTGTCCTGAATAGCGGTTACACTCAGAAAAAGCTCAGTGGTGCACCGTCAGTTAAGGTGACTGCCCGAATGTTTAAAAAGATCAAAAAAGCGTTAAGTTAATTGGCCGGGAATTTCGCAGCAGTATAAATTTGGTTCATTAACTGCAGATATGGGAAGATAAGTTCGAAATAGAAGTAGGATCGCCATTTTACCACATTTTCATAGCTTTTCTGTGCGCCTTATACCGGTGTCGGCTACTGTTGTGAAATTGCTGCAGCCAGCGCGATTAGAAACCTAGTTTCATACAGTAGGCTCTTTATGCTGGTAATCATTCCGCGCTTGAGGAGAAATCAAAACATTCTATTTTCGTTCTGCTTGTGCTGCATAAGCGAGTCACCATTTCATTCTATTCCTTAAAAATATCCCACAAATCCGCGACTGCTGCAACTATGAACTTCTCAAAATAAACTTACGCGTACAACATTACACCAGATCATGTTAACAGACCGGCCTTCATATACCTCGTCCGCACGAACATCGCAGGTGAACTAGGTCTAGAGGAGCCCAAAGTCGCGAAAGAAGTTTCGACAAAATCCGCACGCTTGGAGGTGGACGCAGCCGGCAACGATTCCGAAGCGCCTGCCGTACGGAAACGTTTCCGTCTTGGTGTGAGGGCGGGGGGCGAAAGTGTGTTCGCTATCGAGGAGCCCCTGCTGGAGGAGCCTCCCCTTCCGACTGGAGACATCTTTGGTACAGACGAACCAGCAAAGGCTGCAACAGTTGCAGGGCAGACGCCGCAGCCTGATTTTGAAGACACGAGCAGAGCTACCTGGAAACACTGTCCTTCAGGTAAGGTATTAAGATACCTCACCGCCCTTACAAAAAAGGTTAATGAGTTTCTGATTAAATGTTAATTACATTTCTCATTATGCACATTAACATTTCTATACAATTTCTTGATGCATTTTTGATCAATTTCACAAGAAAGTTGGCACCGTGTTTCTGGTTGGTACCTAATGTGTGCATTTCTTGTGTGTTGTTCATGAGTGTTGACCAATGAGCACCTGATGGCTTTCACTTTTGGATAAAAAGTAAAAGCTGAAACGTAGCGAAGCACCTCAACTACATTAAAAAAAGCTAAAAAATAAAAAAATACAAGCGAAAAAAAAGTGCACCTCTGGCGCGATTCGAACTCGGTACCTCTTACTCTGTAGCTCTCTACGCTAACCACTCGGAATCGGGGAACTGGTAACGTTGGTAACGTATTTGCGTCTTATGTCTTGACTGCATTCATAAGATTGGGACTTATTGTTTCGAAGCATGTTTCGAAGTGTACAGGCCATTGCGGCTGCTCTAACAATTACTTTTTGACCATTAGAACTTGCATCTAATGTTCTGGATACCTATGCGCACTATTTTGTCCACTGGAGTCATTTTAACATGTAGAGTTTAGCATCGCTGGCAAATTTATCAGCGCTGGCTCTTCGGTGGTTGCTACCTTGGGCGTAATTTTCGCTGAACACGGAGCTGTAGCACGAACCTTTAAGGAAAAAAAGTGCGACCAAGCTTCAATACCGGCCAGCGCAGCAGCGCCAACACTATTTTACTGGTAACTAAATCTTATTTGTATCTAAACATTTCGGGAAGCGATGCGATGACTGAGGGCTCGGCTAATCTATACGCAGAGCAAGAAGGAGCTCGAAAGCTCAAGAAACACGCAAAATATAATGCATTATAAAGAAGGCATTCCTTCTCGTGCCCTGGTCGCGCACATGCTCCCAGGACGATCCAGTTCCGAGGCAACGCACGGCTCGGGTTACGTCCGCGCGTCGTCGTCGGCGCAGGCAGGGTACCCCTGCTGGTCTTTCCGAAGCGGCTTGCTCGCAGGTGCAAGGAGGCATTGGAAATGGAGCGGCCGTGCGTCCGTTTGCTTGGAGGCGGTGTGGCAGTGCGTCGGTTCGCGTATACAACAATATCCTTGCCTGTAACATCCTAAAGCATATTGTCAAAACATAGCATCCCTTCGCTTCGCAAGAAGGGATTTGCACTGAAACAAACACCCAAAACTCAGGGTGTAAACGTGTTTTGAATGAAACAAATGTCCAAAAAGTTGTTTTTGTTTTTACAGTGCATGTTAAACAAAAATGAAAACATAGTATATGCATTCGCTTAGTGATGCATACTTTCTCTCATTTGAGAAAGTCAATGTATTTCCACATTAGCTCCTATCCAAAAATACTGTTGCGTTTTCCAAGCACAAAACTTCTTGCGTAATCTCAAATGAAAGTCTGTTGCGGATCTCATGTTAAAACACATAAAAGTTGTTTCTTAGGCAACATCCTACATATGCTAAACAGAAATGCAAACATAGGGCTCTGAAAGTGTGCAGTTAACAAGGAAAGAATATATATCCACTTAGTGATGTATACTTTTCCTCATTTGAGAAAGTCAATGTATTTCCACGTTAGCTCCTATTCAAAAATACTGTTGTGTTTTCCAAGCACAAAACTTCTTGTGGGATCTCAAAGGAAAGTCTGTTGTGGATCTGATGTTAAAACACATTTAATCTTGAATCTCCTTTGAGTGGTTGATGACTCATCAAAAACACATTACGTGCGTAGCAGAAATTCAATATCTATTTTTGTAAGGGCGGTGTGGTATTGCATACAAGAGTTGTTCCTAAAGAAAGGGGACAATCGCGAGCCGGCAAAACTGCTTTAGTGCTCCTTCTGGTGGAAACATTTCATTGCACCTGTGCATTATTTTTTACCCTGTGGCTATCTTCCGTTCTCTCTTACGGTGAACACACCGCCGACAAGAATGCAAAAGGGCACCGGGCATTACAAAATAACAGAAGGGGCTGCAGGGAAGCCAAAGGGCATACGATAAACAGTAAAGCATCAGTTGCTCGAAAGCGTCATTCAGTTGTGCTTCTGCTGCGTACTGAGCATAGAAGAAGCAGGGCATACATCAGGATCTTTCGAACTGCGTTTAATTCCCGGTTGTCCCTGGCTATCAATGTGCCTACAAGGCGCTCCATCACTCTCTCGCGTTTGCAGTCACAAACCTCATCTTCCTCCTCTTCGTTCTGATTGCAGATTCCTGTGCGAATCTGCAACACGCACCGCGCCCCTAGGTAAGACAGCTAGAAGCATGAATAGTGACAGTCTAGTGGTCTCTGATGGCCACCATAATGAAGTCGATGTTGACATCTGGCTGGTGAATCTCTCAATGATGACTTGAGAATACTCCACAAAGACCGGCTTCCAACTTTCGCAACAGAAAATGGATCCGTAGGGCGTGGTAACACAATCCGAATCTCGCACTTTAGCTCGTACTCTGTCCAAGTTCTTCCCACCATTCTTCTGCCGTACGCCCACAAACAGACTGCGCTGATCCATCGAGATGCGTGACCATAATACGGCAGTCAAAATCAGTCTCTTATTGGTTGTAGGAGTCCAGTATGCACTGTGGCACATCGATAGTTTTCCCTCAGCTTGCAGCACCCATTGCTTGTGGAATCCTGGTATGATGTCTAGGCGTTCAATTTCTGTTAACGACATCATAGCACTACGCCTTCTGGTATCAGCTGTGACACCACTTGTTCTGCGTCCAATGGCGTTGCTACCTGATCGATTTCGAGTATAGTACTACCAAGGTATCGAATAAATTTTCAGACTTCCCGTACGCTTCATGTTCATCTTTCTTCTCAAAACCGAATAAAAGCAAATTGCAAATCAGAGACCGATTTTCTAGATCATCAACCTTTTTTCTTATAGCCTGATATTGTTCCTTTCAAGATCACCCCTGGGCTTGCACTGTGAAACAACATTCTCGATTTCATCAAACCTAATCACCTTGGTTTCCAAAGAAGACAAACGACCCAAACGACCCTGAATTGTTTTTTTTGTTTTCAGCATGGTGTTCTTCAAGGTCTGTTAATTTTTTTTTAATATCATTTTGACTATCCAGAAGTTGTTGCATGAGGTATCATCAGGCCCGGGATTTGCTTTATATTACAGCTTTTCAGCAGAAACAGAAGGTACAATGCAAGTCGTTTCCGAAGCACGAAACGATGCCTCGTGTGGTACTTATAACCACAGCATATGAAGTGGTGAAAGGAATATAATCAGCAACAATACAAAGGAACACGTTTCACAAAAAAATACTGTCACTAACCTGCGCAAAGAGCGAGCAATGGTTGCGTGACCTCGACGTTCATGTTGGAGCTGGTTCATGGCCCCCGGACTCAATAAAGCATAGTGTCTTATGTAAGCTGTAGTCATGTTCGCTGCAGTCCCATGACAAGTCGACTGGTACTGCACCACCATCGAAATCAGCGGCGAAGCACACTTGATCAGTTAAAGCCTCCCCTGCAATTGACGACGCCGAACAGATCAAGGAATCACCCCCCCCCCCCTTTGCCTTGCACATTTTTCAGTACACATTCAATCCTGTGTTGTAAATTAAGTTCTGTAGTTTTACAGTACTAAAATGAGTGAACATGAATGCGCCGACCCATATGGGCCACTTTAACACAGTCTCATATTTTTGTCCTAAGGGTATCATTATTTCGAATTGAAACACACTACATGAATCTCGGCCAGGTGGTTTCCAAAAAGCAAGTAGCTTTCAATAAATGTTATCTTTAAATTGTGTGGTATATTTTCGCGAATATAATGTAATGAATCATTGTAAAAGGTTGTAATCTTGAACACCACTTATATAATCCCTCTATAGTAGCGTTCGCTGCCGCTGTCAGATGCAGTTGCATATTTCATCTCTCGTTTTTCATTCCTTGAAATTACTTAGTAAGCCTCGCTATCTTTAGATAATTCTGAAGGCGAAAAAGGCATTTGGTCAATTTTATGCTGTATTTCTGCTAATTGCAAGTAACCGGTGACTAGTTTCACCACAAACACGTGCACTATCATTTGTCTTAATGAGAATAATTTTATAATGCTAAGATAGAAATTGTCTTACCATACTGGTGAATGAACAGAAAAAAGCAAGACTGTTGCAATGAGATTTATATTTTGTGATGACTTTTCTCAGCAACAAACGGAAGGATAGAGGGGCAGAGTGACTTTAAATATATTATTCTGCAAAAACATCTGTCCATGCAATGGACCACTTGTCGGCCTGTCTTGTTATTGGCGCCTTAACTTCAACATCATTAGTTTAGGCAAAGCATTGCATGAAAAGGTCTTGAAACAAGGCGCAGATGGCAAGATAATTTGTCGAAATTAAGAAAGGAATTTTGGTTTTATTTTTAGCCGTTCAATTTCGTTGATTAAGTTGTTAGGGTGCATCAAATATTCAATATTCGCAACAGACTACGTTTGAAGAGAAAACTAATCAGTGAAAGGAGGATCTATATTGTCACGTAGTGGTGACGAGGTCGACGACACAAATGAAGGGTCGATGACTGTACTGAAGAAACTCTTTATTGGGCTGACTTGCGACCGCAAAAGAACTAAGCAACTCGGCGGCGGCGATAGCAACAAACCTGCTCGTCGGTCGTCGGACAAGGAATGCCCATCACACTCGTCAACGCTCAATTTAAAGGCTGCACAGAACAGTCTAGATAACGTCGCAAACAGCTACCAGCACGGGCTGGAACATTGTGGAAAGACACCCGAGTGGCCGGAACCTTCGAGACAAATCTCGGTGCATCTTGCGCTACAACAACAACTCGCGACATCGAGCATTAACAAACAAAGATTACGGAACTGATACGCGGTCCAGA
Source organism: Amblyomma maculatum (assembly GCF_055883805.1). NCBI lineage: Eukaryota > Metazoa > Arthropoda > Arachnida > Ixodida > Ixodidae > Amblyomma > Amblyomma maculatum. Next base: position 414,030,708 of record NC_139344.1, read on the forward strand.
ATCAGAGTGATAAGCCTGTATGCCGGCGGCTGTTAAAAAACAACAAATACTGTTTTGAAGGTTTCGCGGCAATATACCGCAACGTGAGAAGGCATGTTTTGCTTCCATATTTCTCGCTTCAATTACAGAACACACTGTCGCTGTCTATATCACTGAGTGCTTTTGGAATGCGACTCTGCTATTTTCAACCAGGCGCTTCATATATATGTAATGCTGTACTAATGTCTGTTTTTCTCTTTCCAACTTCACTCAGATCGATAAATTGTCAAATGCAGGCGGTATTTTGATTTTTGGTTGGTTATTTTTGCTGCAGTTAGGACGGCGGACTCCTTCTGCAAGAAATTTGTCAGAGTGCTGATTCTCGTAACAGTGTGGCACAAGTTGGTGAAGTAGATTTATATTCATAGGATAGTTGCTGCAAATAACCCAACCACTCTTTCGCAGCACTTTTAATTCAACTGCACACAACACCTCTATTAAAATTTACTGATTAAAACCCTAGTTAAACAATGGGCCCTATCCGGCAACTGGATGGCGGCTGCGGGGGTTTCTGCCTAGAGCTAACCCTTGTTATGGTCTCACGTCAGCACAGTCCCCTACCCCCCTGCCCCCCAACCGAATATTAACTACAAGAGGACTTTTCTGGCCTGCCGAAACTCAGTCATCCGAACACGATCGCCAGCGTTCTGGCTCCAATAAAAACACAACTCAGACTCACTAAAAGCTCGCGACAGGGAAGTGGCCCCAGAATCGCCAGTAGATTCAGACTCGGCCTCAGCTCTACTCTCCGAATGCGCAGGTCTTGCGGGATCATTTTGTTTATAGCCTCTGACGGCGCAAACTGACATCGCCTGTGAAGGACACCATAGACAAGGACTCACGCTATTTTCACCACCTGGAGTGCTATTGCGTCCATTGCCGCCTTGCGAGGCGACGTTTTCGTCAAAATGTGGCTAGCTACCGGAATTGAACTCTCTTCCGTGCAGTGAGCAGTCGATATCTTTTATCACTGAACTTTTGTATATGGGCTGGTTTTTCGGTTTCTTATTTCGTTCCCTCGCGCGCCTGCAGAGGGTGTCTTGTCAGATATTTGTCTTGTCGGGAAATTATTCTTCCCTTAAGGCAGCAGTTACTTGCCTAACAAAGTGAAAAAGTAAAAAAAAAAAGCATAGCTAGGACATCAATAGCGAGCGGCTTGCAATATCTTTTTTTCGAGAGCCCGGTGCTTCGCCGGTGATGAGGGTTGAATGGCACAAGAAGGGAAGCAGTTTCATTATTTTTAGTTTTGTGAGTTCTTTCCCTGTATCACTGACAATCACGGCGTGTCTTACGCCTAATTATAACATTCTTGATCGTATCGTCCCCCATCTCTGCTGTCTTGACTCTTGCTTTTTGGCTGCCTTCGCTATAACATTACACCTGACTTCATACATGAGATTGATCAGGTTGCTCTCCACATCACGGCTTGCGCCCGAAAAGAGAGAAACAGAATACATTATTGAGCTCTTCATGAATGCTAGATAATAACGCTTCAGCGCAAACGACTGGATTGGGGAGCGAATAGCTCCGAGATGTAGAGTCTGGAAATTGCGATACTGGTAATGCTATTATGCACGCAACGCATTACGCGCGGTGTAATGTATTCCTGCAATACCATTATATTACTCCTCTGAAAGAGCGGGTGCATTACGATGTTATCTTGTGAAACTTTGCCATTGTAAGTTTAGTACGATTACCCTTTATTGCAGCCCGTCAAAGGAAGCCCTAGTCAGCAGACCAGAATGAAAAAACAAACTAATGAGGAGGGGTTTGCATTTCTGCCTTGAATTTAAAGATTTGACGTCACATCTTTAACGGCTGCCATCTTCTGCTGGAGTTGCGAATCTTTCTTCTAAGGCATGGAGCTTAAAATCAAATACTTTATATTGGGCCGGTATATCCTCATGCGTACGTAACACCATACAGTCTTAGTAAGAGACCACATTGGGTGAACGTAAGAGATGCAATGAGCCGTTTAAACTGAGCCGTGCGAACATGACTGTATGGTCTTGAAGACATTTCCATCGGAATTCAAGGGGCTCTAGTTCTATTATCCAACCTTCCCATCTGAAATGAGTATTCTTAGATGACAGGTCCCACCAACTCGGTCATACCGTGTGATAAGGGATCTCACACTGCCTGCCGGCCAGTCATTCTCCAGACATATCAGCTGCCAATTATCACGTGCTACGAGCCTAACTGTTAGCACTAAACTAGCACCACAACATCTAGAAAACTGGATTTTTCTGGAAAATCAGGCCGTTATCGCTGTCAAGCTAAAATAAATGGCGAACTTATTATCTATTGAATAGCTCAGTTAGTAGCATTAAGCGATAATAAAACGCCCAGGGTTAAAATTCTTGGTACTATTCTTGTTTTCTATGTACTGCACAGCAGCGGAATGAAAGTGTCTAGTAAAGCATATTTTAGGCAGGGTTAGTTTCTGACCGGGTTTTTCCTTCTGATACCGTGCTGTCATCTTGTGCGCTAGATATCAAAGTGATTTTACTACCTACAAAAATTAATACACCACACGGGCAACCGAGATGGTGGCTTCCCTCTGGCGCAAAAGGCTCCTCACTACACTACTGAGCCACTCGATATATTTTTAAGCGACTTACAGCGCTAGCAGGTCAAAATTTTTAAAATTTATTTTGAAATATGTTCTTCGGGCTCGAAATTTCGGTCTACCATTAAACCCCTATAATCAACCCACAAATTCTCTTTTTGCCTGATTAGTTTTAAGAATATGTTTTTAGCTTAAATGAAAGCGACTATTCTTTGCCGCAGGTCGCTGCTATACGACGACGGCGGAAGAGGAGACGTGGGAGAAAGAAATCGCGCGGCAAGAGCCTCAACTCGCTGCTTCAACCTCGTATATGTACGAAGATAACGCTTTCCGTGACGCATGGTACGCCCTTGGGAGCCCGTACAAAGCCCCCGAAGCTAGCGAGGAAGCGGGAAGTTTTCTCGACAAGTCCCTGCTGATATACCTGCACGCCAGGAGGACTACCCTGCTTGCAACTTCTAAAAGTAGGTGGTTAGGCACAGAGTCGAACAGGAATGTTTGATATGACCCAATGCTGCCAGTCCGGTATGCGGTATGTTAGCAGCGTCTTGGCAATACTACCAGGTTACTGACAGCGTACAAAAAAAAACAGGCATTGTTGAAGACAATGGTAATTAACATGGTAATTAACAGCCAATGGCAGGAAATCTTAGAGTAAATCTGACAATAAACACTTCTAAGGCATCATTCTGCCCGCAGTTTTCAGCTTTGTCTGCAGCATTCTTTTTGAGCGATGAATGCTCCGCGACATATCTGCTAGTGTAATGCTTCCTAACGATCACACCAAATTGGAAACCACCTGGTACTAACTAAGCGATTCTGTTCGATGAGGTTCATTCAAATGATTTTGTTCAAAATGCCCCGAACTTTGCAAGCAGGCTCAACTGCTGCGTTTCTCGTTATGTTTTGCGCTGCTTGTTTTTCTTGCTTTTTGCTCGAGGTCTCTGGCTCACTGCCGGGCCACTTCCTCATTGGAGTACACCAGAATCCTCTAAAATGTTGCACTCCTGCTCAAACCTTTTGCACGTCTTTCGATACTGTCTTCTTTTGCACTTTCACCTCGTCTGGAAAACCATTTCCGAGCTCACTGCAGAGTCCGCACTTTTCAAATGCCTATGCCAGGCGTTGCTGCGTTGTCAGAGGTGCGTCAGCAGAATTCCTTCAGTGGTGGATACTGATCCTGTCCTTTCCTGTACATCATTTATAGTCTGTAATTAATTTTCTTGCCAACCCACATAAACCAACCCACAATATTTTTTTTATTTGCACATATTTCCTTCATGATGTCTCCGATGGTAACTCTCCTTTTTTCGATATAGCAACTACTTCCTCTTCTGCGAGTTTCAGGTACTGAGCATTTCTTTTCTTGTCAACTAATTAACTGGGTTCAAGTTTCGATGAAGGCGAAACGAAGAGACATCCCTGTGCTGTGGGAGGTCAGTGCTCATTAAAGATCCCCACGTGGTGGAAATTATTGCAGAGCCCTACAGTACAGCACACCTTCCATTCTTTTTGCTTTCACTCCCATCTTCCTCCCTTCTTTTACGGCGCGGTTGTGTCCTCAGAACAAGTATGACAGACATTGCGCCTTTCCTTTTCTGTGAAACAATTAATATTGTTATTGGCTTTATATAATTACAAAATTTAACTCATTATTTTATTTGCTTCCCTGTTCTTGATATTTTATCCTTTGGCAGCATTGTATTCTCATATGCCAACTAGTTCCCCTCTCACAGCACTCACAAAGTTATGCTCGCGCGAAACCCACCTACACAGTCACATAATGCTTACGCATTAAAATAGCAGCTTGTGTGCGAATCAGATCTCTGAAGAGCCCACAGTTTAGGTCATCTAAAAAGCGCGGCAACCTTTCAAAGCTCTCATCTCTCTACATTCCCTACAGACGGTTCTCACGACCACGCGCCAATATCATGAAGGATACGTATAGACTGCAGATTTAAAATAGACGGAATCCGGTCTGTCACTCCTCAATTCGATGCCGAATTGCCAGGCGCATGCGCGGGGCCGCTTGCAGACCAACAGATACACCAAGCTGTACGCCGCCGCCCCCCCCCCCATAGAGACAGACACGCACACACACACACACACACACACACACACACACACACACACACACACACACACACACACACACACACACACACACACACACACACACACACACACACACACACACACACACACACACACACACACACACACACACACACACACACACACACACACACACACACACACACACACACACACACACACATACACACACACACACACACACGCACGCACACACACGCACACACACACACACACACACACACACACACGCGCGCGCGCACGCACGCACGCACACACACACACAGATATATCTGATGGCAACACCAATGTGAATGTCAGCTTTCACAAGATAACACAAACAAGATAACAAACACAAGATAACCCACATCCTATTGTCATGTCCACGAATGTCAGCGCTGCGCCGCCATACACACCACAGTGCTGTGGAAGGCACTCGGGTGCGAATTTACACCTGCCTTTCAAACGATGGCATGGACCTCGGCCGCGGAGGCCCGCCCGGGCTCAAACTCTCCCGGATGTATGATTGACTGTTTTCCCTATATTAGATACTAATAACTAATCAATCAATCAGTCTGTCAGAACGATAGAAGTCGAACAATACCATAAACGTATATTGGAAGTAGCGTTTGGGCTAAATAAATAGAACCAATGTTTTAATCACGAAGGTGTCTTCTTGGACAGCGGTGACAAGGTCGCTGTGATGGGAACCGTGGGGAATATTGTACGGTATTTCTCTGTTGAGATCTATATGTTTCGTGTCATGAAGCCTTGAATAGAATCGTATCATTTGCGCAAGTGATATATAACGAATACAAAAATATAGGTTTAGCTTTGTTTCAGCAATATGCAAGGTGACTCTGAAGGGTTTCATTTTAAACTTCATAACAGCGCAATGGAAACACTTATTCGTTGCCGCCATTTTGAGCTTGAAATATCGAAATGTATAATCAATTCAACAAAAGCATAAGCCGGTTTTACCGGGGCAGTGTTTATGTTGTATCAACGCATTCACAATAGCTCCTCTATGTTTTGCATTATTTTAGGAGCGTAATAAACGAGGTCGAAGAACAGCTTACACACAAAATGGCCCTCATGTCCGTATTTCCTCTTAATCCTCACTTTTTCCTGTTTTCTTTATGTTTATGCTAGGCAGAAAAAAATATTTAATTTCAGTGGTAGCGTTAGCATAATCCCTAAATAGCGGCTAATACTTCCACTTTGTCTGCTTTTTTGTTGCATTCAATGCCAAAGAGAAGTAACTTAAAGCAGCGATTATATGACGACCTTTTAAACCCAGGTTGGCACCCAGCATACGAACATGTTCCAGAAAAACTCCTTTTAATATAGTAAAGGCACAATGCACGTTTTGCTGTTGTCTATAAAGCTTACATTTTCTACTACAAGCCCTCTCCGGACATTGCAATAAATACATATTTCGAAACACCTCGAGCGACGGCATACTCGAGGGACGAGTGGTATTTGTTAGCAAAATAAATCTGCTTTTTGTTTCGGGAAACCTAAAAATAAAACTTTTTTCCACATTTGCAGGCACAATTCCCGCGCCTGAGTTTGGCCTCCTGCTGGGACGAGTCGCCATGACTGAGAAACGATACAAGGCGACCACAACGCGAAGACGACGTCAACACGACAAGCTAGGTGCCCTGGTGGCAGCAGCTCCAATCGCTGCGTTGTATCTAGTTCCCTCCAAAGACGTGAAGCGCCAGCCGAAAGTTGGGAAGACATCCTTTACCGCCCCATTGAAGTCAACCACGCTATTCGGAAGTATTTTGAGGCTTAGCAAAGACCCGGTCACGAGCGTATGGGTTCGGGCTCTTGTATTGCCGACGGTCAGCACTCGCGCTCCACTGCCATTTTAATAGTCTACATTTCGCATAAATGTTAATGAAACAAGAATATAAGAACACATCGGGGTGTATGGCTAATGAAGTGTTTCGTATTCAGCTCTTTAACTGTAACGTAAATGTCTTCTTTATAGAGACAATCTGCTCCTTGTTTGCCGGAGCCATTTGCACTTTTTACCCTCTCAAGCTTGTGAACAGGAGAGGGATTCTGTTGTTTTCCTTATACTGTCAAGGTGATGATCTCAGTTTGAGTGCGCTTCCTCTTGTACTAACATCAACCAATAAATCCTGGCTACAAAACATTAGGCTTCTAGCGTTTGCCTGCTTGCTATCCCTCAAAGAAGTGTAAGACGTGCACTCAAAACACCGGGGAGTGCTCACTGCCGAATCGTATGCTTGACAAGTAGAAGTGTTCTTGTATTAAAGATCTAAAAAAGTGTTGGTTGTATGAAGCCTCACAGGCAGTGTTCAATGTTATTACAGAATTTTATCTAGGAGTAGCAAATGTTTCCAGCTGTATTGTCATGCTGTACTTTTAAATCATGGGATTGATTGAATTTTGCGAGTCGCGTTAAAACTTTCAGTCAACTTAATGTTTTCGTCCGCGGCATTACCGGAAAGCGCGCTCTGTGTCTTGAGGGTCAATGCAAGCAAATGTTCAACACATTGCTGATGAATAAGTTTTTTTTTTATATAGTAGCGTGCCTAGCAATATTCTTTTATTTATTCAAATATTCAATTCCCCTCTTGGGTGGTGCTGTGGTAGAGCGCTCAACTGTTGTGCTCAAGGATGCAGAATTGAATCCTCGCCTCGGCGACCGCTTTTCGATGGAGGCGAAAAGGTAGGCGCCCATGTGCTGTGTGATGTGAGTGCATGGGAAGACCTGCAGTCGGTTGCAATTTCCGGAGCACTCCACTACGGCATCTCTCATAGCCTGAATCACTCTGGGACGTTACATCCCACAAATTAAACTAAACCAAGTATTTATTCAATCATTAGATATAAAGATCGAGGCACGCATGGAACATAGGCACCTCACTTCAGCACTTTTATTCCACTGACTTCTTGATGCAGTAGACTATACAAAAGCTGGAAGATTGGCAGATTGCCCATACTTCCAGAGTAGACAGATACTCTGGATCCTCCTACAACCTCTATCGAATTGTGTGGATATCACTGCCATTAAACCACTTCCGTGCTGCCAGATAACCGAAACTTCGTCACCGTTAAAAACATTTCGCGACCTATAGCGACTCCCTGAAGTTGCGCTACCCGATTTACCGACCAAAATCGTTTATATAGCTGCTCCCTTAGCATAGGTCTTATCTGCAGCATATTGCGCTTCATATCAAGGTCGCGAAACTATCTCGATATTCCTGCAATCACCCACCCGCCCTCTCGCTCTATCTGGAAGACACCACCACTAGTCAACAGTACTCTCTCATTCAAGTGCTTTACAGCCTATCAGGTGGCATTTACATTGTCATATACCTTTGTAATGCCGATTTGTTTGTGCTAAAGCAACCGTCCTGTCAATTTACCTAGTGTTTACTACATTAGTCGATGCCATGTAAACATAAACTGTTGATTTTCATGCTAAATCGGCTCTCTGCTGTTATAGATATTCATTAATCGTTACGGTTCCTTGTCTCGAAACTTGTGAGCAAACTGTAATGTGATTCTGGATGGGAGCCACAGGTATGGTGCACATCCGCTGTCGCCGAGCAACCTTGTGCCTTTCTCCACCACAGTTTTCCATTCTTCGCGGGCGGAAAGCCGAATAATATAGATATACTATCAATATATTATCAATATAATTACAAGTCAATGTTTTCGTTTGTAGCTGACGCAAGTCTCTCCACTACATCACGTTATACAATAATGCAAAGCAGCGTATACAGAAAGTTTATATTGGTCGCATTTTTGTAACCCTATGAGAGCGTCTGCAAGAACCTCATGACAAAACTTCCTCTTGTCACTATGACACTGAGATGGATTCCCTTTGTTCCTTGAATCATAGTTTCGAAATATATTCCTGTTTCCTCTCGCCCACACGCTGGAACGTCCACATCGGTACGGATTTGCCAGCAGTTATGGCGCAGTATTCTTCTTCGCAAACGAGTGATAAACCTTCACTACAGATACGTGGGGTAGAATACGTTATTTTGCTGGTTGGTGTATTGAATGAGAGGGGATGATCCAGCCAAAAAGACGCACACGGGAAGAAAAACAGGAGCCAGTATCTTGCCTGCTTGCTTCTTTGTGTTTTTTTTTCCTGCGTGTGTCTTTTTGTGTGCGCACCCATGGAAGCCTTTCTAACCAAAGTTGTTGATAAGCTGGAAACTGAAAATGGAGCCTACAGGAAGAGGAATGGCCCGCAAACAACAAAGTAAAGAATTCTGATAGCGCAGCCAAGAACGCTGGAGACATGTAAAGCTGAAGAAAGCAGGAACATCGAAGCAATCACCACAGACCAGCCTCGTGTTGAAAAGGACGCTGGAAAGTATCCTCGAAGTCACTATGCATTATTAATTTGAGCCATACTTTTCGATTGCTTGTTCGAAAATTTTTGCACTCATTTTTCCCAGTTTGCACTTTTTTCAAGATCACACTCAAAAAACTACCATTTCTAAAATCTATCGCCAAATGCGGCTTTCAAGGGGTTGCTGGACAAATTTTCTTGGAAAGAAGATAAGGTACTTTTTGGATTCCTAATTGTTCTCTAAGATAAAATAAGTATCAATTATGTGACGTATTATGACAACCAAAAAAGGAAATGCTTGCAGTTTTATCAAAATCTTATAAAGAGCCCAATATTGCCTTTATCCTGCACAATGCACTACCCAGAAGTAATCCAAGAACAAGCGGTTAGTAGCTAGTACATATTTATTAGTTTTGAAATGATAGTTTTTCTATACTGGCCCATGTCGTTACTCATTATTACTGTCGAAAATTATATTCCCTTTGCTCTAAAGTGATGAAACTTGGAATCTGTTCTAATAGGCTCAAGGTACGCCGCCACTGGAAACTTTATTTATTTCGTAAGAGAGTTCAAAAGTGGACCCTTCAGCTCCGCATGTCGCCTTAAGCGCACCGTGGCTATAGTTGCGCACCGTGGCACATATAGTTGCAAAAATTCAAAATAAATTCCCCGCCTGTAGAATCTCCACGTCGCATATAATCTGAGATTGCGCTGAAGTTCACTTTCGCGCCAGTGTGAACGTCCGGTCACTTGACTAAGGCAAAATGTTTATTATTACTGACCTATCCCCATAACTCTTCACTTTTGAAGCCTACAGTCTGGCCATAAGAATTTAATTACCAAATTCACTAATTAATTGGAGTAATTTTAAACAATTGCAAAGAAGACAAAGAACAGAAAACGCTGCGGCATCGCTATCACCATCGCTTGTCTCCGGCGCCCATCTCGCTCGCGCTGAAGCTGTGCCCTGCGGCTGGTAATTCGATCCTGCTGTGCCCGAATTACTGCCAGCGCTAGACGTTCAAACCAACCATTAAATCCACATTTCACTAGGATGATTGGCTGTACTTCCCCCTGGTGTCATCGTGTGGCCCCTGGAGACGATCACATTTTGAAAGAAAACGAGAATTCACGCAGTTTCGGAACTGAAACGGTGGTGCTGAATGATGGCTTGTCTCTTCTGTAACATGACATATTTGTTTGGTGGAGGTGCTGGGTAATTTTGCAATAATTTTTACCTTAACTTCGTGGAATAAAAGCACAACTTGTTTTAATGAAGCCACTCCCTAGATTTTGCAGATGAAAAATCCTTAAGGGAATCCTTTCCCCTTTTGTTGCGAGGAGAGAGACTCGAGGGATGCAATACTACCGGAAGAAACCAGACATTGCCTGCACGGATGGATGAAGGTTGTGACGCTGGTAAAGAATATACTATCTTATGGTCGTTGCCGCAAGCGCAATCCTATAATCAAACAAGCAAAAGTCGCTAGGAAACAACACCCGCCCCTCAGATTTTACTCAAAGACCGACAATCATGCACCTAAAAGATTTTTTCTGCAAGAGTATTAGTACAAAGAGGCATATTTTTAGTGCGAAATATGATTAACAACACGTGTTTACTGCATAAAAATTCCAACATTTGTATGCATCAGACATAGATTGAAGGAAACGAGACGCCTACGTAAGAAAGTATGAGAATACAAGAAAGTATTGGGGGCCAGCATACAAGCCATTGTGGAGCCAGCGCTTTCGCCTCACACAAAAACTCCGAACTTTTTCGCTATGTCCAGAGGCGCCTGATGATAAGTGATTTTGTATCCTGAGCAACTTGTCTCCAGTTTACTTGTTAGACTATCGAGTTTTCAGGTCATATTGGATGGAAAAACATCTCAAAGTACGAACACCACAGCAAAGAAACACAAGACGAGCGGTGTTTGTTTTTTGCGTTGTGCGTTACATTATCATTTCTTGTACCTTTTTTATTTTTATTTTTTGTCAAGCTATTGTCCCCAATATATCTATATAGTTACAAACAGAGGATTCTTAAGGATTCCCTTTACTAACGTACTGTAAAGAACAAGCTATCTGCCGAATTATTAATGCCGGCGCCGATATCCGATCGATACCGTCGCGAAGCAACCCCCATTTAGATTAACTTCATAAAATGGAATACTTCAACGAGTCTATAAAGCACGGTTACTTTCACAGCCACCCAGACACTCTCTCTTCGAGCCTAAAAGTTTCATTCGTAGCAAACGCTGACCACCTGCAGTAGTTTTGGGGACGATTAAATATTCAAGCAGGGTAGTTTTTGTTCTTGAACAGTTTCTTAGCGGAAATCTCCTTTAAGAACTTTCTGTTATAGCGTTTTTAAAGGGAATTTGCGTGCTTCACTTAAGGGTTCATAGTTTTTACTTTCGACATCGTTACTCACGTTTTCTTTTTTGCGATGTTGCGTTTGCTGGCTTTGCACTGCTGCTTCAAGAATCCAATATTTTTGTCAAAACTATTATAATATAAAGAAATATTAAATATGAGATAATCCAGGCTAAGATTCGCCGAATGTTAGCAATTTAGTCCTCCCAACAGATCGGTGTTAGGCTTTTAAATTCATATTGAAGCATTCCAACACACATTAAGCCTTCGTAAAACGGTGGACCAGGATAATGATATCCATAAATTATTGGCGGCATATAAGCACTTTAGCTGTATGACACTGCGGCAAAGCATTTTGTTTGCAAAGTACGAGGTCTAATCACAATTTCCGCGGGATATTTCGTCCGGGAATCAAAGACTGAGTTGGAAAGGAAGCACTTCACCGGTATTAAAACGTTCCCTACCCAACGGCATTGGGAAAACTAAAAGAACCTCAATCTATGAGATACGCAATTATTGCTCGCAGCCTAAGGTGGTTTTGAGCACACCTTTCACCTCCGCCATTTACATTCAGATTCAAAATATCACCGGAATCACTGGAACACTAATTAAATCACGTCACGCAGCTGCAGCCACGACAACTAAGACAGAGGATCTTGAGGGCAAGTTCCGTCATTGAGCGATTGGCTTATTGCATTCCAGCGATCAGGGCAAAGTTACTATTGTGAAGTCATGAGGCAGCATCTCAAGGTGCAGAGGATTTTACACTTGAATCAAGAGCGGTTTCTTGCACACCTACACGATGCTGTAGGCTTTTAATTTGTTCATTCGTGGCTGCCAATGGCCACAAGTAAGTATTGCCTTTGCACTGTTGCCTTTCTAGAAAATTCATACCTATAGATTTAACTATTCCCGAGAACAACTAGGAGCCTAAGTATTACTCCAATATACTGTGCGAGCCCAAAATGTTCTAGGTTTTCCGCGTCGGAAAAGCGTCTACTAAATTGAAGTACCTGATTCTCTTTATCATCTCTTTGACTTGACCTATGCCTGACGTTTGGAAATGAACGTCGGTGATAATAATAATATTGCGGTCTAAAATATTTTAGGTAATAATAGTACTGTGCGCAGAAAGGCTTCAGTAACAGAAGTGGAGTATACAAATGTCGCGCATCGTCTGACAAAGTACTGCTTCCGATACTTCAAAACGTTAGTTGATATGGTATCTCGCACGGTATTCAGGAAGGCTCAGTGTTACAGGGGCTCAGTGTTACTGTTTTGAACGAGACAACTCCCTCACCCCTTCTCCTTCTCCCTTAATTTTTAACATTGTTCTCTGCGTTTGGCGCTGCGAGGACGGAAGAGAGGGACAACACAACGGCCCGCGATGCTCACAGAAAAAACGCCGGGGATCCGCGCCGCGCGGCAGAATAAGAGGCAACGCGAATAATTAGGTTTCCTGAACCCGCACAGTCGTGACAGTATGGCTTGCGTGTTCTCATGTTGAGACAAACAGCTTTCCGCGTTGTGCTGAATCCCTTCCGCGAGACAACTTTGTTTCCTGGAAACTAATCTCTCTGTATTATGATTACAGTCTGTCGAAATCCAAGGCAGTCGATTACATGCACCAGTGCCAATATGTTCCTACAGTTTTTTGACGTTTACCTTGCTTTCTATTTCTGTCTCTAAACGAGCTGTGCCCCTTTACCATTTCACATGTTTGTTCTGCTGCAGACATAATGGAGATTGTTGTAAGCAGGGTCTCTTCCTTGAGACCTCGGACAGCACACGGAAAGGCCTGCTCCAAGCAGCTTCAATCCCGAATTTCCGCACGTGTACGACGACGTCTACTTCCGACGTTGCGCCTTCGTATTTCTCAAAATACTAACATTAAAAATTCTTAAAACCAGAAATGATTTGTGGCGCGATGATTCCAGTTCTGAAGAAAAAAGTGGAAATCCTTCATAAATGATGTCTCTGCTCTGGTGCCACCAAATATAGCTTAATCTGACGGATACGAATACCACGTGCCCTTATTTCGGAGGAGTCATTCCGTAGAAGCTAAAAATATACAAGGCGAAACTACAAACTCTTTCCAAATACCGTCTCAAGTTCTTCAAACAGGAAGTAATTTGCGCAAAGTTTCTTTTCGTGGGTAAGATCAAGCCACCAGTCAAAACGTTCCAATAACCTTCTCTGCACAAGCGCTGTTAAAGATAGCAATTTCCGACGACCGCCAGCAGATTGTTTTCCCAGTATTCCCGACTAGACTTGCTAAAAAAGAAGCTTACAAACACTTCGTCAGCGCATGCTCGAATGAACGAATAAGAAAGCACGTGTTAGAGAACAGCGTGTTCTAAAATACTAATAGCAGAAAGCGATCAATAAAATATTTGTTGTTTAGCCTGAACAGGGGGCTATTATGTTGAAGACCACTGTTAAACCTATTCTCGAAATATAGTTCATGTACAATGAATATGATCTTTCCTCTTCCTTCCGCGCGGTATCACGAGACGTGCGAACCCAAAAGGTTTAGCGGGAAAAACGAATTATTGTAAAAGAAGGCCCAAAGGAAAAAGATAAGGGACGATGTCAGAGTTCATTCGTTTTTGTGGTAACGTGGATATTGCTGAGACTTTTTAATGCAGCAAAATTTCCCATAAACTAGGCTCAAAACCGATGTATGCTGTCATTCGTTAAAGCGTGACTTCTGGTTTCCTGTGCCTTCTCGGAACATGTCAGAAGCTCCTTCGCCTCTTTCCACTTGCATTTATTGCGATACCTATTTTCGAAAACACACATGTTCGTTTTCCTATAACAAGTAAAATTCATAGCCAACTTCGAAGTCAAGATTGCCGTGCGCGTTAGAAAATTACATTACCCTCTTGAAGGCATCTTCCGTTTCTGTTTCCTCACAATAAGTCTCAAAACCAGAATCCTATGGTCGTTATAAGTTTTGTTAACTCATCGTGAGTACACAGAAACCTTTCAAAAAATCAACACCTTTAAAGCAACGTCATCGTTTTTGTTTTAAAGTTAGTACGAAAATAAATGTGGTGTGCCGGTAAGCTGCCCTTGCGGAGGCTGTATACAAATATGGATGGTTGGGTTGGGGGGTTTAACGTCCCAAAGTGACTCATGCTATTAGAGATGCCGTAGTGGAGGACTCCGGAAATATCGACCACCTGGAGTTCTTTGACGTGCACTGACATCGCACAGCACACGGGCGCCTTACTTTTCGCCACCATCGAAAAGCGGCCGCCGAGGCCGGGAGTCGATCCCGCGTCCTTCGGAACAGTAGTCGAGCGCCTTGTATACAAACATGTTTTAGGAAGACGACCAAGGCAACCGCCAATATAAATGAATACAATTTAATTTCAATCCATCTAAACAGCCATTGTTATCTAATATTAGGTTTTGAACCACCATCAATCATATCTATGAAAACAAATTGTTCGAGCAGTATGGTTGAAGAGGTAAAGAAAGAATATTTATAGCCCTATAACGAACCATCATCATTTGATATTGGGTTCCGGGAGAACGAAGGCAACCCTACAAGATTAGATAATGCAGTTTCATCTTATTGGAACGCCTATATTGGCCGCCAGCGTTTCTGCACTCGGGCAACATCCGCAATACCGAATTTCAGATATCTGCGATAACTGAGATGTTCTTTTAATTCTCATATTCTTGCCATAATTTTGCATAAAATGTAAGAAAATTGTTGTTGTATGTTCCGCACTTCCGCCTAGGAAGAGCTCAATGAATAAATAATTTGCCGTCTCAATCCAGCACACAATTTCTTCCATGCAGAGAAGCAATATTTTAAATAGTCCTTTTTTTTTTTACAAGTCACACTTCTTTAGTATATTACAAGATTGTGTACTTTGCTATCTTAGTTTTCTTGCAGTAACGAACGTTTTATTGGTGACGTTGTCAGGTAATATCAAGTTCCCTTTTGGTCAGAGGCGTAGAAAATGTACGGAAATCTCTACTCGCCTTAATTTGTCACGCTGCTCCGAAAAATGGTATTTATGGAGTATTAAAAAAATACAGGATGCTTTTCTAGATACAGAAAAATACATATGGCAAAAAACGTATCGAGCACAGTTACTCTCCGTCATTTGTACCTTGCCGTTAACGTCTCTTTCGCAGCAGCAGATTCATTGATAACTTCATCACGTAAGCCTTTTAACCACGACGTCTAGAAGCGCCCAGCGAAAAATATCTTTCATTGTTAGAGAATACACTAACAAATCTCAACGCGCAGCTCTTAATTTAAGGAATGACATCGGCATAGAAGTCAATTTACTTGAAAGAATTCTGCTAACGGTTATGTCATTTATTTAGTTTTTAGTCAGAGTTGAGAGTGGCAGTCATGAGATGTACTCTAATGAGAGAGACGAAGTTTTAAATGTATCTATTGAAACTAATTTACCCTTTTCCCATGTCACAGACCTCCAGCTATTTCAACAGATGTTGTTTCACTTAAAATTTTAAGTAACTGCGGTTTCACTTTGAAGCAAAATGTTGCATTAGTTTTTACATGCAGTGTAAATCAGTGTTAAAAGAAGATGAGTTAAAAAGAGAGTGTCGGTCTTCAAAGTATATTTTTTAAAACAAGCAAGCTTCTCCACATGCAAAGGTCCAATTCAAGCAGTACTTGTGGAGCAGAGTCTATGAAGGAGATTTTCGGCAATTGTATGTTGTGATCACACTAAGAGTGACTTGAACTCTTTCCTCTCTTTGGTCACGCCACTTCACACTTCAGGTCTTCGCCTTGATTGCAGGTGGAGCGCTTTTTACGAAAGGGTTATCGATAATGTGTTGCACACAGTGACCAGGCATGACCCTTTTCTTTCCCACATTTGCCGCTGAATATCTTGCTGTGGCATGAAGACAAGCTACACCCCCCCGCCCCCCTCCCCTTGTTTTTTAGAGGTTTACTAGTGGTGTGATTTGAATCGCCATTTAAAATAACTCAAGCTAGCGGTAGACATCTCATAACCTTCCAAAATGATACGCCGCGCAATTATGCGAAACCGCACATGACTTGTGCGAAGTTCTTGTCGGAGATATAACATTGTTCTCTTCGATATTCGTAATCACTTGAAAATAGTGATGCCAAGTTGTATTATAATTATGAATATTGCAACAAGAAATATCGACTGCACGCTCTGTAACTCTTCCAAAAAGATTGTCTCTAAGAGCCGGAATATCAACCATGACGGGGACGGTAATATTGTAAACATTTATTTATTTAAAATACTCTCAGGGTAGAGATGTGCGTTACAGAGGGTAGGGGCGTTACAGGATATATATATATATATATATGTATATATATATATATATATATATATATATATATATATATATATATATATATATATATATATATATATATATATATATATATATATATATATATATATATATATATATATGTAACACAGAAGGTTAGCCCAGCCGATGTGGCGCAGTGGTTATGGCGCTCGACTACTGTTCCCAGGGACGCGGGATCGAATCCCGGCCTTGGCGGCCGCTTTTCAGTGGAGGGGAAAAGCAAGGCGCCCATGTACTATGCGATATCAGTGCACGTTAAAAAACTCCCGTCGGTCGAAATTGCCGAAGTCCTCCACTATGGCGTCTCTCATAGCCTGAGTCACTTTGGGACGTTAAGCCCCACAAAACAAACAAACAAACAGAAGGTTAACACAATAAGCGTACAAATGTCTGAAAAACAAAGCACATAAAAAACGAGGTACATGTGTAATTTAGGAAGACGGCTTAGGTTTAAAAATAACAAAATATTAAAATATAATTAGCAACACAGCATTCAATGAAGATAAGCAAATAACCATACAATGTTTTAATACTAGGCAAAGTCTGCAGCGTGAATTTAAACTGTTCTTCTTCAGTTACACTTGTTAGGAATTTAATTTTTCTTGTTATTCTTGTTGTTATGTTATTCATTTCTCTTCCCAGAAATTAAGCAAAGACATCTTTGCAATACATTTATCGAGGGTAAAAATAGAAGTGGCCGCTGGAAGTCAATCAGAAGGCCATTTGTTTTGTTGTGGCTGTAGGAAGAAGGAAACGAAAATGCACGTGCCTGCAACTGCCTCTGTAGCTGAGTCACCTCCGCTGCCTCTTGCGGTCAGAAAGAAAAGTAGAGACGAAAGTTTTTTTAGTGACCCCTTACGACGAACCGACCGAAGATTCCTCTGTGCCATGGGCTGCTTTCCCTCTACGTGCTTGTTACTTGTATGAGTTTATTTGAGCTTTGAATTTCATTTGCAGTATGCAATAAGATATTTTTACTGCTGTGACTCTGTAAGTTAATATTTTTTTTTTTTCAGTTTTAATTTCCTAGGCATTGCAGACATAACAGAAAGAGCTCACCTAATCAATACTTCTTATGTGCAACTTTGGTCGTTCTTACCTTTCAGACGTAACAATAGGTTGATGTCTTCAAGAGAGTGTGCGAGGTGGCGCAAAATTATGAAGCCAATGTAAGGAATGCAAAACAGTAAAAATCTCCCTCTCTGTATCAATGCTTCGCTCTGAGGAAAAAAATAATAAAGAAAGCAAAAAATTGCCGAATGACGCTACAAATGGCGTCTTCTACCGTGCAGAACACAAACTTGCTGCATCTGATATATGGGCAAACGAGCCGTTGGTTCGTCAGCTTTCGCGCTAGCACGTTTTTAACGAAGGCGAAAGACATAAAAGCGCCCTGCTCTGTGCATTGGGAGCACAGTCAATGAACACGGGTTTATCCGGAGCCATCCACAAGGGCAATTTTGTTCTCTCTGGCATCCTTCACTTCCTTCTTTGGTTCACGGCTTGACTGACTGTAAACAGGGAAGTGAAGTAGCAACTGCGGTCTTACTTTTCTCAAAATGCAGCCAAAATCCAGCAAAATGACGCTCAAAATGCAGCCTACGATTTAGCCTGTCCCTCCACTGACGTATCTCACAGTATCTGAAAGATTTTCCTAGCAGCGTTCAGGAGCAGCTTTTCAGAAATGATGTAAACCATAGCCTAATTCACAAAACAGTTAAGAACTTAGAAAGACCTCCTGACTACTAATAGTAGCCACAGGTCCACCTCTAGACTGAGCAATCAGTTGTCAACGCTAGCTTGATTCATTCGTTACAGGCCGTTGTCATCTACTTCATCCAAGGAAAGTCTTCACAGCCTGAGCATCATCGCAGAAGGTGAGAGGATTTTGTCTGGGCAACTCGCGGGTAACGGGGCAATAAAAGCAGCCTGTCATTGTCAGAGTATGGCGTTACGCAAGACGTAATAGGTAAATATAGTAAATAAAACAAAAAGTAATTCTTATGTCTGCAAACAGGAACGAGAACCGGAGAATTGAGACTAGATTGGCTTCGTATAGTCCGCGGCATTACACCACTACGCCGCCGCCCTTTTTTCATTGTAAGACATAATACATGCCCAAGAATCATATTCTGAAAAGAAAACGTGAAGGCCGAGGTTATTTTGAGACATAAATCTAAAACAATTTCTGTATAGGTTCGAAGAATCTGCGCTATAGACTGCCAGTTTCTCGTGCTGTGCTTCGGACGTGAGTCTGCATTATCTTCGATCCGTGCGCAGGACAGTCCAAAAGCAAGAGCTCGCCTGCACTTGCACCTGTTGTCCAACATTTGAACGGGTGTTTGCTCTACTGACAGTAAGAAAGGCGCTTGCAAGCACCATCTCGTAACAATGAAGCTAATCATGAAATGACGGCCAATTCGAACAAAGTTAAGCCATAATATTTTGCTTTCACCTAGAGTTGATATCTAATGCTGCCGAATTATTCATGGTTGGTGGTAATTACACATCCGAGAAGTTCAATTTCACTTGAACATACATGAACATGTAGGGAAAAAAAGGTTATATGTTTATATGCGAACCGCATACAGCGCGTCCGGCCAAAACTAAATTGAAGAAAACAAATGGTGTTGGAGAGTATACACACGTGAATTCGCATTTAAGTTGCCACTGAAAAGTATTTGTCTCGATGGAGGCGAAAACCAAGGCGCCCGTGTGCTGTGCCATATCAGGGTGCGTTAAAGACCCCCAGGTAGTTGAAATTTCCGGAGGACTCCAATACGGCGTCTCTCATAGCTTGAGTCGGTTTGCGACGTTAAACCTCACAAACCAACCAACCCGTAATTTGTCTAGGGTTTACAGCGATGTCATATCATTTACGGTTACATTAAGCGTCTATCTTCTTGTCCTGTTGGAGGCTTGGTTAATTTGCGGATAATTATACGGCTAATTACGGATACGGATAACGTATGCACCCCTCACTAGTGTAAATGTACATCTAAAAAGATGGATACTGCGCCTTCCTTTTCTCAGTAACTAAATTAAACAAATGTATAATTTATTCAAGCATGGAGACTCCTGTGAAATATTTCAGTGAATCATCTTGTATTGGAGATCTGGGAGATGTTGATTCTCTGATACGTTTCAAAAACAGCTGGATAGATGGTCATGGCCGACCAGTCATTGATTTTGTCACTGCTAAGTCAACACTATTATTTCATTTTTATCAGAGAGAAGAGTAGGAATCCGTACACTACAGAATATGGTTATGGCGAAATTTTCTAAATAACGGAAGCGCTCGTAAGTGATAAGGCAATGACATTATGCATGAAGAATTAAAGCTAGTTGCTCACTGGGGTACCGTTGTCAGCAATTCGCGCGTCTTACATGCCTTGGATATGCCGCCTAATGCCTTAGCCTGTTTATGAACGATCTGATGAAGCTATAAGCATCACTATCGCTTGCAGCTTTTCGCAAATAATTTGCGTCGCTCTTGCCGTCTCATCGTTTTTTTTTTTTTTTAATTTCGAGTTTTGTAGTCTGCCACAACTCGACTATACGTTTTCAAGCCATTAAAGATATCAGCAAATATGGACCTAGTTTCTGCAAATCCTCCAAAGCAGGTTGTTTATTTGTTCCGCTGCGCTAATTATTCACGCCCCGTGGTATTGCGGTCAATCACTCTTCCCTTTCTCATGTCACACAACAATCCCGTACCTTCAATTTCAGCAATTGCGTAGATGCGAGAACGTTCGGCATGTCCTTGTTTCTTTCTCTCTACATGTTGCTGCGGCGGCCGGAAAGTAGTGAAGTGAACGCATACCTTGGGCCCAAAGAAGGGCTTCGTTCGGTCTCGTTTTATTCTGCTATCCTTTAATTTAAGCCACTTAAGTGGCCATGCCATGCACCAAGCGTTAACGGCCCTTAATAATCCCAATGAACACTCCACACCGGTCTGTAAACTAAGGCACGTTGATACGGCTTGGTTAAAGTGGGGCTTTATATGTGGGCTGGCAGGAGCTGCCAACTTGGGTCTCTCGTTTCATATGGGACGGTTATGACAAAATCAGTCTGACTGGACCCTGCCATTCACGTTACTCTTATAGGTCAGTAAGACACGTTTATACGGCTTGGCTAAAGCCTTATTCAAGGTGAAACGTGGCCTTTCCCGGGACTACGTGACGAGCTGAAACCTGGCGCAGTATTGCTAACGCAATACTGCGCCAGGTATTGCGCAGTATTGCGCAATCAGGGAACGCATGAAATTGTGCTATAATAAATTACACGACGTATGAATGCCAGGAATCATCTCTACATTAGTGTAGCGCATATTAACCGCGCGAAAAATTTCTGACTTAAAACAAGTTAATCGATTTCATTTTAGCATTTTAGCTGTGCGCAAAAGCCACTTAGCCAATACACTCGTAAAAGCCATCAGTTGTGACGCAGCTATCCTAATACACGAACGCCAGCACTGGAGTCTGCAAGTAAATATTTTAGGTTAGACCGCGTTCGGGCTGATTTGCAAGCAAACCACTGAAAACAACTTAACAGGGATGCCATTCAGTCCTGACGAAATAATCGCCCTTTAGTTCATGGAAATCAATCAAGTGCCATTCCGCAAATGCTACTTTTCGTCCATCTCAGACAATGAAGTGGAGCATGTCTAAACCATACTCGATTCATTTCCTATGGGCCTCTTCAGCCTGCATTCGTTAACTACTTGATGCGCTAGAGCTTTGCAAATAAATATATCACAGCTCAATTTTCACTCGAACTGCTTGTACGTATTCGTTTTTGTTTATATGCACCATTTTGAAACATTATGACTGCCACAGTAACTAAACACGCCTAACCTCATATAGGCTATTTTCCCCTAAAGCTACATACCTGAAACTGCATATTTATTACAATTCTTGCGCATTACCGAAGAGAACATCGGAGAATCAGTGACAAAGGTCCTACACTGCACCATTTTAAAAATAGCATAGGCAATATGGAGACAGCAGCAAACAACACTAGCCCTTCTGGTTAGTTTTCTTGTGTATAAGAGACAGTATGGAGAGAGTAGCGGACAACCAGGCTCATTGCTGAAAGTGCAGCGCACTGGCAATACCCATATAGATAGACCGCAAGACAATCAGGGCCTATATTGGAAGTCTCAGAAAGTGGTACTGACAATATGGACAATACGCATTGCAGGTAGGGTCATCGTTGGAAGTGACAGACAGTGGTATTGGCTATATCTGGGAGCTGGTGACAACACTGGTAAATTGGAGTATCTGACTTTGTCATGACCTTGCAATCTCTTCCCCAATATTGGGCCTTTCCTTGTGCTGCCTGTAAAAGGGACAATGTCAAAAGCAGGCGTTGTTGTGCCCGCGCGGTGATTTCGGATGGGCGTTCGTAAGAGCAATGCTTTTCTTGAGCTGTCCGGAGCCTCGAGGAGAAGATGCAGCATAACTGAATACTGCAAGAGTTTATGGGCGTTAGGCATTTTTTGCACACCGAGAAAGAAAAGTTTTCAAAAGAAACAGGCATAGACAAAGAAAGCGTTGACTATCAACAGAATTGTTTTATTCGGAACACGAGCATAAAAATGCTTAAACTGCTGCCATGCGCACGCGCACAAGGCATAAAAAATCAAGTATAAAAAACGGACAAACCGAACCACTCATGCGCATATCATCTCTGCATATAACTTCACGCAGATTGCCGCATCGAGTTCCTAGCGTGTTGCTGAATCCGCGGTGGCGTTACACCAGATATAAATGGATTATTTTCATTGACATCTAAAGTGCAAGAAGCTATGCGCACCTGTCGTTTGGTTTATCCCTTTTGTGTGTTTTTCACGTTTTGTGCAACATTTGAAATCTTTTTAAGCACGAGTTCTTAATCAAACGTTGAGTTCACAGTGCGCGCTTCCTTTCTCTTTGTGTGCATCTTCCGCAGTCTTCAATTTCCGCGCTCTGAAAAAATGCTTAAGGGAATCAATTTGCAACAATCTTCGCTTATTTAAGGAGCGGACATGTACAAGGATAAAAAGTGTAGAGGGTTTTAAAAAAGAGAAACAGAGGACAAGGATAAACGTACATATTAGTAGAAACACATAAACAAGAGTGGTTGTAGTCGACACTGGCTTTCGGCAAACTGAAACCATAGCACAGACAAAGGATCTTCCAGGAAACAAAGTGGAAACAAACACGAGATCATGCAAGCCTGGCATTCACCGCTGCGCCGCAACCCGAAGGATAATTCTTTGCGCTCCCTTTTTTTCTTCCGCACGGCGCGGACATCGCCGTCTTTTCTCTGGAAGCATCGCGTGCAGCTCCCTGATCCCATTTTCCAGTCTTCACTGCGCCGAATGCCGAATGCCGTTTTGAAACACATTTTTGGCAGCTGGGTAGTTGTCCCGTGCAAAGAAATGTTTCCCCTGTAACGGAGTCTTCTTACACAACGCACAGCATACCTTGTGACTGGTCTAATGCACGCACCTGCAGCGGTGTTTTGTCACAGGCTGGGCCACATGAGTCGCCTGCACTCGCGTTTCGAAAGTTTTTGCTCATCATATCAATAATACCTGAAAATTATTTGGGGCTCTACATCATTTTTATCATCTACGCTCATATATCTCAGGCATAGGTCACACCAAAGAGATTATAAAGAGAATAAGACACCAGTATTAAAATGGCTTTCTGACGGAGATGAAAAAGAACTGAACAAGGGTAAATGGGGTTCGCCTCAGTTCGCAGATGAGACAACGTTTCGACAAGTAGACTTATCTTCGTCTGGGTATAGCGATCATCACTGGCAGGGGTTTAAATACGCTTTTGCTTCCGAAGAAGAAAAGCTGGGGAGGGGAAAGTGGGTGTGGAAGAGTTGGGAGGAGAGGATGGGTGGAAGAAAATGGGTAATGAAGTGGAAAAAAAAAATCTTCAGTATGTACTTATCAGCCATGGAACCAGGGATTCTGTAGCCTGCAAAAGAAGAAAAAGCGGCAGGAGCAAGAAGAACTACAATGCCGGTAAGGTGATTAGTCACCACCAAAATCGGTTTGGTGCTGATACACCATACAAAGGGAGGCTATGCAAAGGGCCCTGATAAGGCATACATCTAGGGGGACAATTCTTAAAAGCAGGGGGTAGGGGGAGTACATAGTCACAGGATAATAACCGCATAGTAATATATATATATATATATATATATATATATATATATATATATATATATATATATATATATTATCATCATCAGCCTGATTATACCCACTGCAGGGCGAAGGCCTCTCCCATATTTCTCCACTTAACCCGGTTCTGTGCCAGCTGCATCCACTTGACCCCTGCGAACTTCTTAATCTCATCCGCCCACCTAACTTTCTGCCGCCCCCTGCTACGCTTTTCTTCCCTTGGAATCCAGTTAGTTACCCTCAGCGACCATCGGTTATCCTCTCTTCGCACTACATGTCCTGTCCATGTCCATTTCTTCTTCTTAATTTCTACTAGAATGTTGGTAACTTGAGTTATTTCTCTGACCCACTCTGCACGCTTTCTATCTCTTAATGTTACCCCTACCATTTTTCGTTCCGTAGCCCTCTGGGTTGTCCTCAACTTAAGTAGAACTCTCTTGGTTAGCCTCCACGTTTCAGCCCCATAGGTGAGTACAGGCAAGATGCAACTGTTGTATACTTTCCTCTTGAGCGATACCGGTAAGCTGCTAGTCATAATCTGCGAGTGCTTCCCAAATGTGCTCCATCCCAATCGTATTCTTCTTGTTATTTCCTTTTCGTGGTCCGGATCTGCGGTTACTACCTGTCCTAAGTGGACATATTCGCCTACTACTTCCAGTATTTCGCTACCTAATGTAAACTGCTGTTCCTTCCCGAGGCAGTTGAACATTACCTTAGTCTTCTGCATATTAATTTTCAAGCCTACCATTCTACTTTTCCTGTCTAGGTCATCAATCATTATTTGCAGTTCATCCCCCGAGTTGCTTAGCAAGGCAATGTCATCAGCAAATCGCAGATTACTGAGGTATTCTCATCTACCCTTATCCCTAACTGCTCTCATTCCAAGTATCTGAATAGTTCCTCTAAACAAGCTGTGAATAGTACTGGGGAGATTGTGTCTCCTTGCTTAACACCTTTCTTTATGGGAATTTTGTTACTTTCTTTATGCAGAACTATGGTTGCTGTGCAGCCACTATATATATCTTCCAGCACTTTCACGTACGGCTCGTCTACTCCCTGATTTCGCAATGCCTGCATCACCGCCGAGGTTTCAACTGAGTCAAATGCTTTTTCGTAATCAATGAATGCTATGTATAAGGGCTGGTTATATTCCGAGCATTTTTCTATCACCTGATTGATGGTATGGATATGATCGATAGTAGAGTACCGTTTCCGAAACCCTGCTTGATCCTTTGCTTGATTGCAGTCTAAGGTTGTCCTGATTCTATTAGCGATTACCTTAGTAAATACCTTATATGGAACAGACAATAAGCTGATTGGTCTGTAATTTTTAAGGTCCTTAGAGTCCCCTTTCTTGTGAATGAGGATAATGTTGGCATTCTTCCATGGTTCCGGTACCGTCGATGATACCAGGCACTGCGTATACAGGGTGGCCAGTTTTTCTAGCACGACATCCCCCCCGTCTTTCAGCAAATCTGTAGTTATCTTATCCTCTCCAGCAGATTTCCCCCTTTTCATAGTTTCTAGTGCTTTCTTGGCCTCGTCCTTCGTCACTGGTGGGACGTCTGACTGTTTTTCCCTACCGCCAATCTCATTACGGTCCTGACTACTTTGGCTACTGTAGAGATCTGTATAGAACTCCTCGGCTACTTTGACTATCTTTTCCATGTTAGTGATGACGTTGCCCGCCTTGTCCCTTATCGCATACATCTGGTTTTTGCCTATGCCCAATTTCTTCTTTTCCGCTTTAAGGCTTCCCCCGTTCTTTACAGCATGCTCAATTTTCTCCATGTTATACTTCCTTATATCGGCCACCTTGCGCTTATTGATTAGCTTTGATATCTCGGCCAATTCGATCTGGTCTGTTGGATTGGAAGTTTTCATACTCTGGCGTTTCTTAATCAAATCTTTCGTCTCCTTAGACAGCTTGCCGGTATCCTCTCTAACTATCCTACCACCTACTTCTACCGCGCACTCAGTAATGATATCTCTGAAATTATTGTTCCTTGCCTCTAGGTTAACGTCGCCATCCTCAGTTAGAGCTGAACACCTATTCTGTAGCGAGATCCTGAATTCTTCTGCCCTCCCCCTCACCGCTAATTCGTTAATGGGTTTCTTTCTTGCTAATCTGTAGCGTTCCTCTTTCAGATTTAGGCTAATTCGGGACCTCACCATCCTGTGGTCACTGCATCGCACTTTCCCGATTACCTCTACATCTTGCATAATGGCGGGGGTTGAACACATTATGAAGTCGATTTCATTTTTAGTCTCTCCGTTAGGACTTTTCCATGTCCATTTCCGATTCTTCCGGTTGCTGAAGAAGGTATTCATGATTCGTAAGTTATTGCGCTCTGCAAACTCAACTAGTAACTCCCCCCTGCTATTCCTAGAACCAATGCCATAGTCACCTACTGCCTTGTCTCCTGCCTGTTTTTTCCCTACCTTGGCATTGAAATCGCCCATTAGTACAGTATACTGCTTCTTTTCGCATTGCCGATTGTACATCTTCATAGAAGCTTTCAACTGCCTGGTCATCATAACTACATGTAGGTGCATAGGCCTGTACAACCTTTAGTTTATACCGCTTATTAAGCCTAATTAGGATGCCTGCAACCCTCTCATTAATACTATAGAATTCATCTATATTACCCGCTATATACTTATAGACCAGGAAACCTACTCCTAGTTGTCGCCTCTCTGGTAAGCCTCGATAACATACATGCCCATGCTTCAGTACAGTATATGCCTCATTCGGCCTCCTAACCTCACTAAGACCTATGACATCCCATTTCATGCCCTCTAGTTCCTATGTATATATATATATATATATATATATATATATATATATATATATATATCTATATATATATATATGAAGTAAAGAAGCCAACAGTCGGCGAGGCCAAGGAAAGCGTTGGGGATGGTACTTTGTCTTTTTGTTTTAATGTTGACTTGGATTAAAAAAAAAAAAAAAGACAAAGTACCATCCCCAACGCTTTCCTTGGCCTCGCCGACTGTTGGCTTCTTTACTTCATGTATTATAACGAGCACCCTCATTTCCCCTATATATATATATATATATATATATATATATATATATATATATATATATATATATATATATATGCATAAATATAAATACAAGTAAAACACATAGAAAAAACAATGTTTCATACTCAAAACGTACTTAAGTAACATATGCCAACTGTGCATTGTAATAAAAGGGCAGAAAAAGAAATGGAAATTTTAAGAAAGAAAGTAAGATACCTACCACACGGGCGCTGTGCTTTTCGCTTCCATTATAAAGCGGCAGCCGCGGCTTGGATTGGATCAGCTGAAACCCTTCATTGTTTTGTAAGTCGTACACCAGCCTATATTGATGGGTCGTCTCCATATCTCCTGGGGTAGCCGGGAGCTTGTGGTTCCCAGCGAGTCATGGAGGTTCTATTGGCGGCTTTTGCGTAGCTAGCCTTGAGTCGGACACTGCGATCTGCCATCGCTTCACGTCGATTAGCTGTCATTCGAAAATGTAGAAGACACGGCGAAAGTCAGCTCTGGGTGTCCATTCATTCATTTCATTTATTAATACTGTCAGTCTGTGCAGGCTATTACAGGAGTGGAAATAAACAAAATGCACAAAAAAAGGAGTACATTTCAATAACTACAAAAGTCCGACACAAAAATACAAGCAAATACAATGGACGTCAAACAGAACGCCAAATAATACAGCGAAAGGAACAAAGGGAAACAGATTATGCAGAGGGACCACTTTTATATAGGCGCGTTTTGTTCAAAGTATGTTTTTAGGCTTTCAAGAAAGGAATCTAGAGTATTGCCTTTTACAATGCAGTCAGGTAGCATGTTCCACTCTTTATTCACACGAGGAAAAAAGCTGTATTTAAAACAATCATTATGAGAAAGCGGCACAGGAATATAAATACTATGCCGATGTCTTGATGACTCATAGGGCTGTATTGCAAAATATTGTGATGTGCTAATCGTAAAGTGACCATGGATTAGTAGAAAGAGATACTTCAGCTTTTCTATCTTAGTGCGGCATTCTATTTTTTCGAGGTTGGCTGATTTACACAGTTCGGTTGGTGAATTTGTTCTTCGGTATTTATTGTAGATAAAACGGGAAGCAAGTCTTTGGACTTCTTCATTTTTTTTTTGTTTTGTTAGATGTGGTGTAGGGGTCCCACACAATTTTCCCGTATTCAAGTACTGGTTTTACCAGGGTCCTATAAGTGAGTATTTTTATATCGGGAGGTGCGCTGCGGATATTACAACCTAGCCCCCATATTACCCTGTATACTTTAGAGCATACATTATTTATGTGCGTATTCCAGCGTAGGTGAGAACTTAAGGTCAAACCAAGATACTTGTGCTGTTGCACCCTATTAACTTGTTTACCTGCAATGTAGTAAGGAAATATCATGACATTTTTTTCCTGGTAACAGACATGATTACAGATTTATCATGGTTGAGTACCATTTGCCATTTAGCGCACCAGTTTTCAATTTCTTGTAGGTTAGTGTTCAGGTCTTCTTGGTCACTTGCGGATTTCATTGTTTTGTGCAACACAATCATCAGCGAACAGTCTGACCGGAACAGTGATTGATTTTGGAAGATCATTTATAAAAACCAAGAATAAAAGGGGGCCCAAGACACTTTCCTGCGGCACACCTGAAAGCACTGGGGAAGAAGTCGATTTGTAATCTCCTATATAGATATACGAACTGTTTTCGGGAGGTTAGGTAGGAAGAAAACCAGCCTGTTATTTTGGGATTTCTGAATATGGCGTTAGTTTTAAGCAGCAACTTTGGATGGGATACCTTATCGAATGCTTTTGCAAAATCCAGGAATATTACGTCAGTTTGGCACCGGCAATTTATTCCTACGGAAATATCATGAACGGTTTCTATAAGCTGAGTAATTATGGAAAGGCCTTTTCGGAACCCATGTTGAGAAGGATGAAGCATGTTGTTATTTTCAAGGTACGCCATGAGCTGTTTAAATACAATGTGTTCAAGCAACTTAGAACATGTACAAAGGAGAGGGATTGGTCGGAAATTATTGATACCAGATGTAGAACCACTCTTATGGATCGGAATTACTTTAGCAGTTTAGAACTCCTTGCTCTCTGATATATATTTCTTGAATTGGTGGGAAGAGATGTGAGTCTATTAAATTTGGTGACAAGCCATCCTCAGAAGTGAAAACTGAAGAGAAAAAAGAATTAAGGCTTTCGGTACGTTCTTGACAATAGTTATCTCCCACATTTTGAGTCTTCGCTGGATTACATATCGCCAAAATTTGCTAGGTGCCTCAGTTAAAAATTTTTTGAGTGTTACTTTATAAAACTTATCCTTAGCCACTTTGACAAGACGTTTAAGTTCCTTACTCATTCGGCTAATGACACTACTCCGATTAGTATCAGACCTATTCCTGTTTGCCCTCCGTTTACGTTTTCATTTTCGTTTCGCATGTATGATATCTCTTGTGATCCAGGGAGACCTTTTTCTTGTACATTTTAGGCGCTTGGGAATAAACTGCTTAATACAGTGTTCTACCACGTTTGAGAAGTAAAACCATAGTTCGTCAACTGTAGTTCCGCTTTCGACAAGACACATAAAATTATCAAATGAACGCTCGAGGTAGTCTAAGACAGCAACATTATCACCGGCCGCAAAGTTTAGAACCGTCTTACGAATGTTGTGGGAATACTCTGGTATCATGCCTAACTCCATTATTACCATTTTATGATCCGATATACCGTCGTGGAGTTCACATGTACGTAGATATGGTAGCAGTACGGAGGATACAAAAACTAAGTCAAGGAGTGATGATGTCGTTTCACATATTCTGGTGTAACCTTCTACAACATGTGTTAGGTTATAACAAAAAGCAAGTTCTACTAAATGCTAACAGCTAGGTTTATCCGTTGCACTAAAGGAAAAAGCATTCCAATCGATATCTGGCAAGTTAAAATCACCTAAAAGCAGGATTGGGTTATCATGATTTAACTTTGTGCCCAAGATATGTCTCAGATTCACAAGCATATTTAGAGAGGAATCTGGGGCTCTATAAACACCACCGACAAACACCGAGCGGTTGTTCAACTTAATTTTAATCCATACTGATTCTATATTAGTTGGAGCGTCTAACACAGAAAATACTACATCGCTTTTAACCATCATTGCCACTCCACCACCTCTATCTATTCTATCTTTTATTATTATTGTATAGTTTTGGGGCGTGACCTCCGCATCTGAAACGTTCTGATGAAGCCAAGTTTCAGTCCAAGTTTCAGTTATTACGAAAATATGAAGGTTCGTGCTCTAAGGTAATGTTTTCAATGGCGGGTACTTTGTTAACCATGCTTATGGCGTTTATGTTTATAATCTAAACAGATTCATTAGAAACTTTACTGAGTCACACATGCTCGCTTTCTGCTGGAGCATTACACCTCACTCTTTCACATGTGACTTCATCCCACACGTATAGGACATCGCTAATTTTAATCTTCATCATCATCAGCCTGATTATACCCACTGCAGGGCGAAGGCCTCTCCCATATTTCTCCACTTAACCCGGTTCTGTGCTAGCTGCATCCACTTTACCCCTGCGAACTTCTTAATCTCATCCGCCCACCTAACTTTCTGCCGCCCCCTGCTACGTTTTCCTTCCCTTGGAATCCAGTTTGTTACCCTCAGCGACCATCGGTTATCCTCTCTTCGCACTACATGTCCTGCCCATGTCCATTCCTTCTTCTTAATTTCTACTAGAATGTCGGTAACTTGAGGTATTCAAAGCATTCATTGATTACGAAAAAGCATTTGACTCAGTTGAAA
The DNA here is from genome assembly GCF_055883805.1 of Amblyomma maculatum. Taxonomy (NCBI): domain Eukaryota; kingdom Metazoa; phylum Arthropoda; class Arachnida; order Ixodida; family Ixodidae; genus Amblyomma; species Amblyomma maculatum. Next base: position 414,061,517 of record NC_139344.1, read on the forward strand.
CCTCGGCGGTGATGCAGGCATTGCGAAATCAGGGGGTAGACGAGCCATACGTGAAAGTGCTGGAAGATATATATAGCGGCTGCACAGCAACCATAGTTCTGCATAAAGAAAGTAACAAAATTCCCATAAAGAGAGGTGTTAGGCAACGAGACACAATCTCCCCAGTACTGTTTACAGCTTGTTTAGAGGAAGTATTCAGAGACTTGGATTGGGAGCAGTTAGGGATAAGGGTAGATGGAGAATACCTCAGTAATCTGCGATTTTCTGATGACATTGCCTTGCTAAGCAACTCGGGGGATGAACTGCAAATGATGATTGATGACCTAGACAGGAAAAGTAGAAAGGTAGGCTTGAAAATCAATATGCAGAAGACTGAGGTAATGTTCAACAGCCTCGGGAAGGAACAGCAGTTTACATTAGGTAGCGAAATACTGGAAGTAGTAGGCGAATATGTCTATTTAGGACAGGTAGTAACCGCAGACCCGGACCACGAAAAAGAAATAACAAGAAGAATACGATTGGGATGGAGCGCATTTGGCAAGCACTCGCAGATTATGACTAGCAGCTTACCGGTATCGCTCAAGCGGAAAGTATACAACAGTTGCATCTTGCCTGCACTCACCTATGGGGCTGAAACGTGGAGGCTAACCAAGAGAGTTCTACTTAAGTTGAGGACAACCCAGAGGGCTATGGAACGAAAAATGGTAGGGGTAACATTAAGAGATAGAAAGCGTGCAGAGTGGGTCAGAGAAATTTTAATCTTATCGAAGATTAATTTAACTTTCGCGCCGTCGCTCCCCTCCACGACTGACGAATACCAAAGCTTTTTACGGATCTCAACAACTACTTTAGAATAGTCTTCTGATATGCTCGTTTCAGTGCCCTTGAGTTTGTGACGGTTTCGCATAGCTTTCATTTTATCTCTAAAATCTAATAACTTCAAAATAACAGGACGGTCCTTACCCAATGTTTTCTTTCCTAGTCTTTGAATTCTTTCAATAGAATTCAGTTTCTGTCCAAGTTTTTCTCCAAATATATCATCATTCACCTTCTTCAGCAAAGTCTCTTCAGTTTCGCGCCCTTCCTCTTTTACACCCCTAATTATGAGATTGTTTCGACGGGATCTTTTTCAAGATCATCAAGCTGCTTGGAGACACTATCCATGTTGATGACATGACCCTCAACAACAGTTTCTAAGTCAGCAAGCCTTTTGTGAGTTCCGTCAAGACTCTGAAATTTGTTTTCGATAATCTGAAGCCTGGTTTGTATTTCTAAAGTGCGTGCGTCAGAAGATGATTGGTTTTGCTGAATTTGTAAGATTTTGGACAATATTTCTTTCTGTGTGCTAATAATTTCATAGCACATTTGTTCAGTAACATGGCCTGCATTAGATTCAATGTCTCCAGCCAGCTTAAGTAATAAGAGTGCCATTGAAGAACAGTCACAGACACATTGCAGCAGCCTATGTGGACACATCCCGCATAGGGTACTTACAGGAGGCAAAGGCAGGAGTGGATATGGAGAAAGTGACATGCCAATAGAAAGGCTTGCAACCGCAGATCACCTGCTCGAGTTTAGAGGGGTGTTTTTTTTCAGGGGGAGGGGGGGGGGGGGCGAGGTCGGGCTGGATAGTGCCGTCGTTGTTCCTTATAGTAAAGCAAATTCTCTTTATATTACACCATACGGTCCCGTGCACTGCCTGGTTCTATAGCTGGCCCGGCTCCGTTGACGGATTCGATCCCGCATTCTAGGGCACACAAGTCGAGGGGCCTAGCATCTGCAGCAAGACCCCCAAAAATAAAGCTGCAATAAGGCAGACATGTCATATCCTTTAAAGCGCAGTTGAAGTTTCTCAGATTTCTATTTTAGGCCGCGTCCATGGCCAGATCTCCAGTACACGACAGGACACTTTTCATCCACTCAACTCAAGCAAACCCCCTAACGAATCTACCTAAAAGTGTAAAGTACTTCCGAGCATTACGGAAGTTCACTCTGTCTAGAATTCACGCTATGTAGCACTCAGGTAGGTTGCAAAACAACTTTGGAACGACTTAAACTCGCCTTTGAGCCTATGGTACGACCACATTAGAGAATCCCGTCTACCGCTCCGCGTACGCGCTCTTAGCTGCTTGCGTAAACATGAATCCCTGGATTCGTATCACTTTTGATTTGCACTTACGCATGCCCTATTACACTAACGACTATCTGACACTGATATACAACCTCGTTTTACCCAATCAGTATGAATGTGTCTGTGTCGCGTAGGTGTAGCGTGTCTAACTCGACCTCCAAGTGTCCGAGAAGAATACGGTTTCTGTTCACCTTTACTTAACACAATAATAGCCCAAGCTGGCCGTTCGCGCTTCATAACGCGGGTTCATCACTTCACACAACTCTCCACCTTATCAGTGGCAGTTTATATTACCAGCAGTCACTGTCAGTGGCACAAGTATTCTTGCGAGATTTCGCTCACATCACCAGAAATATAAGATTTTCTGCAGCACGAGTGATTTAATAATGTTGTTGAGTTAGATCTGGCGCAACATTCAACTAGGAGCGCCTATCATCCAAATGAGTGTCGTCAAATAGAGCTGATGTAAAGAACAGATTTGAACACCCCAGGCAGGAGCTTATTCGTTGCAATTGGGAGCCACCTGCCTAACACTTTCTTCAAGATAAATATGAAAGTTCGGCCCAATAAGCTACCACTATGACACCAAATTCAAGTGGCTAACACACATCCTTCACAAAGAAGCACATGTCTTGTACCGGGCTCTTCCGGCTATTTAGCGCACCAAGTGTACCAGCGATGTGCCGGAAAGAAAGTCGTGATAAGTAAGAAGGTGGATCAGGGATGAAAACAAAACTGCGGAAAAATAAGGGTAGTTAAGAACAATTGGAAAAAATTGCATCTGCTTGCCCTCAGCTGCAATAAATATATAAAGCTATTCTTAGTTTTTTTTATATTTCCTTCGTATTAATTCACTTCGTCACTGCCTAAATGGTTCTATTTTACGGACTAGCTAAAACGTTAAAGCACCTATGATAAGTTGCGCACGTTTTTTTTAAATTAATCAGCATGAGGATTAACTTTGCACGCTGTAGATGTGTTGAATTTAGGCTGTCCCCAAAATGACGCCCATTTATCAGGGCACGCGAGAAAGCGAACGTAGAAGCACAGCGCAGGAATATAGCGTGGCAATAACGAAGAGAACGCGTAGGCAAAGATGATATAGCGGCCGGACAGAAAGGAATGGGAGGAGGAATGCATGATGCAAGCGTGAGAAAGAGAGTTGGATGTAGATAGGCGAGACAGGCCTCACATTTTATCTGCATATCTGCGGCAACTGATTCTAAAGCGTCAGTGGATAAAGAGGCATTTCTAGCTTTCTGATTAGGTCAACCTGTTGTCATGCGCCGCTGTTATCCTGCGCAGCCTTACATGTGCAATGGCTTATGGTTACCATGTATGATCTGCTTCACATACATTTTGATATTTTTTCATTCTTTTGATATGTCCTGTTTTGCTGTCAAGTACTATAACGGTTTGCGTTCAAGAGAACGAAGAGTATTGCCAAATTTATTTTTCGTTTAGGGCTAACTTCAAAGGCGTTCACAAAAAAAATATCTATTCATAGGTTTGTCAGACTACACCCACAACGCCGGACATGCGCTGCCTTTGCAGTGACGCATTTATTCCGCCCGCGTGCAAGATGCTCAGCATTCTAACAGCCGCCGTGTCACTCGAAAATTCGAAAAGCTTCAGGATATTCTTCGCCGCATTAGATTGAGGAATGGCAGTTGCCCTCCTTACTTCACCAAGCCTGCCTGCAATTAATCGCTGACCTATTTTTCTCTGTAATATTTACGCTTTACAATGACACTTTCCCCAGGTTCCACGTAAAACGTACGCAAATTCTCTATGATCTGTGTATCTCATTTTGGGAACACTTCCCTGGAGAACAGCAAAGAGGTGTTCTTTTGCAAACAATACGAATGCTATACATTCCTTTCGAATGCGATGCTACTAACCAAAGGGCTTCATCTTTTGTCTTAGGTTTTCCCTCACGTTTTCTGTAAGACGCACGCCAGGAAAAGCTGCGCTAGTCTGCTTTATCCCACTCAGATGAAAACCATGACTCGCTTGTTTATTTTCTTGTTTTTTATTTCTAAGAAAGCCTTACATTAGGCATGGTAGAATGCCATTTCCAACTGTCTCCGGTGATTTCTTGATTACTTTGCTAGCACTATAGCTCACAAAGCTCCAATTTGTACTACAACAAACTATTCGTCCTATAGCCTATCTTTATATTACAAGCCTATATATATTATAAGCCTATCTTATAATATATACAGAGAATGACTTTGCGCTAGCTTTTTCTTAGTGCGAGATATTTGAATAATACAGACGTTCTTCTTTCATCTACATTTTTATTCCAACAGTTGCTCTGGGTCTCACGCCACCATAAATAGGTGTAGGTACACTTTCTTCCACCGCGTTTGACGACTTACCTCGCAGACTATTCTCCTAAAATCAGGAGAAAAAAAGTGTTATTCTTTTTTTTCGTCTCCACAAATAGTAGCCTGCAGTTGGGAAGCGCTTCGTACCATACTGCATGAATATAAACTCTGACATAGTCATGCATGACCTTTGTATGTATGCAGCTACCTCATTGGGATACGGCATTAAAATGGAGCAGGTGGAGGTGATTTATCCGCGTCTTAAAGCGCGGAGTCGCAACAACCAGTGAACGTAGTAAGAATTGCATAAATTCGGCTATGATCAGTTTGTCATGAATCGCAAAAGATTTGAAAACTGCGGGAATGTTGCTCGAACAAAGTATATTTGAACAAAGACAAATTTTGAAGTCGGCGTCCGGCGTCTGCCGATAAAAAAAAAAAGGAGGGGGGGGACACTTGGCACCGTCGTATTAAGTATGAAGCGATAGTATTAATAGATCTCATCTGCGTGTCGTGTTGCGAATACTCATTTACGTAATGTATAGGGCAAATGTTTGAAATTCAAGATTTTTTGTTTTGAGCCACAGTACGTAACTCGCAATTACTTCTCAGCATTCCAAACCTCCGTCTGAAGGTAAGACTATTATGGGCCTACCGGTTCCAGCCAGTACAACAACCAAGAAGCCTCCAGCAGTCGCACTACAAATTAGCTCCAATGCCCAACGTTCTACACTTGACGAGTGTAAATACGTGCATCTCACTTTGTTCGTTTTCATTAGCCCATTGAACTTTGAAGCTCGCTCAATCAATACTTCTTTATTTTGGGCCACTGTTATTCACTCATACTTTTCAGGACACACGGTAAGCTACCCTATAATCATCCCGCATATTCTTTAGCGTAAAAGCAAATTATATGGAAGGCCGTACCAAACTGATATAAGGTCTCACTTAACTAAGCTGTTTGAGTGCTCCCAAGTGTCGAAAAGTATCATATCTGAGCCTCGATGCAAGAGATACTGTACCAAAATCCAAAGGAGTTTGTGCCTAAGGGTGGTCCCTCATGAAATTTGGTGGATGACGACTGTATGCTGATAAATGTTATCAGATATTAGAAGAGAAAATAAAAGGATTCATAAATAGGCGAGAAAGAAATTGAATATATCCGAACGGGGGTCAGTATGGGAAGGAGGCCTGCGGGAGCCAATTCAGTCGCAGTGTCTTGCCCCTGAAAAAGAAGCTTAGGACACTTAACATTTTTCACATCAAAAGGTACAGCAGGCCAGTAAGCGGCGCATTTCCGGTAAGCGTCAGCAGTCACTGCGGCGCATACACCTTAACCATGTTAACTAGATGCCTCGGGCTACAGAATAAAGAAAGAAGACGACGAGAACACCCCCCAGGCTGCAGACACTGCGTCAGCGACGAGAATCTTCGAGTCAGAGTTTTAAACAATCCGTTTGGAAGCTTTCTATGCGCTTATAGATGCGTAATCAGATTGTGACACCGTGATTTTGTTTTCTTGAACCAACCATGTTGCCCTGGTGCATAATCCTTAAACCATCACCAATGATCATATTGACTGCAGTAATTTCAACATACAGTGACATATCTGAGTCCACCGATGTAATACTACAAAACCATCGAAGATGAAATTATCATCATATAATATTACCTTATGACTTATGCTAGCCGCTCTCGCTTTTTTCAAGCGCAGCATAATTTATATGCCTTCAGTTATAAAGAGTTTCTTACAACTTGCATTTCCTCTAAAAGGAAGCACCTGAAATCCATTTGGGACACTTAAAAAGCCCACTACCTCACTAGTGCTGAAATTTTTCATAACTTTGCTGTTCGATCTGTCGTGGCTGACAAGTAGTACCTTTATGTCGCAGCACAAAACTTACATACTTCCTTAACACAAAACATACCACAACGCTAAAGTGCACGTGTTTCGGCTTGTTTATAATTTCATCGCCATCCCTCTCTAGAGACGTTTCCTTTTTTGGTAATGTGGGGGCTTTATTAACTTTAGTAAACATCCTTTCAAATATGGAGTGGAGAGCTAATTGGTCAGATATAACTTCATATAGCGCAAGCCTCGTGCCATTGTGCTGCATCGGCTGAATCCTTTTAAAACTAAATCCATTGCCTTTTATTTATTTCTTAATGCCGACTCATGCACTGGTTCCAATGCTGTTCAGAACTTTGTCAGGTCAGACATACTTGAGCAATACATATTATACCGCTCTAATGCCCTGTTCGCTGAGAATTGTGCAATGAAGCTATGTCGCTTGTATTCCAGGAAAATATACGCCTTATCAGGAGCACTCAGCCGCACTAACTAAACTTGTGACTCTTGGCGAATAAGTACGGTTCGCTGCATACGTATTTCAAACGTATTTGTCATCCCACGAATAATGGCTCCATCAATAAAAAGGAGGGAGAACAGGTGGGCAAGGGCACTATGCCAAAGGAACCATTATCTATTTTCAAAGTTGTTGGACGTCTATCTTACAGTGACATCGAACCGAACAGCGAAAGGAAAGACGCATAAAGCACAAGATAGTGTGTACAGGCTTTAACAATGGTCATCTCACTCACCGCACACACCGGTTGATTACTGGCTCCGTACTTCAGCCAACCATTAAAATTAACGGCCCGGTCGCTTACCACAAACTACTAAAAGCTCCGTCGTCGTCACACAACAGCGATGAATCTCAGGAAATAAATAGATCTCAAGAGTGAAATGAATAATAACTTTTATGGAACAAAGCGCCCAATGCGTCACGCAATGGCTCCATCTATAGGACAGACGCATTGCGAATGCTGACTCCTGATTTTGCAGCCTACCCAGAAGTGCAGTACATGGCACGACTTGACTTATTAAAACTGTGAATACAATTCCCACTTCACATTTTAAAGATACAGAGGGGACTAATTTTCCAGTTATTTTTGTAAATATTTGAAGACGTATTTCCGGTCGGCCAAAGTATCTGAGAATCTATTCGTCGCTCTCCTGCTACCTAGATTGACCCAGAGAGCAGCAATGTATGTTGATGATAAGATGGCTCGCCATTTTTCTGCACACACAGTTCGCTTCTCCAGCGAAAGAAAGAGCAACTATAAGGCAATCAGGATAACGTGAACTGCGCCATTCCATTATCAAGCGCCTATTGTCAAAGGCAGCACAGCATGGTAGTAGCTCAATCATAGTTTACGCACCATCCTAGCTGCATGTGATCGCCCTTCCTTTCCGTAATGCTGTACACAGCTTGAGAAGGATGATATGTTAAGTAACAATCAAATAAACAGGTTTAAAATGCAACAAAGTCAAAATAATTTAAAACAATGAACGCAGCAAATATTCATAGGCTTCTTTCTAGATATTCAGAAAGGACCTAATTTATGCATTTCGATTTATTACTCAGGAAATTATCGAGATGCGCGGTGGGAGACATATCCTTAGACCTCCTTATTTGTTATCTAAATTATTGATATCAGGTGGTCAAAACCAGCGATGCAGTACCAAGGATTTCGAAGCTAAAACAAGGAGTGCAACAAGGATTGAATCTTAGGTCTATTGTAGTGTCTCAATTTACAATAACATTGTCTAGGTAGATAGCACCGCTGAAATTATCATGTATCCAGATGAGACTAATATCTTACCCTCTTGACATATTCTACTGACATTACAATCTTCTCTATAAATCTACCCTACACCCATAGACTGAGCTCTCTCAGTGCCTCTAAAACCACATATATTTCCTCCTATTTAAAACATACACCTGATAAACTCACAGCAACATTTGAGGCCAGCTTGATAAGTCAAGTGCAGAAGCTAACGTTCCTCGGTGTTTGATTTCACGAGGATCTATGCTGGTCTGTACACATCAAAAACTTAAGCATAGGATCAGCCCGTACGGCTATATGTCTGTGCAGGTTACCTCTGTTGATATCATTTTAGTGAAGAAAAAAGAATACTTATATAGCAATTTTTATACAACAAACAACCACATTGTTTAACTTTGGGGGCTATTACGCAACACACTAACTATAAACTCGTTAAGTTACTAAACAAAGCGTTGCGATGCTTTGAATTTTTTTATGGAAGCATACAGGATTTAAAAACACTTCTCTAGAAAATCGCAGCATACTTAGGGGGTACCAAATTTATTTTCGAACTTGGTAAAGACAATACATCAGAAGAAAGTTCATCACAATAAAAACTCTGGAAGTGCTCAATATCTTGTAAATAACCGAAAACTTCGAACGCCAAAAGAAATGACTAATTATTGGTAGCAAACAATGGCCTATCAAATACCAACCCACTAAATGAAACTCTATAATTAATAAACCTTGAATGTACTACAGCACATGTTTTAAACAGCATATTACAAAGATTGTGTTATCCACTGGTGTAAAATACACGAAAATGAAGCTCCTTTTGTAGATAATGCTTCTATAGCAGAGGAAGTTTACTGAGCACCTTTCTTATGACACTGTTTTTGTATTCATTTATTATTATGTGTAACGTTTTCACAATCTACAAATGCAATGTATCTTAATTTTCTTGTGCTATTAGCAACCATATATACGTAATATTCTGATAGAGGTTCTGCTAATGCCGTGCAATATATGGTCGTTTGTTTCGTGACATTTTATACGTGAAACAATTTTAAAATTTGTGAACAATGTGACTTGTATGCCTTGCCATATAAAGAAAAATATTGGCATTTAAATCTGCGTAGCTACGTTAATCCTAACAGCAGTGAATAGAGGCCTGTTCCCCACACCTGTTGAAAATACTACATCAGCAGAAATTTCACCAAAATAAAGACTCTGCAAGCGCTCAGTATCTTTTATCGAACCGTAAACTTCAAACACCAAAATTAGGGTCAAAGCATAGGAAGAAAACAAAGCCCTATCCAATAAATGCCACAGTAAACAAATTTCAAGGATCTGTAAACCTTTGATGTACAGCAGATGTGTTCTAAACACTATATTATTGAGATATTGTTGTCCTCTGCCATAAAATATAGACGCAATTGAACTTCATTTTGTAATTAATAGCTTCACTAAGACAGCAAGCTTACTTTGTACCTTATATCCTGGCCTTGTTTTTGTATTCATTTTACTTGAATTGTAAACTTTTCACAATCTACAAATGCATGGGCCTGATTGGCATGTGCAATTACACAAGCGGTAAATTTGTAATATGTTGATAGACATTAGGATAATACCGTGCAATATGTGGTGGTTGTTTTATGCTATTGTTCATGTGAAATATTTTTGCAATTTTACATAAGCTTCATTATAAACCTTGTCTAATAGAGAAAAATATTGTTATTTAAACATGTGTAGTAGCGTCACTTCGAACTACAAGAGACAGAGGCTGCGTTGGAGTCGTTGTTGTTAACTAATATTGACACATGCCATTCAAAGACGACGAAGGTTTGAACGGGCGATTCGGAAAAGACGACGAAGCAATACGGTGCTGCGCTTTTGTGCTGCCTTGACTGGCTGTTGGTGTTCTTCGGTGCCAGAGTGCCTTCTCTGTAACGTTACGTTACAAATCTGGTGGAGGAATAGCCAGGTATCGATCCAGTCCTGCATAATCAACCTGTCAATACGGAGCTTACCCCCGTACATCAACGCCTCGGCCGCCGCCTACGTGGAGAGCCCCCTGAATTTGGACCCCTTCCGGCCGCTACCAGGACGACGCACCCTCAGACGGCCGTAGAACCTGCTGCAATGACATCTGAGAGCAGGCTTCCCACCCACATTCTGTGTCATCAGCCGCGAACACCCCCCTCTTTTCATGGCGACGTGTTCGAGGACGCCGAGGACTGGCTTGAGAACTACGAGCGAGTTGCTCGTTACAACGGGTGGACTGATGAGCGTAAGCTCCACAACGTGTTCTTCGCTCTTGAAGAGTCTGCACGGACATGGTTTGAAAACCATGAGGCTTCCTTCCCATCCTGGGCAGCCTTCTGTCGTGATTTCAAAGCCACGTTTCCTAGCGCCGACCGCCGGGAGCGAGCAGAAGCTGCGCTACACTCACGCATTCAGCGCCAGAACGAGAGCGTGCGTATGTTCTTTGAGGACATGACACGCCTTTTCAACCGTGCAGACCCACAAATGTCAGAAGATAAGAAGCTGCGTCACCTGATGCGGGGCGTTAAGCAAGAACTTTTCGCGGGACTGGTGCGCAGTCCACCACGCACTGTGGCGGAGTTTCTCAGCGAGGCAGCGACCATGGAGACAACGCTGCAACACCGAGCCCGTCAGTACAACCGTGACGTGAACATCATTAGGTCCGACGCACCCCCTGTACATGTCGGCAGTGACATGGACTCATTACGCAATCTCATCCGTTCGGTCGTGCGGGAGGAACTGCAAGCGCTCCGGATGCCTTGCAGCACAGCATCTTTTCCTTCATTGGCTGAAGTCGTCCGGGACGAGGTGCGTATGGCAGCTCAGCAAGTTGCTGACGTTGTTCCCCAGCAGCGCGTTCCTCACCAGACGTTTGACGCGAGGCCCACCTACGCGGCCGTCCTGAGTAAGGCTCCCCCGCCAGACCATAGTATCAACGCCCCAGCTCCAGCAATGGAACCGCAGGGTCCCCGCATGGAGCACCTCGCATGGAGCCGCATGCAGCCTCGCTACTCCCCTCCGCCAGTCTACCAGCCACCCCGTAGAAGTCAAGTATGGCAGCCCCGGGATCGTCGGCCCCTGTGCTATCATTGCGGTGAAGCCAGTCACCTTTACCGGGCGTGCCCGTACCGCCGCGTCAACATGCGGGGTTTCGCCTCGGAGGGCCTCTACCCTCGGAATGCAGAACGGCCCACTGAGATTGCAAGCGACCTTGCAGCACGACAGTACCCCGTCACATCCGGTTACCAAGAGCGTCGGTCTACGTCCCCGACGAGCAACCGTTCGACAAGTCCCCACTCCTCCCGACGCCGCTCTCCCAGCCCTGGCCGGGAAAACTAATACCAGCGGCCTTCGGAGGCAGGGTCGCTGATGTCAGGAAATGTGAAGATCCTCCGTCATCGTCAGGCCGACCCGACGAGATTTCACTTGTGCCAGGTAGCGACAGCATCCGGCATACTACCTCCGATTTGTGTGTAACGATTGATGGAGTGGATGTCACCGCGCTACTCGACACTGGTGCCGATTATTCTGTAATGAGCCGTGGTCTCGCCCGAGAATTGAAGAAAGTTTTGACAAATTGGTCCGGCCCGAAAATTCGTACGGCGGGAAGTCACTTGATTGAACCTGCAGGCAAGTGCACAGCGCGGGTCGGCATCCGTGGTTTTGTGTATGTCGGAGAATTTATCGTGCTTCCTGAGTGTTCGAAAGACTTGATCCTTGGTCTAGACTTCCTGCAGACCAACGGCGCTGTCATTGACCTGAAAGAAGCGCGTGTTTCTTTTTCGACGAAACGAGCCGTGGCGCGCATTGAAAACGAAGATCCGGGTCTGAACGTTTTGCGTATAGTCGACGATGACGTGAGGGTTCCGGCACGTTCTAGTGTGCTGGTTCTTGTAAAGCATGATTTGTTCCACGATTACGAGGGCATCGCCGATGGGCATCTTCCGCTACTACTCGAGAAGGAATTAGCCGTTGCTCGAGGACTCGTACAACTCCAGAACAGTTGTGCTACTGTCCTCCTGACAAATTTTGCTAAGGAGATGCGGCATCTCGCCAAGGACACGGCTGTTGTCGTTCTTCACGATGTTACTGCCTTACCTCATTTATGCACTGCCGGAACGAACCCTAAAGAAGAGGCCGCACCTTGTCATGCTCTGCAAACCGTTAAAATTAGCCCCGACTTGAGGCCCGATCAAAGGAATCTTCTCTCGGCTCTTCTGAGCGATTTCGCAGACTGCTTCGCCACAGGCTCGAAGGTCGGTCGTACTCCTGTCGCCAAGCACCGCATCATCACCGATGAGACCACGTTACCGGTATGCCAGCGCCCGTACCGGGTTTCTCCTAAGGAACGTGACGCCATTAAAACGCAAGTGGATGAAATGCTTGCGGACGACGTGATCCAGCCTTCGACGAGCCCATGGGCGTCGCCAGTGGTCCTTGTCAAAAAGAAAGATGGCACCTTGAGATTCTGTGTCGATTATCGAAAGTTAAATAACGTGACCAAAAAGGACGTCTATCCGCTGCCCAGGATTGATGATGCCCTCGACCGACTACGCGATGCCAGGTACTTCTCCTCATTAGACCTCAAAAGCGGATACTGGCAAATCGAAGTGGATCAGAGAGACAGAGAGAAGACTGCATTTGTGACGCCCGACGGCCTATACGAGTTTAAGGTGCTTCCGTTTGGTCTTTGCTCTGCACCGGCCACGTTCCAACGTATGATGGACACGGTTTTATCAGGTCTCAAGTGGCAATCGTGCTTGGTGTACTTAGATGATGTTGTTATTTTCTCGCCTACTTTCGAGCAACACTTGGACAGGTTGCGCATCGTGCTTCAAGCACTCAAAGGCGCGCAACTAACGATCAAGCCTGAGAAATGCCACTTTGCTTTCAAAGAACTACGCTTCCTCGGCCATGTTGTCAGTGCACAGGGCGTTCTCCCTGATCCCGAGAAGACTACCGCAGTGTCAAATTTTCCACGCCCCACCGACAAAAAGGCACTTCGACGATTTCTAGGTCTTTGTTCGTACTATCGACGCTTCGTCAAAGATTTTTCTAAGATAGCTGAACCACTGACAGCACTAACCAGAGATGACATACCTTTCCTGTGGGGAGACGATCAAGAGCAAGCCTTCCAGGAGCTTAGAAGCCGCCTACACAAACCCCCAATTCTCGCCCATTTCGATGAAGACGCCGCAACAGACGTACATACTGATGCCAGCAACGTTGGCCTCGGCGCGGTACTCATTCAGTGGCAAGGCGGAGTAGAACGGGTTATCGCCTACGCGAGCCGAACACTCTCACGATCAGAGGCGAACTATTCGACAACGGAGAAGGAGTGCCTTGCGGTAATCTGGGCCATCAGCAAGTTTCGACCATATTTGTACGGACGACCCTTCCGTATTGTCAGCGACCATCATTCCTTGTGCTGGCTGGCAAGCCTTAAAGACCCGTCTGGACGCTTAGCTCGTTGGAGCCTCCGTCTTCAAGAGTATGACGTTACTGTTGTCTATAAGTCGGGACATAAACACCAAGATGCGGATTGCTTGTCACGCGCGCCATTGGACTCCACCGCAGTAGAAAACGCCGACGAGTTTCCCTTTATTGGCGCCATTACTCAATCCCACATGGCTGACCTTCAACGCAAGGACCCGGAGCTGGCGCCGCTCATCGATTATCTGGAAGGACGCGGTGGTAGAGTACCGCTTGTTTTTCGTCGTGGCTTGCAGTCATACGCTCTACGAAGTGGAGTTCTCTACAAGCGCAATTTTGAAAGATCAAGAGAGACATTTCTACTCGTAGTACCTACGCAGCTACGGCCTGACATCTTGAGCGCTTGTCACGACGAACCGTCCGCCGGCCACTTGGGAGTTAGTCGTACGCTTGCAAGAATTCGGGAGAAATACTATTGGCCGAAATTATTACCTTCAGTACGATCCTACGTTAAAACCTGCCATGACTGTCAACGCCGAAAGACTCCACCCGTGAAACCAGCTGGATTTCTTCAGCCGATCGCTCCACCGCAAACTCCATTCCAACAAGTGGGAATGGACCTTCTTGGTCCTTTCCCGAAGTCAACTAATGGAAAGCGTTGGATTGTTGTCGCTACAGACTACTTGACCCGATATGCTGAAACCGCGTCGCTCAAAATTGAACTGCCACCGAAGTAGCAGAGTTTTTTGTCCGCGACATCGTGTTGCGTCATGGCGCTCCGGCTCTTATCATTACCGACCGCGGGGCAGCTTTTACGGCCCGCCTGACTAAGGCTGTACTGAACCTTACACATACTAGCCATAGACGGGCCACGGCATACCACCCGCAAACTAATGGCTTGGTGGAACGGCTAAACAGAACTCTGGCCGACATGCTGTCTATGTACGTGGATATAGAGCATAAGACCTGGGATCAAATCCTCCCATATGCCACGTTCGCATACAATACGGCACTTCAGGAGACGACGCGGCTCACACCCTTCGAACTTGTCTTCGGCCGTCGAGTGACCACTCCACTGGATACAATGCTGCCCGTATACACCGACGACGAACATGAGCTTGACCTGGACATTGCTAGTTTTACTCAGCGTGCGGAAGAAGCGCGGCAGCTGGCAAGACAGCGCATATACCTACAACAGCAACTAGACGCTGACCGTTACAACAAGGGACGGCGCTTCGCTGCCTACGAGCCTGGAGACTATGTCTGGATTTGGACGCCCGTTCGTCATCGTGGGCTCTCTGAAAAATTGTTGCGTCGGTACTTCGGCCCATACCGTGTCCTCCGCCGCCTCAGCGACGTAACTTACGAAGTTGAATCCGCGATCCAAGATCCCTCAAGCCGCAGACGACGCAAGTTCACTGATGTTGTGCACGTCGTCCGGATGAAACCCTACCACGATCGCCCCGCTGACTAATCTTGAGACTGATGGCGCCCCGTTTTGTGCTGTGGTATCCCATACCAACCTAGCATACTATCTGTCAGCTCATCGCATCAAGCAGCATTTGCAGCATCGAGGCGATGCTGCCAAGAAGGGGGGCAATGACACATGCCATTCAAAGACGACGAAGGTTTGAACGGGCGATTCGGAAAAGACGACGAAGCAATACGGTGCTGCGCTTTTGTGCTGCCTTGACTGGCTGTTGGTGTTCTTCGGTGCCAGAGTGCCTTCTCTGTAACGTTACGTTACAATATAACATATGGCCCATACCGACAGCGGGGAATCGGCCATGAAGTTGGTAGCAAAAAAAGAAAGAAAGGCCCCAACTTCCTTCAGCTTTTCTTCTTTATCAGGCATCCCATTTGACTGACGTCTTAAGCCCAATAAGTATTCCCCTTCCCCCTGTATTCCAGACACAGAAAGGCTAGGAAAGTTCAATATATTTTATTTATAATTCAATTTGTTATTCCGTATTTTTTATTTTAAATGTTAAATTATGAATACGATAAGCGAGCTGAGCTTAGAACCCATGAAGTATAGGAACACTCTACCATATTCATATTGTTTCACAGTTTTAATTCAGTCAACTTATTACTTGAATATGCAGTGTAGGAATGTCCAGCAATGAGCAAGCGGAGCTATCCCATTTTCCCGAATGCTCCACACGATTCTACCTGACATAGTGCAAGAGATATCGAGCTATCTCTTCTCTAAAGCCAAAATTGATGCAACGTGAGCGAGCAAATTATCCGAACAATTTCTTTGTTTAAAGAGAAAATATCACATGGGAAATGGATAATGAGGGAAATGGATTATACTCCAGGCCAACACGTTTCTTTCCACGTTTAAAAGAAATTCATGGCAGCTCAATTTGGTTAAACGTGGATGTGTGTAGCGAAAGGAAGTAAATTAATTCTTCACAAAATCTGACTGGAACGTTCTTGTTGCAGATTATGCGGCTTTAAACCGGATGACAATCTCTTCGTCTTATTCATCCATTCTGCGGCAGCCGGCAGCAAATGGTTGCGACGGGCATAGTGCATACGCAGCATAGTAACTAGGGACACTTACCGGAACTTCACCGCTGTCTAGCTTCTTGTTGCTTTTGCTACGAACAAATGTGGGGCGACTTCAGCTTCTTTTTAAGGGTAAGACACTACAACTGAAATGGCTCCCGCAGGCCTTCATTCAATTCTGATCCCAGTCAAAATTCAAATTCTTTCTCGCTTATTTCACAGCCCTTTTAATTTTGCATCTAGTATCTCCAAAATATTTTCATCATAAAGTCATTTTCCACCACGTTATTTGAGGTTTCAACCGACGTAGGTACAAACTTCTTTCGAGTTAGGTTCAACATCCATTGCATTCATACGCAGACATGATAACCTTTGGATCATACATTAGCATTTTACAACTTGGTTAAGCGGGACGTTATGTCGATTTGGTGCAGCATTTAGTACAATGTGGTTGCTTATAGGTGTACTAACGAATATATGAGATATAACACATCCGCACATACTAAATGGCGCCTTATATTATCTTAAGATTAGAAGGAGTGAACAACAGTGGCAGAAATTAAAGGATTATAGATTAAGTGAATTGCAAAGTTCAATGCGTTGATGAATAAGAAGGGAGCGAGAAGCATGTATTTACACCGTTGAAGCCCAAAACGGAGGGCCTTGGTGCTAATCATTGTAGTTCGGCTGCTGCAGCATTAGTGTTTGTTCTACCCGATGGAGCTGGGAGGCCACAATTATTCTTACCTTCAGGAGGTTTGTAATACTGACAATAGTTTATAAGTTAGGCATGGTGGGTCATAAGAAAAAGCCTTGCATTTCAATTTTTGTGCATGTAATGCACGTAAACTTGCATTGGCAAAAACGAAACTCATATGAGATATGTTAACGCTATCGCGGCATATTCATTTAGGGTGTGCCAAGTGTTCCTCCTATTTTTACTGAAGGACGCTGGACACCCTACGATGAAATTTTGATTACCCTGTTCTCAAAACTGTCAAACCTGACTGCAAATAATGTTTTCTTCCTTTATTGCGTAAGACATACTACGCCAGGCTTCAGCCCGTCGCGTAAACCCGGCCGGTAGCCACGTTTGACCTTTAGAGCGATCAGGTAAACCCGGTTGGTAGCCACGCCGCGACGCAGGAGGAAAAAGATGATGAAGAGTTAGAAGAAGAAGAAGAAGAAAAGGAAGAAGAAGAAGAGCAAGACAAGCTACGTCGGCTTTGCTTACGCAACCTACCGGGTTTAACTAAAGCTAAACGCCAGCTACTTTTTTTGTCTTTATTCAAGTGGACTTTGATCAAGCATCATTCTCGCAGTTTTCAAATCTTCTGCGATTCTTGCAAACACTTGAGGTCAGAAAGTATAGATGTCTTGCCAAGTAGACTGGTTGTTCTGACTCCCGCGTTGGAACGCGCTTCAATGAGCTCCACCTGCACGCTTTTCTTCAATGACGAACCCCAATGAGGCAGCTGCATCCACACCGAAACCATGCATGTTTATGCCACAGTTTATTTTGATGCAGTATGGTACATCTTTTCTGAAGTGAGATGCATACGCTGCTTTTGCTGAAAAGTACACATTTGCAGAAGGCGCAAAAAAGAAGAAAACAGTTTCGCCATACGAAAAGAATATTCTGTGAGCTGCGCCGACAAATGCCGAGGCAGAAATTGCACCAGCCCTTACTTCTGGGTGCCCAGGCCGAGAGCAACTCACGAAATACCAACGTTCATGAAAAAAGAAACGAAAGTGTAATATGCAGATCTCTCGCCCTAAGAAAAAGCTAGCGCAAAGCCATATTCTGCATATATTGTAAGAGGGCTTTCGGCATAGAGTCCACTTTCTTCAGTCGTGACGAAGATTTGCTGCGACAGATATTACAGCTTTCTGAACTATATTGTTTCAGCATGTGTATGTAGAGCTTCCTTAGAAACAGAATAACAAGCAGCTTATGCTCTCTGTGAAAAAGCAGAAAACTGCTTGGGCATACAGCTGACTAGGGTAACTTTTCCTTCCGTACTTCTTGCAAAAACCATAAGGGAAATATGGAGAGGAAACATGAAGTGCTTTGATTTGCAGCATCGTATTCCCAAGGGCGCAATCTCATTCGTGCGGCTTGCGAAAGGACAGCTCATTGCAAGTCGCCAGTAGCATTTTCTTGGAATGACATACACAGATTATGCAAGATCTATGTACATATGTTTTAGGTGGAATCAGAGGAAGGTGTTATTGTAAAGCATAAACATGACATAGAAAACGTAAGTTACTGGCAAGCTTGCATGGTGAAGTTGGGAGTGCAACTGTGACTCCCAAATCAATTGCGGCGAAGAAAATCCTGAAGTTTTTCGCATTTGCGAATGCAATGACCGCTGTTATAATGCTGACCATCTTGCAAGTGAGCGGAATAACGGAGTTACTGCGAAGGCAACGCAATTTTGACTTTGCAGATGCAGTCTGACAAGTCGAACGGTCGAATTTTTTTTGCGAGCTTTCTTGCTGTTAGTTCAAGACGGAAATAAGAATAAAAAATAACATTCATTCTCTTGCAAGCCCACTATCAAGTAGTTGACAGCGAAATAGGACATACCGAAATTACAAGCAAAAAATCTAAATTTATGCGCAGCAGATCACGTATGCAACTATAACCTATTCCATACGTATAGGCTGTGCAAGACAGTCTCGGTGCATGGCTTCAGCTTGCTCAACTAAAGAACCTACAAATGGTCGTTTCCTTCACTGACTTTGTAGAAACAGCCGCACACATGCAAATGGAATGCGAGGCTAGTCTCGCCTAACCACTCCCTATTCTCTTACTGACGCTTGCGTTCTACATTTCTTCTCCCCGTTTTTTATAGTGCAGCCTCGATACCACTTTCGCCTTTCTCTACGGCCTGCCTTGATATTGCCGCACTATCAATATTCCTGCGCTGTGCTCCACGTTCGTTTTCTCTCGTGCTCTGGTAAATGGCCGTAAATTTTCCATAGATGAAATTCAACCCACGTACAGCTCGTCAAATTATTTCTTCTGATGGCTCGTTTAATGAAACCCGCGCTACTTATCATACGCACTCTAAACTTCTAGCTAGACGGCAAACCAGAATCATTTTGACAGAAACGCTGTGAAATCATACGCAGAAAACGTTAAAGACTAATATTTGCATTGCAGCTGAGGGTAAACGGGCGCAATAACTTCCAAGTGTTCTTAATTTGCATTCTTTTTTCACTGTTTGGTCATCCTTGTGTCACCTTCTTCCTTATCAGACCTTCTTTCCAGGCACAGCGATTGTTCACATACAAAACAGCCAAAGCAATTGCTGCGTTTAATAGCCGGAAGAAGAAACGTTCCTGTGCCGGTTATGGCTCGATGTTGCTTGCAGGAGCAAATATGCTTTCCATATTGGAGCAGCCGAAAGCACTGTCTGGGAAAATTGTGGCTGTAAAGAGGCAGTTGAATATCTCTTGTGCTAATGATCTGAATTTGGGAATGAGAGACATGAGTTATTTTGTACGCTAGATGGCCTAGATTCTAGCACTTTTACTGCGTATACAATCCTTCGTTCGTGTCCACGATAGTCGACTGCCTTTAAGCCATACATGACACTGTTTTGTTACCTGACAGCTGCTGGCTTGAGTGAAAAGTTGTGACTGTGTTCCAAATAATATTTCCCTTCCCCTCATCAATCCCCTTATCCATTTTCCCTAGTGAAGGGCAGCCAACCAGAAGCCTTTCTTGTGCGCCTCCCTGCATTTCCTCTCCTACCAATTTATTATATCCTAAAAAAATAATGGTGGTTTAACTTGAATAAGTTTGGATATTTGGAAACCATAGCTCGTCAACTGTAGTTCCGCTTTCGACAAGACACATAAAATTATCAAATTAACTCTCGAGGTAGTCCAAGACAGCAACATTATCAGCGGCCGCAAAGTTTAGAACCGCCTTACGAATGTTGTGGGAATGCTCTGGTATCATGTCTAACTCCATTATTACCATTTTATGATCCGATATACCCTCGTGGAGTTCACATGTACGGTGATATGGTAGCAGTACAGAGGATACAAAAACTAGGTCAAGGAGAGATGATGTCGTTTCACATATTCTGGTGTAACCTTCTACAAAATGTGTTAGGTTATAACAAAAAGCAAGTTCTATTAAATGATCACAGCTAGGTTTATCCGTTGCACTAAAGGAGAGAGCATTCCAATCGATATCTGGCAAGTTACAATCACCTAAAAGCAGGATTGGGTTATCATGATTTAACTTTGTGTCGATGAAATGTCTCAGATTCACAATCATATCTAGAGAGGAGTCTGGGGCTCTATAAACACCATCGACAAACACCGAGCGGTTGTTAAACTTAATTTTAATCCATACTGATTATATATTAGTCGGAACGTCTAACACAGAAAATACTATATCGCTTTTAACCATAATTGCCACTCCACCACCTCTTTCTATTCTATCTTTTCTTATTATTGTATAGTTTGGGGGCATGACCTCCGCATCTGAAACGTTCTGATGAAACCAAGTTTCGTTTATTACCAAAATATGCCCTTCGTGCTCTAAGACAATACTTTCAATGGCGGGTACTTTGTTAACCATGCTTCTGGCGTTTATGTTTATAATCTTAAGAGATTCATTAGAAAAATTACTGAGTCACACATGCTCGCTTTCTGCTGGAGCATTACACCTCATTCTTTCACCTGTGACTTCAACCCACACTTATAGGACATCGCTAATTTTAATCTTATCGAAGACTAATTTAACTTTCGCGCCGTTGCTCCTCTCCAGGACTGACGAATTCCAAAGATTTTTACGGATCTCAACAACTCTTTTAGAATAGTCTTCTGATAAGCTCGTTTCAGTGCCCTTGAGTTTGTGACACTTGCGCATAATTTTCATTTTATCTCTAAAATCTAATAACTTCAAAATAACAGGACGGTTCTTACCCAATGTTTTCTTTCCTAGTCTTTGAATTCTTTCAATAGAATTCAGTTTCTGACCAAGTTTTTCTACAAATATATCATCATTCACCTTCTTCAGAAAAGTCTCTTCAGTTTCGCGCCCTTCCTCTTTTACACCCCTAATTATGAGATTGTTTCGACGGGATCTTTTTCAAGATCATCAAGCTGCTTGGAGACACTATCCATGTTGATGACATGACCCTCAACAACAGTTTCTAAGTCAGCAAGCCTTTGGTGAGTTCTGTCAAGACTCTGAAATTTGTTTTCGATAGTCTGAAGCCTGGTTTGTGTTTCTAAAATGCGTTCGTCAGAAGATGATTGGTTTTGCTGGATTTGTAAGATTTTGGACAATATTTATTTCTGTGTGCTAATAATTTCATAGCACATTTGTTCAGTAACAGGGCCTGCATTAAATTCAACGTCTCCAGCCAGCTTAAGTAATAAGAGTGCCATTGAAGAACAGTCACAGACACATTGCAGCAGCCTATGTGGACACATTGGGCAGAGGGTACGTACAGGAAGCTAAGGCAATGGTGGATTTAGGAAACGTGACATGCGAATAGAAAGGCTTGTAACCGCAGATCACCTGCTCAAGTTTAGAGAGGTGTTTTTTTTTTCAGGGGGAGGGGGGGGGGGCGAGGTCGGGCTGGACAATGCCGTCGTTGCTCCTTATAGAAAAGCAAATTCCCTTTATATTACACCATACGGTCCGGTGCACTGTCGGGGTCTATAGTTGGCCCGGCTCCGTTTACGGATTCGATCCCGCATTCTAGGGCACAAAAGTCGAGGGGCCTAGCATATGCAGCAAGACCCCCAAAAATAAAGTTGCAATAAGGCAGACATGCAATATCCATTAAAGCGCAGTTGAAGATACCTAGATTTCTATTTTAGGCCGCGTGCAATGCCAAATTACCAGTACACGACAGGACGCTTCTCATATACTCAACTCAAGCAAACCCCCTAACGAATCTACCTAAAAGCGTAAAGTACTTCCGAGCATTACAGAAGTTCACTCGGTCTAGAAGTCACGCTATATAGCACTCAGGTAGGTTGCAAAACAGCTTTGGAACGACTTAAACTCGCCTTTGAGCCTATGGTACGACCACATTAGAGAATCCCGTCTACCGCTCCGCGTGCGCGCTCTTAGCTGCTTGCGTAAACATGACTCCCTGGATTCGTATCACTTTTGATTTGCACTTACACATGCCCTATTACACTAACGACCCTGTGACACAAATGTACAACCTCGTTTTACCCAATCAGTATTAATGTGTCTGCGTCGCGTAGGTGTAGCGTGTCTAACTCGACCTCCAAGTGTCCGAGAAGATTACGGTTTCTGTTCACCTTTACTTAACACAATAATAGCCCAAGCTGGCCGTTCGCGCTTCATAATGCGGGTTCATCACTTCACACAACTCTCCACCTTATCAGTGGCAGTTTATATTACCAGCAGTCACTGTCAGTGGCACAAGTATTCTTGCGAGATTTCGCTCACATCACCAGAAATATATGATTTTCTGCAGCACGAGTGATTTAATAATGTTGTTGAGTTAGATCTGGCGCAACATTCAACTAGGAGCGCCTATCATCCAAATGAGTGTCGTCAAATAGAGCTGATCTAAAGAACAGATTTGAATACCCCAGGCAGGAGCTTGTTCGTTGCAAGTGGGAGCCACCTGCCTAATACTTTCTTCAAGATAAATATGAAAGTTCGGCCCAATAAGCTACCACTATGACACCAAATTCAAGTGGCTAACACGCATCCTTCACAAAGAAGCACATGTCTTGTACCGGGCTCTTCCGGCTATTTAGCGCACCAAGTGTACCAGCGATGTGCCGGAAAGAAAGTCGTGATAAGTAAGAAAGTGGAACAGGGATGAAAACAAAACTGCGGAAAAATAAGGGTAGTTAAGAACAATTGGAAATTATTGCGCCTGCTTGCCCTCAGCTGCAGTAAATATATAAACCTATTCTTAGTTTTTTTCAATATTTCCTTCGTATTAGTTCACTTCGTCACTACCTAAATGGTTCTGTTTTACGGAATATCTAAAAGGTTAAAGCACCTATGATAAGTTGCGCACGTTTTTTTTAAATTAGTCAGCATGAGGATTAATTTGGCACGCTGTAGATGTGTTGAATTTCAGGCGTCCCAAAATGACGCTCATTTACCAGGGCACGCGAGAAAGCGAACGTAGAAGCACAGCGCAGGAAGATAGCGTGGCAATAACGAAGAGAACGCGTAGGCAAAGATGATATAGCGGCAGGACAAGAAAGGAAGGGGAGGAGGAATGCATCACGCAAGCATGAGAAAGAGAGTTGGATATAGATAGGCGAGACAGGGCTCACCTCCCATCTGCATATCCGCGGCAGCTGATTCTACAGCGTCAGTGGATAAAGAGACATTTGTAGGTTTCTAATTAGGTCAACCTGTTGCCATGCACCGCTGTTATCTTGCGCATGTGCAATGGCTTATGGTTACCATGTATGATCTGCTGCACATACATTTTGATATTTTTGTCATTCTTTTGATATGCCCTGTTTTGCTGACAAGTACGTTTTGCGGTTTGCGTTCAAGAGAACGAAGGGTATTGCCAATTTTATTTTTCGTTTAGGGCTAACTTAAAAGGCGTTTACAAAAAAAAAAATATCTATTCATAGGTTTGTCAGACTACACCTACAACGCCGGACATGCGCTGCCTTTGCAGTGAGTCGTTTATTCCGCCCGCGTGCAAGATGCTCAGCATTCTAACAGCCGCCGTGTCACTCGAAAATTCGAAAAGCTTCAAGATATTCTTCGCCGCATTAGATTAGGAATGGCAGTTGCCCTCCTTACTTCACCAAGCCTGCCTGTAATAAAACGCTTGCCTATTTTTCTCTCTAATATTTACACTTTACAATGACACTTTCCCCAGGTTCCATGTAAAACGTACGCAAATTCTGTATGATCTATGTATCTCATTTCGGGAAGACTTCCCTAGAGGACAGCAAAGAGGTGTTCTTTTGCAAGCGATACAAATGCTATACATTCCTTGGAAATACGATGCTACTAACTAAAGGGCTTCATCTTTTGTCTTAGGTTTTCTCTCACCGTTTCTGCAAGACGCACGCCAGGAAAAGCTGCGCTAGTCAGCTATATCCCCACTCAGATGAAAACCATGAGTCGCTGGTTTGTTTGCTTGTTTTTTATTTCTAAAAAATCCTTACATTAGGCATTATGGAATGCTATTTCCAACTGTCTCCAGTGATTTCTTGATTACTTTGCTAGCACTATAGCTCACAAAGCTCCAATCTGTACTACAGGAACGATTCGTCCTATAGCCTACGTTTATATTAAAACCCTATATATATTATAAGCCTATCTTATAATATATACAGAGAATGACTTTGCGCTAAATTTTTCTTAGTGCGAGATATTTGAATAATACAGACGTTCTTCTTTCATCTACTATTTTATTCCAACAGTTACTTTCGGTCTCAAGCCACCATAAATAGGTGTAGGTACACCTTTTCTACCGCGTTTGACGACTTACCTCGCAGACTATTGTCTTAAAATCGGGAAAAAAGTGTGGTTCTTTTTTTGCGCCTCGACAAATAGTAGCCTGCAGTTGGGAAGCGCTTCCATCTCACAACAGAAAATATGTACCATACTGCATGAATATAAACTCTGACATAGTCATGCATGACTTTTGTATGTATGCAGCTACCTCATTGAGATACGGCATTAAAAACGTGCAGGTGGAGGTGATTTAGCCGCGTTCCAAAGCGCGGAGTCGCAACAGCCAGTGCACGTAGTAAGAAATCCATACATTCGGCCATGAACAGTTTGTCATGAATCGTAAAAGATTTGAAAACTGAGGGAATGCTGCTCGAACAATGTCAATTTGAACAAAGACAAATATGGAAGTCGGCGTCCGGCGTCTGTAGATAAAAAAGGGGGGGGGGAGGGACACTTGGCACCGACCTATTAAGTATGAAGCGATAGTATTAATAGATCTCACCTGCGTGTCGTGTTGCGATTACTCACTTACGTAATGTATAGATCAAAGTTTTGAAATTCAAGATGTTTTGTTTTGAGCCACTGTGCGTAACTCGCGATTACTCCTCAGCATTCCAAACCTCCTTCTGAAGGTAAGATTATTATGGGCCTACCGGCTTCAACGACTACAACAACCCAGAAGCCTCCAGCAGCCACACTACAAAGTTTAGCTTCAATGCGCAACGTTCTA
This sequence comes from Amblyomma maculatum, assembly GCF_055883805.1. NCBI lineage: Eukaryota > Metazoa > Arthropoda > Arachnida > Ixodida > Ixodidae > Amblyomma > Amblyomma maculatum. The sequence continues at coordinate 414,086,770 of NC_139344.1, forward strand.
CACTTGACGAGTGTAAATACGTGCACCTCACTCCAGAGGTGGGCATTTGACCTCAAAAACCTCGACCTCACCTCAAACTCAACCTCATCAATTGAGGTTGAGGTCCCCCAGGCGACCTCACCTCACTTTTCAGGTGACCATTGGCGACCTCACTCAACCTCACCTCAAACTCAAAATGTGAGGTTGAGGTCAGGCGCTCGACCTCAAAAAAAAAAAAAAAAAAAGAATCATTAAATTAAACCGTAACTTACAGCAAATATACATTTCTCGGTAATCCTGGCGTATATATAGGCTAGCCAGAATTTTGTCGTATGAAGGCTGTATTTTACTCCTAATTTTATACTACAATTATATCCTAGATAAAAGCAGAGAAACTCTGGACACTACATGTCCAACTCTGCACTAAAGTGGCAATCCTCTCCCCCTCCTCGCCTACCCTTTTGTGGTCGGTTTCAATCTAAGGCCTACATGGGTACCACGTTACTACGCATAGGCCCATAATGCAATACAAAGAGTTTATCCCATCTGACCCATGTGAATAAGATTCGTATTAGAAATAAAACAAGCCAGTTCTTACTATAAACTGAAAAGACAAATGCTGTTGACCCTAGTGATGACGACAACAATGACGATATGCTCTTTTTCTTTTCTTGCCACATAGCGTTAAACAGACAAGGTACAGCGAGACACACGGGACGGGCACTTTTTTTTTATCGCCCATCCCGTATGTATGGCTGTGTCCCTGTCTGTTTAGCGCTATGAGGCAAGAAAACCGACACCAACGCGCCCAAGCTTTCATCCTTGCTCTTTTTCTTAATTCGAAAAAACATTTGATGATTGCCGAGCTTTTTCTTAATACACTGTAAATTGTTTTGCGACAGAATACATTAAATTAAGAAAAAAATAGGAATACAGTCGTGCCTCGTTAGTATGAACGCTTTGGTTTCCGACCAAAACTGTCCATAAAGCGAGTCATCCATAATAACGAGTCATGAATAAAAACTAAAAGTATATCATTGAGAAAAAATTTATAATTAATGGCTGCTGTTTTAATTATTTGGGTATATAAACACCGCCTTGATGTCGATGCTACCCTCTTCTCCAAAAATCCGTCAACGCAAAACGTCATGTCTGTTCTTAAACCTTGTCAGCCATCCTCTTGAGTAGCTGAAGTCAGTAACGCCTAGACTGAGTGTAGAATAATATTTCTCAGTAAACATCTCCCTGTTTTACTGAACAAAAATTCCGTAAGTCATCACAGGTAAAACCTATCAAGACGGAGGAGAAGAAGCACCCATAATGTTGCCGAGGCAGCGAGCCTCCTCTTGAAGCATTTCGTCGCTCAAGACAGCACCATTCGCGAGCACATTTCCGAACCACATTAACAAGGCTGACTCCATTTCTTCGAACTGTGCTGGGCGCTGTCGGACTGTGGCTTACGCTGTGATGCCGACGTTGAGCCATTTATCGGAGTCCGGTAGTATATATAGATGGTATACCGTCGACCTGACGAGGATGAGGCCTAGTTGAACTTGGGTCCAGTCTTTCACGGCTTGGATTGACTGAGGTTGCTTTTGCCGCTTGTATTCACAGATTTCCCGCTTCGCGCCTAAGTTCAGCTCCATTCTTTTGCGTTTAACTCCCACCATGCCAAAAGTCACACTAAAGTTGAGAGTTACAGGCTCCTGCTTCTTTGCACTCTTTTTCCCTAGTTAACCTCCCTGACTTTCCTTTCTTCTGATTCTCTTTCTTGCCTTGTACTGTTTTTGTAAGGAAGAGAGGGAATCAATTTGGCAGGCTACTATACAGAGGGCTATCAAACAGCCCTTTCCTGTGCCGTTTGTATGTGTTCCTATAAAACAAACACTGCAAGCTGAAGTACAGTTTAGAACGACGGCTAGCCGACTACGAAGAGCTCAGACCTTGTCAAGGCCGCATCGTTGACTCAAGGCGAAGCCGACATGCGGATCGCTGTGGTGCAAAATGTGGTAGTTCGGCAGCGCAACAGTGACGAAAACCAGGAGCATGAGAAAGGAAGGGCGTCCAGGACGGGACGCCCGGTCCTGGTTGCGTGGTCGTCGCGTTTCTGTTGCCGCTCTACTTCGTGAGTGTGTCTTAACCCTGACCGAAAAGCGTTAACGGCTTCATGGAACACACTTTGTGTTCTGGGATAGAGAAACTTCAGTTGCCACCCCCAAATTTGGCGCTTGTCTTTCTTCTTATTGTTTCTTTCTTACGCTTTTACCGGTCTCTCTTCTGTTCAGCGACCACATGTTGCTGTTTTCCCGACTGCGGCCTCTAGTTGCGGCGCTGCCGCTGCACCCAGAAATCTCCCGGTTCCCTCCTTTTGAGGTCTTTCTTAGTTAGCTGACCCTCGGTTTGCTGTGTACGATCCCTGTCATCCACCCTCCTTTTCTCCTCCCCCTCCCCCTTCCCTCCTAAAACGACGACACGCCCGCTTTGGTTCTTTCCAACTCCACAGAACTCGTTCAGGCATCCGACCGTATCGGCTGTCGCATAGGTTCTCGGCTTGCGCACCCTTAACTTGCGTTCGGACTCTTCTGCTTTTTTCAAACGATGTCCATATTAACGAGACAAAAATACATGAGCCGAATAGGCTGTGTGCATTCATCCCATCTCCATTGTTCAGAGAGCGAGTTTCTATATTAACGAGACATAAATACATTGAAAAATTTTCACCCCTAGAAAAACTGTCCATAATTCGGGTCCTCCACATTAACGGATGTCATATTAACGGGGCACAAATTTTCCGTAAAACCCACTCATGAAACGGCTTGTGAAGACTAAATCCCCAACAAAACAAACAAAAGAGGAAAAGACAGCAAAACACCAATTAATCATAAAACTCGGCCAACGCCGTATAACGCTTCAGAAAATTTCGAAGAGGAATGCTGTTTATCTTACGAGGTCCCAACCGGCCAATCCTGGGCGTTAGTTTATAATTCTGTGATCCCGTGGCGTATTGCAAGAATTGGCGAAATTGCTTCTTCGAACACCACGCTTACATTAAAAAATTACAAGGGTCGGAACTGCTAGGAAAAAGGGTAAACGAGAACCACTTTGCTGTCGCGAACATCGGCTCGCCCGTCAAATTTCGCCGGAGCCAAATGTCCTACTCCCACCCGCCTAAACACACACACACACACACACACGAACACACACACACACACACACATACACACATAAACACACACACACACACACACACACACACACACACACACACACACACACACACACACACACACACACACACACACACGCGCGCGCGCACACACACACACACACACACACACACACACACACACACACACACACACACACACACACACACACACACACACACACACACACACACACACACACACACACACGATATAAATACTTGTACGTCCGAACCGAATACTGGATGCCATTTCGCCAACAATTCTGAGACGACCTTCTTTGTTTTATTCACTTGTTTTCCTTTGAAGAATGAACTAATAAATTGCACGGTGGTGTCTCCGAAGCTGCACCGCCGCATGCACCGTAGGTGAATCTAGAGAAACCGTTTCCCCGTTACTGTCGTATAGTTAAAGCACATAAACGTAAAATAAAGGCAAGAAAAACAGAAAGGAGGCGAGCAAGCAGCCGGGAGGGACCGCGCCCCCCGCTGTGCACGCGCTCCTCCCTTCGCCGTCTGTCTGTAGCAGACATGGCAATGATGGAATTACAGTAATTCAATTACTGTAATTGAATTACTTTTCTCGGTAATTTGTAATGTAATGAATTTCTTTCTCGGGTTGGTAATTTAGTAATGTAATGAATTACTTTTTGGCAGTAATTTCGCAGCAAAAGTAATTAATTCCTTTCGAAATTACTTTTACTAAAGTGCGCCACTACTCCTTCAAAAAGTCAACGAAGTAGAGTGGCGCGAAAGCAAGAACGACGTGCGGCAAGCGAAGCCAGCGTAACGGATCGGCAAAGGGGGACAGATTAAGCATTCAGTGCGTCTGAGACCTCGTGTGTTGCAGGGGCAACCATTCTCCAAGAGCAAGATACAAGGCGTCAAGGGAATCCCGAAGGGAGAAATGGTGCAAAAAGGCTGGAGCTGAAAACTAGTTGCGAGCGCGGCGCAGCGGCACTCCCTGCTGCGTCGGCTAGTGCACAGTGGCGCCTGGTTACACTCAACACCACGGTGCGAGGCTGGATTGGGGCTGGGGGAGATAGGCGGAAGGGTCCATGACGTGAGGCACCGTGGCTTGAGCATTACTGAGCAGTGAGCACATATGTGCCGACGTCGATTCTTGGGACTGCGGAAGCAATAAATAACCTAGCTTCTTCGGGCCCTTCAAATCGCGGAGACAGCTCCGTGCCAGCAAGACGCTGGGTTCGCCGGTCATTTCACCACTGTTCGACCACGTGTTTTTTTTTTTTTTTTTTTTTGTAATAGCCCGTGCTGTAGGAGAGGGGGAAGGAATAGCTCTCTGGGACAGAATTTGGCGGGAAGACGAAAGAATGTGTGTCCTTCGCGTCCGAAGACCAAGCTTTTGTTTTGTTTATTAGCTTTGATTAGTTTTTGCATGGATGGAAACTAGAAAGTAATTTAAAAGTAATTTAATTTCTCAGTAGAAGTAATCATAATGTAATTTCATTACTTTTCAGATCAGTAATGAGTATTGTAATTTAATTACTTTTCTTAGATTTTCAGCAAAGTAATTAGTTATGTAATTTAATTCCTTTTCAAAAGTAATTTTGCCATGCATGGTCTGTAGGCATCTGGTTTTGCTCATGCGGTGAATGCCCAACTGTCACCAATACACACTAAACGGCAATGGCTTATATGTGCCAGCTCCGCTTTCAGAGACTAGATCGCGCTTTCCAATATTTGCAAAAGAAAAAGAAAAAAAAAACTAAATGACCGCGCGGGTAAGTGGAAAGGAGGGTTGGGCTATGGGCCTCTGAAAAAGAGCGTAATGTGAGGGAAGAAGCCTGTTCTCTTTTCGGCAGTGTGCGAAATTATTTGACATACAAGAAAATATATATAAATAAATACCATGTTTACGAAAGTAATAACAAATATCGCACACTAAAAACAGAAGAGAACTGCGCTTCACAGAGCTTATAGTAGGTTTGAGACATCGACTTAATACGGCATTCCTCTGTGCCAGCATGTAATTGGCTTCACATCCCGAACGTTAAAATTGATTTTTAAAGAAAAAAACAAATATCTGAAAAAATTATTCCGACATCTGGCCACAAAAATTTTCATCCGATTGATTTGTCCGTCTCGAGCAGACGGGAGCACAAAACAGGCACGTTCAGTTCGCCACACCAATTCGTCCGTCTAGACACCAAAATGTCCAGCCGGAAACCATCTTAATACTTTCTAGCTCATAAAAGCATGTAGGAGAACGCTGTTCTCTTTTTGGTTTTGTTTTTTCTGCGCCTGAATAAGAGATTTCAAGAAAAACGTGATATTATGAAGTCAATAATCCCCTACTCTCCTCCTTCCTCCCGCATTGCTTGATTTCAATAGAATTTGAGAGAGAAATAAAGAGCCTTAGCGGAGCGAAATCATTTTTTTTTTCATTGCGCTTGACTGCATACAAGCCCCATATATTTTTTTTTGTCTGTTCTATCTCGGCAAATGGTTAACATGCGGATGCGTTTTCCTGTATACCAGTTGCGTCTTATAAGATGTGCCGTCCATTTCATCCCATTGCAGTTGTTCGGGGCCACCTGTGAATCTGTATAAGAAACAAGCAGCACAGAACTAAGAGAGGTTGTTCTGGAAAATACAAGAATATAAATTTACAGGACCGAAATATAGAACGATGACGTACAATTCGAAAGGGAGGACTTCGATAAAATGCCCAGATTGTATTGTGCCGGTTTTTCTGGTTTGTTCATGTTTTTTTTTATCTGTCAGTATCACGTCCCCTAACAATTTCTCTGCACCATTTTCTGTTAAGTTTCCGTGTAATGTACAGCAGGGTCCTTTATCGAATGTAAGGCGGCAGCCGTTATAGCGCCTGGAAACGGGCATGCACAAGACACAGTCCTGCACCGCGCCGTATGCGCAAAGACAATTTGCTTCGCTTTTTAGTTTGCTGCTTTCTTTGCGGCCTCCGACAAACGCACCGCAGGTCAACGTGAGTTATGTGCTTTGCGCGCTCCTGGGTGTTTGAGCCTGCCGCAAGCATCGGCACAAACAAGTCAGAGGAAACGGGGGTGGCTGGTGGGGGGCGTGAGGAGTTCGTGAAGTAAAAAAAAAAGATATCTCCTTCCAAGTAGACCAGAGGGAAGCGGTCGCGGGCTGCTGACATTACGGTGGAATGCCGAAAGCTGGGCAGGGGCTGCCGCATCCGGTCGTCCGATTGGGGGGAACCAAACACCGAGAGTCGGTGGGCACACCGCGGCAGTACGCTCGAGCTCCGCGTCAAAAGGGGAGCTCTTCGAAGAAAGCCGCGGCAACAGCAAAAAGCCTGGACCTCACAATTTCAACCTCACACAATGACGACCTCACTCAACCTCAAACTCACGCGTGAGGTTGAGGTCCAATTTCGTGACCTCACTCAAAACATTTCGAGCTGTCACCGACCTCACCTCAACCTCACCTCACTCCGTGAGGTTGAGGTCATTTTGAGGTTGAAGGTCGACCTCAGGAGGTCGAAACCTCATGAGGTAGCCCACCTCGGTTGGTGACAGTTGGGCATTCACCGCCTGAGCAAAACCAGATGCCTACAGACCATGAATGGCAAAATTACTTTTGAAAAGGAAATAAATTACATAACTAATTACTTTGCTGAAAATCTAAGAAAAGTAATTAAATTACATTACTCATTACTGCTCTAAAAAGTAATGAAATTACAATATGATTACTTCTACTGAGAAATAAATTACTTTTAAATTACTTTCTTGTTTCCATCCATGCAAAAACTAATCAAAGCTAATAAACAAAACAAAAGCTTGGTCTTCGGACGCGAAGGACACACATTCTTTCGTCTTCCCGCCAAATTCTGTCCCAGAGTGCTATTCCTTCCCCCTCGCCTACAGCACGGGCTATTACAAAAAACAAAAACAAAAAAACACGTGGCCGAACAGTGGTGAAATGACCGGCGAACCCAGCGTCTTGCTGGCACGGAGCTGTCTCCGCGATTTGAAGGGCCCGAAGAAGCTAGGTTATTTATTGCTTCCGCAGTCCCAAGAATCGACGTCGGCACATATGTGCTCACTGCTCAGTAATGCTCAAGCCATGGTGCCTCACGTCATGGACCCTTCCGCCTATCTCCCCCAGCCCAATCCTTCCTCGCACCGTAGTGTTGAGTGTAACCAGGCGCCACTGTGCACTAGCCGACGCAGCAGGGAGTGCCTCTGCGCCGCGCTCGCAACTAGTTTTCAGCTCCAGCCTTTTTGCACCATTTCTAACTTCGGGATTCCCTTGACGCCTTGTATCTTGCTCTTGGAGAATGGTTGCCCCTGCTACACACGAGGTCTCAGACGCACTGAACGCTTAACCTGTCCCCCTTTGCCGATCCGTTACGCTGGCTTCGCTTGCCGCACGTCGTTCTTGCTTTCGCGGCACTCTACTTCGTTGACTATTGAAGGAGTAGTGGCGCACTTTAGTAAAAGTAATTTGGAAAGGAATTAATTAATTTTTCTGCGAAATTACTGCCAAAGAGTAATTCATTACATTACTAAATTACCAACCCGAGAAAGAAATTCATTACATTACAAATTACCGAGAAAAGTAATTCAATTACAGTAATTGCATTACTGTAATTCCATTATTGCCATGTCTGCTACAGACGGACGGCGAAGGGAGGAGCGCGTGCACAGCGGGGGGCGCGGTCCCTCCGGGCTGCTTGCTTGCCTCCTTTCTGTTGTTCTTGCCTTTATTTTACGTTTATGGGCTGTAACTATACGACAGTAACGGGGAAACGGTTTCTCTAGATACACCTACGGTGCATGCGGCGAAGCAGCTTCGGAGACACCACCGTGCAATTTATTAGGTCATTCTTTTAAGGAAAACAAGTGAATACCACAAAGAAGCTCGTCTCACAATTGTTGGCGAAATGGCATCCAGTATTCGGTTCGGACGTACAGGTATTTATATCGTGTGTGTGTGTGTGTGTGTGTGTGTGTGTGTGTGTGTGTGTGTGTGTGTGTGTGTGTGTGTGTGTGTGTGTGTGTGTGTGTGTGTGTGTGTGTGTGTGTGTGTGTGTGTGTGTGTGTGTGTGTGTGTGTGTGTGTGTGTGTGTGTGTGTGCGTGTGTGTGTGTGTGTGTGTGCGTGTGTGTGTGTGCGTGTGTGCGTGTGTGTGTGCGTGTGTGCGTGTGTGCGTGTGTGTGTGCGTGTGTGCGTGTGTGTGTGTGTGTGTGCGTGTGTGCGTGTGTGTGTGTGTGTGTGCGTGTGTGTGTGTGTGTGTGTGTGTGTGTGTGTGTGTGTGTGTGTGTGTGTGTGTGTGTGTGTGTGTGTGTGTGTGTGTGTGTGTGTGTGTGTGTGTGTGTGTGTGTGTGTGTGTGTGTGTGTGTGTGTGTGTGTGTGTGTGTGTGTGTGTTTAGGCGGGTGGGAGTAGGACATTTTGCTCCGGCGAAATTTGACGGGCGAGCCGATGTTCGCGACAGCAAAGTGGTTCTCGTTTACCCTTTTTCCTAGCAGTTCCGACCCTTGTAATTTTTTAATGTAAGCGTGGTGTTCGAAGAAGCAATTTCGCCAATTCTTGCAATACGCCACGGGATCACAGAATTATAAACTAACGCCCAGGATTGGCCGGTTGGGACCTCGTAAGATAAACAGCATTCCTCTTCGAAATTTTCTGAAGCGTTATACGGCGTTGGCCGAGTTTTATGATTAATTGGTGTTTTGCTGTCTTTTCCTCTTTTGTTTGTTTTGTTGGGATTTAGTCTTCACAAGTCGTTTCATGAGTGGCTTTTACGGAAAATTTGTGCCCCGTTAATATGACATCCGTTAATTAATGTGGAGGACACGAATTATGGACAGTTTTTCTAGGGGTGAAGATTTTTCAATGTATTTATGTCTCGTTAATATAGAAACTCGCTCTCTGAACAATGGAGATGGGATGAATGCAAACAGCCTATTCGGCCCGTGTGTTTTTGTCTCGTTAATATGGACATCGTTTGAAAAAAGCAGAAGAGTCCGAACGCAAGTTAAGGGTGCGCAAGCCGGGAACCTATGCGACAGCCGATACGGTCGGATGCCTGAACGAGTTCTGTGGCGTTGGAAAGAACCAAAGCGGGCGTGTCGTCGTTTTAGGAGGGAAGGGGGGAGGGGGAGGAGAAAAGGGGGTGGATGACAGAGATCGTACACAGCAAACCGAGGGTCAGCTAACTAAGAAAGGCCCCAAAAGGAGGGAACCGGGAGATTTCTGGGTGCAGCGGCAGCGCCGCAAATAGAGGCCGCAGTCGGGAAAACAGCAGCATGTGGTCGCAGAACAGAAGAGAGGCCGGTAAAAGCGTAAGAAAGAAACAATAAGAAGAAAGACAAGCGCCAAATTTGGGGGTGGCAACTGAAGTTTTTCTATCCCAGAACACAAAGTGTGTTCCATGAAGCCGTTAACGCTTTTCGGTCAGGGTTAAGACATACTCACGAAGTAGAGCGACAACAGATACGCGACGACCACGCAACCAGGACCGGGCGTCCCGTCCTGGACGCCCTTCCTTTCTCATGCTCCTGGTTTTTGTCACTGTTGCGCTGCCGAACTACCACATTTTGCACCACAGCGATCCGCATGTCGGCTTCGCCTTGAGTCAACGATGCGGCCTTGACAAGGTCTGAGCACTTCGTAGTCGGCTAGCCGTCGTTCTAAACTGTACTTCAGCTTGCAGTGTTTGTTTCATAGGAACACATACAAACGGCACAGGAAAGGGCTGTTTGATAGCCCTCTGTACAGTAGCCTGCCAACTTGACTCCCTCGCTTCCTTACAAAAACAGTACAAGGCAAGAAAGAGAATCCGAAGAAAGGAAAGTCAGGGAGGTTAACTAGGGAAAAAGAGTGCAAAGAAGCAGGAGCCTGTAACTCTCAACTTTAGTCTGACTTTTGGCATGGTGGGAGTTAAACGCAAAAGAATGGAGCTGAACTTAGGCGCGAAGCGGGAAATCTGTGAATACAAGCGGCAAAAGCAATCTCAGTCAATCCAAGCCGTGAAAGACTGGACCCAAGTTCAACTAGGCCTCAGCCTCGTCAGGTCGACGGTATACCATCTATATATTCTACCGGACTCCGATAAATGGCTCAACTTCGGCATCACAGCGTAAGCCACAGTCCGACAGCGCCCAGCACAGTTCGAAGAAATGGAGTCAGTCTTGTTAATGTGGTTCGGAAATGTGCTCGCGAATGGTGCTGTCTTGAGCGACGAAATGCTTCAAGAGGAGGCTCGCTGCCTCGGCAACATTATGGGTGCTTCTTCTCCTCCGTCTTGATAGGTTTTACCTGTGATGACTTACGGAATTTTTGTTCAGTTAAACAGGGAGATGTTTACTGAGAAATATTATTCTACGCTCTGTCTAGGCGTTACTGACTTCAGCTACTCAAGAGGATGGCTGACAAGGTTTAAGAACAGACATGACGTTTCGCGTCGACGGATTTTTGGAGTAGAGGGTAGCATCGACATCAAGGCGGTGTTTATATATCCAAATTAATTAAAACAGAAGCCATTAATTATATATTTTTTCTCAATTATATACTTTTCGTTTTTATTCATGACTTGTTATTATGGATGACTCGCTTTATGGACAGTTTTGGTCGGAAACCAAAGCGTTCATACTAACGAGGCACGACTGTATTCCAATTTTTTCTTAATTTAATGTATTCTGTCGCAAAAGAATGTACAGTGTATTAAGAAAAAGCTCGGCAATCATAAATTTTTTTTTTCGAATTAAGAAAAAGAGCAAGGATGAAAGCTTGGGCGCGTTGGTGTCGGTTTTCTTGCCTCATAGCGCTAAACAGACAGGGACACAGCCAGACATACGGGATGGGCTATAAAAAAAGTGCCCGTCCCGTGTGTCTCGTTGTGTCCTAGTCTGTTTAACGCTATGTGGCAAGAAAAGAAAAAGAGCATATCGTCATTGTTGTCGTCATCACTAGGGTCAACAGCATTTGTCTTTTCAGTTTATAGTAAGAACTGGCTTGTTTTATTTCTAATACGAATCTTATTCACGTGGGTCAGATGGGATAAACTCTTTGTATTGCATTATGGGCCTGTGCATAGTAACGTGCTACCCATGTAGGCCTTAGATTGAAACCGACCACAAAAGGGTAGGCGAGGAGGAGGAGAGGATTGCCACTTTAGTGCAGAGTTGGACATGTAGTGTCCAGAGTTTCTCTGCTTTTATCCAGGATAATAATTGTAGTATAAAATTAGGAGTAAAATACAGCCTTCATACGATAAAATTCTGGCTAGCCTATATATACCCCAGGATTACCGAGAAATGTATATTTGCTTTAAGTTGCGGTTTAATTTAATGATTTTTTTTTTTTTTGAGGTCCAGCGCCTGACCTCAACCTCACATTTTGAGTTTGAGGTGAGGTTTAGTGAGGTCGCCAATGGTCACCTGAAAAGTGAGGTGAGGTCGCCTGGGGGACCTCAACCTCAATTGATGAGGTTGAGGTTGAGTGAGGTCGCCAAATTTTTTTTCAGTTTTAGGTGAGGTCGAAGTTTTTGAGGTCAAATGCCCACCTCTGGTCACCAATACACACTAAACGGCAATGGCGTATGTGTGCCAGCTCCGCTTTCAGAGACTAGATCGCGCTTTCCAATACTTGCAAAAGAAAAAGAAAAAAAAACTAAATGACCGCGCGGGTAAGTGGAAAGGAGGGTTGGGCTTTGGGCCTCTGAAAAAGAGCGTAATGTGAGGGAAGAAGCCTGTTCTCTTTTCAGCAGTGTACGAAATTAATTGACATACAAGAAAATATATATAAATATATACCATGTTTACGAAAGTAATAACAAATATCGCACACTAAAAACAGAAGAGAACTGCGCTTCCCAGAGCTTATAGAAGGTTTCAGACATCGACTTAATACGGCATTCCTCAGTGCTAGCATGTAATTGGCTTCACATCCCGTACGTTAAAATTGATTTTTAAAGAAAAAAACAAATATCTGAAAAAATTATTCCGACATCTGGCCACAAAAATTTTCATCCGATTGATTTCTCCGTCTCGAGCAGACGGGAGCACAAAACAGGCACGTTCAGTTCGCCACACCAATTCGTCCGTCTAGACACCAAAATGTCCAGCCGGAAACCATCTTAATACTTTCTAGCTCATAAAAGCATGTAGGAGAACGCTGTTCTCTTTTTGGTTTTGTTTTTTCTGCGCCTGAATAAGAGATTTAAAGAAAAACCTGATATTATGAAGTCAAGAATCCCTTACTCTCCTCCTTCCTCCCGCATTGCTTGATTTCAATAGAATTTGAGAGAGAAATAAAGAGCCTTAGCGGAGCGAAATCATTTTTTTTTTCATTGCGCTTGACTGCATACAAGCCCCATATATTTTTTTTGTCTGTTCTATCTCGGCAAATGGTTAACATGCGCATGCGTTTTCCTGTATACCAGTTGCGTCTTATAAGATGTGCCGTCCATTTCATCCCATTGCAGTTGTTCGGGGCCACCTGTGAATCTGTATAAGAAACAAGCAGCACAAAACTAAGAGAGGTTGTTCTGGAAAATACAATAATATAAATTTACAGGACCGAAATATAGAACGATGACGTACAATTCGAAAGGGAGGACTTCGATAAAATGCCCAGATTGTATTGTGCCGGTTTTTCTGGTTTGTTCATGTTTTTTTTTATCTGTCAGTATCACGTCCCCTAACAATTTCTCTGCACCATTTTCTGTTAAGTTTCCGTGTAATGTACAGCAGGGTCCTTTATCGAATGTAAGGCAGCAGCCGTTATAGCGCCTGGAAACGGGCATTCACAAGACACAGTTCTGCACCGCGCCGTCTGCGCAAAGCCAATTTGCTTCGCTTTTTAGTTTGCTGCTTTCTTTGCGGCCTCCGACAAAAGCCCCGCAGGTCAACGTGAGTTATGTGCTTTGCGCGCTCCTGGGTGTTTGAGCCTGCCGCAAGCATCGGCACAAACAAGTCAGAGGAAAAGGGGGTGGCGGGTGGGGGGCATGAGGAGTTCGTGATGTAAAAAAAAAATATCTCCTTCCAAGTAGACCAGAGGGAAGCGGTCTCGGGCTGCTGACATTACGGTGGAATGCCGAAAGCTGGGCAGGGGCTGCCGAATCCGGTCGTCCGATTGGGGGGTAACCAAACACCGAGAGTCGGCGGGCACACCGCGGCAGTACGCTCGAGCTCCGCGTCAAAAGGGGCGCTCTTCGAAGAAAGCCGCGGCAACAGCAAAAAGCCTGGACCTCACAATTTCGGCCTCACACAATGACGACCTCACTCAACCTCAAACTCACGCGTGATTTAGAGGTCCAATTTCTTGACCTCACTCAAAACATTTCGAGCTGTCACCGACCTCACCTCAACCTCACCTCACTCCGTGAGGTTGAGGTCATTTTGATGTTGAGGTCGACCTCATGAGGTCGAAACCTCATGAGGTTGCCCACCTCTGCCTCACTCTGTTCGTTTTGATTAGCCCATTGAACTTGGAAACTCGCTCAGTCAATACTCCTTCATTTTGGGCCACTGTTATTCACTCATACTTATCAGAACACACGGTAAGCTACCCTATAATCATCACGCATATTCTTTGGCATAAAAGCAAATTATATGAAAGGCTGCACCAAATCGATTTAAGGTCTCACTTTACTAACCTGTTTGAGTGCTCCCGAGTGTCCAAAAGTCTCAAATCTGAGCCTGACTGCAAGGGATATTGTATCAAAATCCAGAGGAGTTTGTGCCTAAGGGTGGTCCCTCATAAAATTTCGTGGGTTACGACTTTATGCTGATAAAGTTTATGAGATATTAGAAGAAAAAGAAAAGGATTGATAAATAAGCGAGAAAGAAATTTAATATACCCGAACGGGGATCAGTATGGGGAGAGGGCATACGGGAGCCATTTCAGTCGCAGTGTCTTGCCTTTAAAAAAGAAGCTTAAGACATTCAACAGTTTACGCATCAAAAGGTATAGCAGGCCATTAAGCGGCGCATTTTCGGTAAGCGTCAGTAGTCACTGCGGCGCATACACCTTTACCATGTTAACTAGATTCCTTGGGCTAAAGAAAAGGATAAAGAAAGAAGAAGACGTCGAGACCACCTTCCAGGTTGCAGACACTGCATTAGCGACGAGATTCTTTGAGTCAGATGTTTTGAACAATCCGTTTGGTAGCTTTCTATGCGCTTATCGATGCGTAATCAGATTGTGACACCAGGAATTTCTTTTCTTGAACCAACCGTGTTGCCCTGGTGCATAATCTTTAAACCAACATTGACTGGAGTAATTTCAACATGCAGTGACATATCTGAGTCCACCGATGTAGTACTACAAAACTATCGAAGATGAAATTATCATCATATAATATTATCTTATGACTTATGCTAGCCGCTCTCTCGCTTTTTTCAAACGCAGCATAATTTATATGCCTTCAGTTATAAAGAGTTCCTACCAACTTGCGTTCCCTCTAAAAGGAAGCACCTGAAATCCATTTGGGACACTTAAAAAGCCCACTACCTCACTGTGCTGAAATTTTTCATAACTTTGGTGTTCGATCTGTCGAGGCTGACAAGTAGTACCTTTATGTCGCAGCAGAAAACTTACATGCTCCGTTAACACAAAACATACCACAACGCTATAGTGCACGTGTTTCGGCTTTTTAATAATTTCATCGCCATCCCTCTCTAGAGACGTTTCCTTTTTTGGTAATGTGGGGGCTTTATTAACTTTAGTAAACATCCTTTCAAATATGGAGTGGAGGGCTAATTGGTCAGATATAACTTCATATAGCGCAAGCCTCGTGCCATTGTGCTGCATCGGCTGAATCCTTTCAAAACTAAATCCATTACCTTTTACTTATTTCTTAATGCCGACTCATGCACTGGTTGCAATGCTGTTCATAACTTTGTCAGGTCAGACATACTTGAGCAATACATATTATACCGCTCGAATGCCCTGTTCGTTGAGAATTCTGCAATGAAGCTATGTTGCTTGTATTCCAGGCAAATATACTCCTTATCAGGAGCACTCAGCAGCACTGACTAAACTTATGACTCTTGGCGAATAAGCACGGTTCACTGCATAAGTATTTCAAACGTGTTTGCCATCCCACGAATGATGGCTCCATCAATAAAAAGAAGGGAGAACAGGTGGACAATGGCACTATGCCAAAGGAACCATTATTTATTTTCAAAGTTGTTGGACGTCTATCTTACAGTGACATCTAACCAAACAGCGAAAGGAAAGACGCATAAAGCACGAGATAATGCATCCAGGCTTTAACGAGGATCACAGCACACACCGGCTGAATTCTGCCTCCGTACTCCAGCCAATGGTGACATCTAGTAACCATAGAATTAACTGCCTGGTCGCTTATCACAACTACTAAATGCTCCGTCGTCGTCACACAACAGCGATGAGTCTCAGGAAATCAAATAGATCTCAAGAGTGAAATGAATAATCACTTTTATGGAACAAAGCCCCCGATGCGTCACGCAATGGCTCCACCTATAGCATAGACGCATTGCGAATGCCGACTCATGATTTTGCAGCCTACCCAGAACTGCAGTACATGGCACAACTTTGCTTATTAAAACTGTGAATACAATTCCAACTGCACATTTTAAAGATAGAGAGAGAACTAATTTTCCAGTTATTTTTGTAATTATTTGAAGACGTATTTCCGGTCGGCCCAAGTATCTGAGAATCTATTCGTCGCTCTCCTGCTACCTTGATTGACCCAGAGAGCAGGAATGTATGGTGGTGATAAGATGGCTCGCCATTTTTCTGCACACAGTTTGCATCTCCAGCGAAAGAAAGAGCAACTAAGGCAACCACGATAACGTGAACTACGCCATTCCATTATCAAGCGCCTATTTTCAATGGCAGCACAGCATGGTAGCAGCTCAATCATAGTTTACGCACCATCCTAGCTGCATGTGATAGCCCTTGCTTTCCGTAATGCTCTACACAGCTTGAGAAAGATCATATGTTAAGTAACAATCAAACAAACAGGCCTAATATGCAACAAAGTCAAATTAATTTAAAACAATGAACGCAGCAAATATTCATAGGCTTCTTTCTAGATATTCAGAAAGGATCTAATTTATGCATTTCGATTTATTACTCAGGAAATTATCGATATGCGCGGTGGGAGGAATATCCTTAGACGTCCTCACTTGTTATCTAAATTATTGATATCAGGTGGTCAAAACCAGCGATGCAGTACCAAGGATTTCGAAGCTAAAACAAGAGTGCAACAAGGATTGAATCTTAGGTCTATTGTAGTGTTTCAATTTAGAATAACATTCTCTGTTTATTTATTTATTTCATTTTATTGGTACCCTCAAGGTAAAACATTACAGAGGGGAGTGGGGATTACAACAAAACATTTGGCACATATAAAAACGCACAGCATGTAATGAAATAGTGAGAAAAACAAACAAACTAACAAATAAGCAGATCATGGTAATACATAAACATCAGTACATTATAGCATATACGTAAAGCACTTTTGTGCTAGGCATCATTGCGCGACATTGGACACAGATAACTGGAACAATGGTAACCGCTCAATTGTAGCCACTGACGAATGAAGGTGGTTCCAGTCCACGGATGTGTGAGGTATAAACGAGTCAGAAAATGCTTTGGTGTTACATGAAATTAGGCCGACTTTGTGTGCATGATCAAGGCGTGAAGATATGTATGTGGGTGGTACAAGCAATTATAGATAGTACCGCTCAAGTTATCATCTATCCAGATGAGACTAATATCTTGCCCTCTTTACATATTCTACTGACATTACAATCTTCTCTATAAATCTACCCTACACCCATAGACTGAGCTCTCTCAGTGCCTATAAAACAACACATATTTCATCCTATTAAAAACATACACCTAATAAACTCACAGCAATATTTGAGGCCAGCTTGATAAATCAAGTGCAGAAGCTAACGTTCCTCGGGGTTTGATTTCACGAGGATCTATGCTGGTCTGTACACATCAAAAACTTAAGCATAGGATCAGCCCGTACGGCTGTATCTCTGTACAGGTTACTTCTGTTTATATCATTTTGGTGAAGAAAAAAGAATACTTATATAGCAATTTTTATACAACAAATAACCACATTGTTTAACTTTGGGGGCTATTACGCAACACACTATCTATAAACTCGTTAAGTTACTAAACAAAGGGTTGCGATGCTCTGAATTTTTTTATGGAAGCATACAAGATTTAAAAACACTTCTCTAGAAAATCGCAGCATTCTTAGGGGGTACCAAATTTATTTTCGAACTTGGTAAAGACATCAGAAGAAAGTTCATCACAATAAACACTCTGGAAGTGCTCAATATCTTGTAAATAACCGGAAACTTCGAGCACCAAAAGAGATGACTAATTATTGGTAGCAAACAAAGACCTATCCAATACCTGCCACAGTAAACAAATTTCAAGGTGCTGTAAACCTTTAGTGTACACCACGTGTGTTCTAAACACCATATTATTGAGATATTGTTGTCCTCTGCCATAAAATACAGACGCAATTGAACTTCATTTTGTAATTTATAGCTTCACTAAGACAGCAAATTTACTTTGTACCTTATATCCTGGCCCTGTTTTTGTATTCATTTTACATGAATTGTAAACTTTTCACAATCTACGAATGCAAGGGCCTGAATGGCATGTGCTATTGTACAAGCGGTAAATTTGTAATATGTTGATAGACATTAGGATAATACCGTGCAATATGTGGCGGTTGTTTTATGGTATTGTTCATGTGAAATATTTTTGCAATTTTAGATCAGCTTCATTATAAACCTTGTCTAATACAGAAAAATATTGTTATTTAAACATGTGCAGTAGCGTCACTTCGAACTACAAGAGACAGAGGCTGCGTTGTAATCGTTGTTGTTGACCAAATAATGTGTGGCCCATACTCACAGCGGGGAATCGGCCAAAATTTGGTAGCAAAAAAAAATAAAGAAAGGCCCCAACTTCCTGCAGCTTTTCTTCTTTATCAGGCTTCCCATTTGACTGACGTCTTAAGCCCAAACAATATTCCCCTTCCCTCTGCATTCCAGACACAGAAAGGCTAGGAAAGTTCCATATATTTTGATTATAATTCAATTTGTTGTATCGTATTTTTTATTTTAAATGTTAAATTACGAATACGATAAACGAGCTGAGCATAGAATCCATGAAGTATAGGAACACTGTACCATATTCATATTGTTTCACAGTTTTAATTCAGTCAACTTATTACTTGAATATTCAGTGCAGGAATGTCTAGCAATGAGCAAGCGGAGCTATCCCATTTTCCCGAGTGCTCCACATAATTCTACCTGACATAGTGCACGAGATATCGAGCTACCTCTTCTCTAAAGCCAAAATTGATGCAACGCGAGAGAGCAAATTAAGCCGAACATTTGTTTAAAGAGAAAATATCACGTGGGAAATGGATTATACTCCAGGCCAACACGTTTCTTTCTATGTTTAAAACAAATTCATGGCACCTCAATTCGGTTAAACGTGGATGTGCGTAGCGAAACGTAGTAAATTAATTCTTCACAAAATCTGACTCGAACGTTCTTGTCGCAGATTATTCGGCTTTAAACCGGATGACATTCCCTTCGTCTTATTCATCCATTCTTCGGCAGCCCGGAGCAAATGGTTGCAATGGGCATAGCGCATACGCAGCATTGTAATTAGGGACACTTACCGGAAATTCGCCGCTGTCTAGCTTCTTGTTGCTTTTGCTACGAACAAATGTGGGGCGACTTAAGCTTCTTTATAAGTGTAAGACTACAACTGAAATGGCTCCCGCAGGCCTTCATTCAATTCTGATCCCCGTCAAAATGGAATTTCTTTCTCGCTTATTTCACAGCCCTTTTAATTTTGCACCTAGTATCTCCAAAATATTTTCATCAAAAAGTCGTTTTCCATCAGGTTATTTGAGGTTTCAGCTGACGTAGGTACAAACTTCTTTCAAATTAGATTCAACATCCCTTGCATTCATACGCAGACACGATAACCTTTGGATCATACATTAGCATTTTACAGCTTGGTTAAGCGGGACGTTATGTCGATTTGGTGCAGCATTTAGTATATTGTGGTTGCTTATAGGTGTACTAACGAATATATGAGATATAACACATCCGCACATACTAAATGGCGCCTTATATTATCTTAAGATTAGAAAGAGTGAACAACAGTGGCAGAACTTAAAGGATTATTGATTAAGTGAATCGCAAAGTTCAATGCGTTGATGAATAACAAGGGAGCGAGAAGCATGTATTTACACCGTTGAAGCACAAAACGGAGGGCCTTGGTGCTAATCATTGTGGTTCGGCTGCTGCAGCATTCGTGTTTGTTCTACCCGATGGAGCTGCGAGGCCCAAATTATTCTTACCTTCAGGAGGTTTGTGATACTGACAATACTTTATACGTTACGCATGGTGGTTCATAAGGAAAAGCCTTGAATTTCAATTTCTGTACATGTACTGCACGTAAACTTGGATTGGCAAAACGAAACGCATATGAGATATGTTAACGCTATTGCGGCATACTCATTTAGGGTGCGCCAAGTGTTCCTCCTATTTTTACTGACGAACGCTGGACGCCGACATTGAAATTTTGATTACCCTGGTGTCAAAACTGTCAAACCTGACTGCAAATAATGTTTCCTTCCTTTAATGCGTAAGAAATACTACGCCAGGCTTCAGCCCGTCGCGTAAACCCGGCCGGTAGCCATGTTTGACCTTTAGAGCGATCGGGTAAACCCGGTTGGTAGCCACGCCGCGACACAGGAGGAAAAAGGTGAAGAGGAAGAGATAGAAGAAGAAGAAGAAAAAGAAGAAGAAAAGGAAGAAGAAGAAGAAGAGAAAGAGAAGCTACGTCGGCTTTGCTAGCGCAACCTACCGGGTTTACCTAAAGATAAACGCCAGCTACTTTTTTTGTCTTTATTCAAGTGGACTTTGTCCAAGCATCATTCCCGCAGTTTTCAAATCTTCTGCGATTCTTGCAAACACTTGAGGTCCGAAAGTATACATGTCTTGCCAAGTAGACTGGTTGTTCTGACTCCCGCGTTGGAACGCGCTTCAATGAGCTCCACCTGCACGCTTTTCTTCAATGACGAACCCCAATGAGGCAGCTGCATCCACACCGAAACCATGCATGTTTATGCCACAGTTTATTTTGATGCAGTATGGTACATCTTTTCTGAAGTGAGATGCATGCGCTGCTCTTGCTGAAAAGTACACATTTGCAGAAGGCGCAAAAAAGAAGAAAGCAGTTTGGCCATACGAAAAGAATATTCTGTGAGCTGCGCCGACAGATGCCGAGGAAGAAATTGCACCAGCCCTTACTTCTGGGTGCCCAGGCCGAGAGCAACTGAAGAAATACCAACGTTGATGAAAAAAGAACGAAAGTGTAATATGCAGATCTCTCGCCCTAAGAAAGAGCTAGCGCAAAGCCATATTCTGCATGTGTTGTAAGAGGGCTTTTGGCATAGAGTCTACTTTCTTCAGTCGTGACGAGGATTTGCTGCGACAGATATTACAGCTTTCTGAACTGTAGTGTTCCAGCATGTGTATGTAGAGCTTCCTTAGAAACAAAATAACAAGCAGCTTATGCTCTTTATGAAAAGGCAGAAAACGGATTGGGCATGTAGCTTACTAGTGCAACTTTTCCTTGCGTACGTCTTGCAAAAACGATAAGGGAAATATTCAGACGAAACATGAAGCGCTTTGATTTGCTGCATCGTATTCCCAAGGGAGCAATCTGATTCGTGCGGCTTGCGAAAGGACAGCTCATTGCAAGTCGCCAGTAGCATTGTCTTGTAATTACATACACAGATCATGCAAGATTTATGTACATATGTTTTAGGTGGAATCAGGGGAAGGTGTCATTGTAAAGCATAAACATGACATAGAAAACGTAAGTTTACTTAGAGATTTTGTTACAGGCAAGCTTGGATGGTGAAGTTGGGAGTGCAACTGTGACTCCCCAATCAACTGCGGCGAAGAAAATCCTGAAGATTTTCGCATTTGCGAATGCAATGACCGTTGTTATAATGCTGAGCATCTTGTAAGTGAGCGGAATAACGGAGTGACTGCGAAGGCAACGCAAGTTCGACTTTGCAGATGCAGTCTGACAAATCGAACGGTCGAATTTTTTTGCGTGCTTTGTTGCTGTTAGTTCAAGACGAAAATAAGAATAAAAAATAACCTTCATTCTCTTGCAAGCACACTATCAAGTAGTTGACAGCAAAATAGGACATACCTAAATTACAAGCAAGAAATTTAAATTTATGCGCAGCAGATCACGTATGCAACTATAAGCTATTCCATACGTATAGGCTGTGCAAGACAGTCTCGGTGCGTGGCTTCAGCTTGCTCACCTAAGGAACCTACAAATGGTCGTTTCCTTCATTGACTCTGTAGAAAAAGCCGCACACATGCAAATGGAATGCCAGGCTATTCTCGCCTAACCACTCCCTATTCTCTTACTGACGCTTGCGTTCTACATTTCTTCTCTCCATTCTTTATAGTGCAGCCTCTATACCACTTCCGCCTTTCCCTACGCCCTGTCTTGCTATTGCCGCACTATCTATCTTCCTGCGCTGTGCTCCACGTTCGTTTTCTCTCGTGCTCTGGTAAATGGCCGCAAATTTTCGATAGATGAAATTCAACACACCTACAGCGAGTTAAATTATTTCTTCTGATGACTCGTTTAATGAAACCCGCGCTACTTATCATACGCACTCTAAACTTCTAGCTAGACGGCAAACCAGAGTCATTTTGACGGAGACGCTGTGAAATAATACGCAGAAAACGTTAGACTAATATTTGCATTGCATCTGAGGGTAAACGGGCGCAATAACTTCCAAGTGTTCTTAATTTGCATTCTTTTTTCGCTGTTTGGCCATCCTTATTTCACCTTCTTTCTTATCAGACCTTCTTTCCAGGCACAGCGATTGTTCACATACAAAACAGCCAGAGCAATTGCTGCGTTTAATAGCCGCAAGAAGAAACGTTCCTGTGCCGTTTATGGCTCGATGTTGCTTTCAGGAGCAAATATGCTTTCCATATTGGAGCAGCCGAAAGCACTGTCTGGGAATATTGTGGCTGTAAAGAGGCAGTTGAATATCTCTTGTGCTAATTATCTGAATTTGGGAATGAGAGACATGACTTATTTTGTACGCTAGATCGCCTAGATTCTAGCACATTTACTGCGTATACAATCCTTCGTTCGTGTCCACGATAGTCGACTGCCTTCAAGCCATACATGACACTGTTTTGTTACCTGACAGCCGCTGGCTTGAGTGAAAAGTTGTGACTGTGTTCCAAATAATATTTCCCTTCCCCTTATCAATCCCCTTATCACTTTTCCCTAGTGAAGGGCAGCCAACCAGAAGCCTTTCTTGTACGCCTCCCTGCATTTCCTCTCCTACCAATCTATTCTATCCTAAAAAAATTATGGCGGTTCAACTTGAATAAGTTTGGTTATGCGTAAGGACAGCTAACAAATGTATTGTTCACAAAGTCTGTCCGGGGTTTGCAGAAAATCGTTACACGATTTTTTATAGTATTCCTTATAGGAAGTTATCGGAATAAATTCATTTCACCGGCTTCTTCTTCGTCTTCTTCCTCTCTTTTTTTCTTCGCAAGGTCTTCTTGTTCCCCAGTTTTCTCTTCTTAGCGACTTCTGAATCTTATTGCTCCATTTGACGAAATCCTCCTCCCTCTTCTCTCTTTCCTTCTTTTTCTTGTTCACCTCCTTCTCTTCAATGAATCGGATCAGCTTGTTACTATATTTACTTCTCATGTGCAGGTGTGACTAGCGAAGCTTAACCGAAATGCCCTGCTGACTAGCCTATTGTACTTTTCGCTACAAAAATATGTTGGTAGACTTGTGTTCTTGTTTAAAGAGTAAGACACTACATGTGAAATGACTACCGCAGGCATTACCCTCCTACATATCTCTGTTCAGGTCACGTAACTTCTTTCTCGCCTATTATTCGCTAATCTTCATTTAATCTCTAAGTATTTCACTATTTGTGCAATGAGTATTTCACGTAAAATAATAACATAAAGTCGTAAGCTACCACGTTGTTTAAGGGACCACCGAGCTTAGGTACCCAGTGGGTTTCTAACCAAACGGTACGAATTTGAAGGCGTGAGCAGTGGGCAGCGGGTCTAGCACGCCCTAGGCTTACTCTTGAGCCAACCTTGTTATTGACAGCTGACCATGAAGTCGACATGAACGCCGACCCAACCGGTAGCCTGAAAGGAGAACTAGTTTCGGTTTTTCTCCACATTTCCAATCTTTTAAAGTGAGCCTCGAAATATTGGTGCAGTGGTTAAGATGTCCAACTACTCTGCCCAAGTACCTGGGTTCGATCCCGACCGTCGGCCGCTGCGTTTCGATGGAGGCGGAGTGGGCTTCCGCCCGTGTTGTGTGCAATGTCAGTTCACGTTAAGTAACCCAAAAATTTCTGGATCCTCCACTAGGGCGTTTCTCTTAGCCTCTGTTGCTTTGAGATGTTAAACCCGCTAAAACAACCTTACACCCTCTCACAGTGGCTGTTTTGATTGGCCGGACAATTATATTCCGAGCCCGTACCCAGATGATGTTGCCGCAGTTTTGATGTCGCGGCCGCTCTGAATTTTAAATAGCTTCGGTGTAATACTCCGCGCCTTGCAGCCACATTTCCAAGCACTAAAGAATGCTGGCAGTTTTCCTGCAAAATTATTTATGCGTCCTGGTTAGTTTCCTATCTGTTTCTATTGTCTTAAGTGTTGCAGAGTTGCATTATATGTTGAAAACTATGAATTTGGTTTTGCATTATAATGCTAAACTGAAGCACCCCACCACCACAGAAAATCAACAATAAAATGAAGCCACTATTAGAAACTCGTTGTAGGATACACACTTCTAGTTTGTTGCCGATGATCTACATGATTTCATTATTATTTGCACAATGATTTCTACCAGATAAATATTCCAATTGTTGTCAATGCTGATAATAGACGTTGGCTACCTTTTTACAGATAAAAGTTAAACTGCGTGAATGAAACGGGACACTAGGAACAAAAACGACAACACGGGCGCGGACTTCCAACTGTTAATTGGTGAACGAAAGTACTTGCTATATATACCTCAGAGAACTGAGGCGCGCAACCACTCCTATCTTTCACATGAGACGTGATAAACGGTATGAAGGTAAAAGCTATAGTATTTTTTTTTACTTTATGCGTACACACACACATTACAAAAGGCCAGATAAAAGGTCGAGAACTAAAACGTCATGTCCCAAAAAAGCATCACAAAAAAAAAACATATTCAGACTGAGTAAAAAAGAGCTCCAATGAAGATTAAAAAGGCGAAAAAGGTTTTTGGTAAGGCTATAAAACAATGTGTAGGTTCACGAAAAAACAATGGTGGCGTGAAGGAATTGACAGAGATGGTAAAATAAAGGGAGCATTAAAAGGAGGATAAAAAAAAACACCTCTTTGCGATAAGAAAACAAGGAAAGCGGAAAAAAGGAATAATTATGGAAGCGAACATTAATACCAGCTAAAAGAATCATATGAAAAAATGACGGGACGGAAGTAACAAGAAACAGTTCTAAAGGGGAACCTAAAACCATTAAAGTCGGATAAAATGATCATGTGAAGCAATGACACAGAACATAAAATGACGAAGAGATTTTGTTTCATTGCTTACGTGGCTCACGTACATCACGCTCAGGATAAGCAATTTTCCTTTAGTATGTTGCAATCCAGAGTTACGATTATTGCCTCATATGGATATCAGAGGCATTTCATTACGTTAGATAATCTGATTATTTTTCAAACAGAAATTCAAATGATTATTAAAAATGTGGCATGATGCTTCAGATCACCTGAAGAGCAAAATATGAGAGCACTTGAATCATTTGTACTAATGTGTCTCTCATTGTCGCCCGACGCACTCATTCTTATTTGCTACTACCGACATTCTGTCAATGGCATCATACTCCATCAGCCTTTCTTGTCGATTTTTTGGAGCCCCTGATGCTAGGAGAGCACCGAAACAGCGGGTCTGCTTCCATGCTTTCCTACAAGCACTAATATTTCGTAACTCTAAGCTAGCAACTTACGCTTGCCTCTCATTTTTAATTTTCGTACTATTGTTACGTGACAAATGACGCCGCGGCTGAACCTTCACGCATTGTAGCTAATAGTGCGCATTGTCGCTTCCACCTTTTTACGCCATAGTGTCCATCTTCCATGTTTTAACACAAAACATCAGTCAACTGGAAAATGTGGCAAGTGGTAAGTGACAGCTATTTTGGCCAGACGCTTTGTCTTAGAATGAGGCCACATTAGATGGACAATGCCAGATGCTGCACACTCGCTCTTATCCTCAGTGACTGAATCGTGAATACATTTGAATCCAGCATCCTTGCAATCAGCATTCCTAGCATCCAGACTCAGACATGATACCCTTGGGTCACACATGCTCTTTCGTCCAGATTGGTTAAGCGGGACGTTATATCAATTATCGGCAGCCAATCATTTAGAGGCAAAGGGTAGCTTACAGTGTGCTCCGATAAGTATTGCGAATAACAGTGACATATATTAAATCATAATTTATTGAGCTAGTTGCATGTTTTAATGAACTATTGATTAAGCAAAGAGCGAAGTGTATATATGTACGTACCTACATACAATCTTGAAGTTTAGAAGCCAGGGGTTTGCTACAAAACGTTGCATTTGGACTGCTAGAGCATTCATGGCGGTTCTACCCGTTGTAACTGGCAGGACTAAAGTATTCTGTTCTTCAGGAGGTTCGAAACACTGACAATTATTTACTAGATACGCAATATGGCCCAGAACAAAACATCTTGTACTCAACGCATTTGTACTGTACTGTACATAAACGAGTAATCGCCAAAGAGCCCCGGATATGCCGCAGAAGAAAAGGAGCCAGAACTTCTGGTTGCCGAGACCGAGAGCAACTAACATAATACCAAAGCAGATAAAAAAAAAATAACGAAAGTTTATTATGCAAGTCGTTCGCTCTAACAAAAAGCTAGCGCAATGCCAATTTCTTGATATATTATAAGATAAGCTTTCAGGATATAGTCCACTCTCTTCACTCCTGACGAAGAGTTTGCTGTGACAGACCCTAGAGGTTTCTGAGCTATAGGGCTGGCAAAGAAATGAAAACGCTGGAGACAGCTGGAAATTAAATTTCTGTATGTGTAATGTAAGCCTCCCCTAGAAATGAAAAACAACAAGAGGCTCATGCTCCCTTCGCAAAAAGAAAAACGCTGAGTGGGGATATAGCTTACTAGCGCAACGTTTCCTGGCGTACGTCTTGCTAAAACCCTGAGGAAAAACTTGAAATAAGACACGACGCGCTTTGGTTTGTAGCATTGCATTCCCAAGGGAGCTATCGCATTCGTGTGGCTTGCAAAAGGACCGTTCATTAGTAGCCACTTGGAGCATTTCCTTGGTATAGCTTATAGAGATCATGCAAGATTTATGTACCGCCTTTGCCAAAAGTAACCGTTCTCCCTGTTTCGCTTCTCGGCCATGTAGTAGAGAATTTGTGATACAATTATGAAGCTATAAATTTGCGCTAAGTAACATGGAGTTCTTGTATTCGCATATTAAGAAGTTGTGATTCTCTGAAGTTGTGAAAACATGCAGCCTGGTTACTTTTGAGTAAATCACTTTTCCCATAATTATAGAATATTCCACGAGGTGACTCTGCAAATGCCACAGAAGAAAATGCGCCAGCACTTCTGCCGAAACCGAGAGCAACTACGGAATACCGAAGCAGATGAAAAAATCACGGAAGGTTATCATGCAAGTCTCTCGCTCAAACAAAAAGCTGGCGCACTGGCATTTTTTCCTATATTTTAGGATAGGCTTTCGGGACATGGCCACTTTATCACTCGTGACACAGAATAGAGCTTTTAAGGCTGTAGTGCAGCCATAGAAATCAAGAAAACACCGGATACAGCTGGAAATTGCATTCCTGCATGCCTAATGTAAGGCGCCTTTGGAAATAAAAAAAAAAAAAACTTACGGATTGTGGTTTCTTTGAAAGGGAAAAACACTGAGTCAAAATACAGCCTACTAGAGCAGCTTTTCTGGCGTAGGTCTTTGAAGAAACGATGAGGGAAAAAATTGAGACGAAACCGCAAACTCTTGGCTAGTAGCATTGCATTCCCAAGGGTGGCATCGCTTTCCTATCGCTTGCAAAAGGACAGCTTACTTCTAGCCTCCAAGAAAGTTTTCTTGGAATGAGGTACTCAGACCATACAGAATTTAGATGCGCTTTACGTGGAATTTGGGGAAGATGTCATCGTAAAGCATAAAGATGACAGTGAAAAGGTAAGTCAGAAATTTCTTGAGGCAAGCTTCATAAAGCTGGAAGTGGAACTTTCATTCTTCAATCCACTGAGACGAAGAATATCCTGAAGGTTTTCGAATGCCGCAGCGCCTGCTGGAATACTGCGCATGTTGCACATGTGCGGAATAACTGAGTTCTGCGAAGACGAATCTACCCCTAATTATTTTTTTTTGCGACCTCCATCGCTGTAAGCCCCAGACTAAAATAAAAATTTGAAATATTTGAAAATAGCCACCGTTCTCTTCCAAACGTAGACTCTATAGTA
Organism: Amblyomma maculatum; assembly: GCF_055883805.1. Lineage (NCBI taxonomy): Eukaryota > Metazoa > Arthropoda > Arachnida > Ixodida > Ixodidae > Amblyomma > Amblyomma maculatum. The sequence goes on from NC_139344.1 coordinate 414,114,575, forward strand.
GTTGACGGAAAAATAAAACATACCTAAATAATGAAAAAGCTCGAAATACATGCACGCGGATCACAATTTTAAATCGTGAGCGATAGCACAAGAAACGCTGCGCAAGACGGGAGTTGTACGTGACATGATATTGGCCCAGTCAGAAATCAACATATTGGCTCTGCCTCCACTGCTGTAGGATCAGCTGTCACTGACATGCCGACGGCATGCGATACCAGCCTCGCCTACCCACACCCTATTCTCTTTCTCACGCTTCCATCATACATTCCTCCTCACCTTTCTCGTGCTGCCTCAATGCCGTCTTCGCTTTTTCTTACGTGCTCTCTAGGCTATTGCCCCACTATCTTCCACCGCTATGCTCACGCTCACTCTCTGGCAAATCAGCGTAATTTTGCGAAAGGTAATTTTCAACACATTTAAAGCGTGTCAAAGTATTCCTCCTGGTGAGTCATTAATTGGAACTCGCGCTACTTATCATACACACTCTAAACGTCTAGCTTGGCAGCAAAAGAAAATTATTTAGTCAAAGACGCAGTGAAATAATACCCAGAAAACTTTAAAACATAAATATCGGCAATATTTTTGTATTGCACCGGAGTGTAAACGGGTGCAATAATTTCTAAGGGCTTTTAATTTTTTTGCTGTTTCGCTGTCCGTTCATTCCTGTTTCACATTTTTGCTTGACACGCCTTCCTTCCATGCACAGCGCTGATTCAAATAGAACATAGGCCGGACACTTGTTTCCATCAGTAGGTAAGAGACCACGGTTGAAACAATGGGTCTTTTCGTTAGCCATTGATGAATATCGGTTAGACACTTCGTTCCTGTGTCAAGGCTGAGCACACAGTGCTGATCTTCCATAAACATCTCGAGGAAAATGTCGCCACTTGCAGCGAGCCAGCACTTCCCTTGAACACCCAAATCGGTTGTTTGTAGAGGCTGTACGTGTCGTTCTTTCTGCGCTTCTTTGTTAAATTTTGCGCCAGATTTTACTTACCAAAAGAATTAACCAACCCGCCCTGCAGAAAACGTAATATTTTTTGGCTTTGCGAGTGAATATTTGATAGCGACAGTGACTGTTCGTGAAATGGCCTGCCACTGATAGACGGCGTGTTATGTGAAGTGATGAGAGCGCATTATGTAGCAGAAACGAACACCTTGGGCTACCGCTGTGTTATGTAAAGGTGAACGGAAAACGTAATCCTCGTAGACAATTGCATTCGCAGTTAGACACGCTACACCTTCGCGACACAGACTAATTCATACTGATTGGTTAAAATGGCATTTTTTCGCATTTTTGTTCACATAACAGGGCATGAGCATGTGCACAATAATGGAGACGTTAATCCAGGAACTAGTTTTCACTCAAGCACCTGAGTGCGTGTATGCGGATTTGCAGATGGGATTCACTAACGCGGTCGTGTCATAGGCTCAAAGGCGGAGTTTAAGTCCTTGCTAACTAAACTGAGGGCTATATAGCGTTTATGTAGACAGAGCGAATTTTTAAAGTGCTCAGAAGTGGTTTACGCTATTACGCCGATTCTTTAGGGAGTTTAGTCGGGTTGATTGGATGAGAAATCCCCTGTCCTATAATGTTTATCTGGTAATGCGCGCCGTTAAAGAAAGAAAATGTGGTAAGCATCGACTCCTCTTTGAAACTTAAGTCATGGCAACCTGGTTTGCTATAGTCTGCAGCACTTTTCGTGGGGTCTTGCTCCCACATATGCAATTTACTATTCTCTAAATCTTCGCGGGGTTGCGCACGGGTTGCGTTCGATGTCTACCCAAAGTACGCGGGGTTCAATCCTTCAAACGAGCAGGGCCAGCTATAGATCCAAACAGGGCATGAAAATGCTTAGTTACCTTATACCGAGATAATTTTCTCCACTATAAGGAGCAGCGCCTCCAGTACGACCCCCCCCTCCCCCCCCCCCCCAACCTCCACACATATTTCTCTAATCCCAAACTGGTGGCCTTGCAGTGGCACCACTCACGTAGTGACCTTTCTGTCTTCAGCGCACCCTGCCTTATCCCCTCGGCTTTTTCTCCTCTGTACGTACCCTCCGTAGAGCACGCGGAGTAGACTTTTACAATGTAGTCTAAATTTCCTAGTGGCAGAGCGATGGGAGATCGCAGTATGTTTTTCATACCTACCTGCACGAAAGGAGTATTTGGGGTGTTCTCTAAGATTCGCTGAGAGCCACAAGCTCTCGGACAGCTTAAAAAATATCGAGTCGACTCATCAGTATATACTGTAATTGTAAGGATCAAGAAACAATAAATGTTTTCACCTCCTCCAATCCGAGCCGCGGCGGCCGCTTGTCGATGAAGGCAGTAGAATTTATGTCCTTGGTTCCTTTTCGGAAGGTTCTTAAACCCTTCCTCTTATGTAGCTCGGCGTGGAGAACACCATGAGGCGTACTTGAAGGTGATGATGATAGAGCATATTTTTACAGCATGGCATATATATACAGAGAATAAAACTTGAAGTTCAAATGAATTTACAAAAACCAACACTGCGCTACTTTACTCTTCGACCTAACGAGTTAGAGCCTAAGCAGAACAGCCGCGTTACAGGCCTACGCATGGAGCCCCAGCTAAGACTGGACTGAACTCTCTAGGATCACGTCTCATTTTGCACCTTCACAAAGCAAAGAAATGGGGGCGGTCATTTGCAGAGGCCAGCCCCACACATCAACTGTCCAATAAAGAAATATGCTAGATGGGCACAGCCCCAGTGGTTGGCCTTAGCCTCTAACCCAGGGCCTCACTAGCAATACAAATTAGAACAAACAAAGCACAGCGACTCTTTCCCCAGTGAGGGTGTCGAACCCTCTCCTCTCGGGAGACTTTCTTCCCACTTTTCTCCCGCACACCGCCGCCTCACACACGCTGCCGCTGCTGGCTGAATCCTTTCCAGAGTGCATTGCCCCGCGCCACCCGTGTTTACCACTACGAGCAACGACATGAAAAGGGAAAGATCAACCAGCCGCCATTCTGCAGGCCTGGCGCCGGATTAAAGGGGAGCTTCTGGCTTGCCCGCTCTGAGCACAATAGCCGAGTCAACTCCTGAATGCCTCTTCGGGCGCTCTTTTGTCGCATCTGCAGACAGGATAAACTTTAAACTTCTTTTCGCACTGCTCAAAGTCGCAGTGTGAAAAAAAAAGGCTGAAGGGTCATTTGGGTGCTCGCTACCGGCCAGTACGAAGGGTGCCGTACATGCGAGCACCCGGCAGCACGTTCCGCTACGCGTGTTCCCATTAATGACCTTCGGGCTAAAACAGGCCCCGCAAATCCGGCGTCGACGGTCCGGTCGGCTCTCCCCACACGCGGCACGCTTGTAGAAAGGGGACCGCTTCTACAATACCAGAAGTAGACAGGCGGGTGGCGGCGCCGTGCAGAGACGCGCACCTGCAAGTGATTATCTTCGGGCGCGGCCCTACAAAAGCGAAAACGAAGGCGCCGTGCGCTCTAGGATGCGAGTTCAGGTTAAAGAACCCCTTGTGGGTAAAATATCCGGAGACCTCCGCTACGGCGCCTCTCATAGCCTGAATCGCTCGGGGCGTTAAACATCAAAAAAAAAAAGAAAACAAATGGCTTAATCAGTGGGCCCTAAACTATGCAGCTATTATCTCACAAATATTATTCAGCATGCAGTCGTGCGCTCCCACAATATGTAAACCACCCGACATAGCAATGAAATCCCGTTTAACCAAGCTGTACTCACATGTCTGCGTGACCTAGCCTAAGCGTGTTTGACTCGAAATCGAATGGTCCTGGTTTGATTCATATCTGCTTCTAAATCTGCCGATTATTCTGGTCTCTTGATCACAGAGAACCCAGGAGCCATTCAGCACCAGGAAATGCCGCCTGCCGACGGTCATCTTCCAGGGGTATGATAGTTAGTCTCAGCGCGCAACTCCGACAACGCGGAAACCGCATTTAGAGCTTAACGCAAGTCTTAACGCTGTCACTTTTAAATAGTGAAGTGCGTATGCTTGGCCGCTGGCTGTATGTAAGCGTGCGTGAATGCCGGTACATTATATGCACTCGTTGCCGGCACTGGACCCCTAAGAACCCTTCTTCTTGACGGTTATAAACTTTGGAGATGCAGTCGATTCATGTCACTCAGATTTATAGATTCCAAGTGACTGTGGGAGGTAATGGGGGATTCGTTACGCTTTCCTTCTATCGTCAGAGGCATACATTTCATACTGGACATATAGTCTGAAGAATACAGTGGCAATGGCCGCAATACAGATACATAATCAACCACTGAAAACCACTGCCTTACGTTCAAGGAGTGCTTGTGTAGGTTCAGCATGACAGATGTATTGGGAGAGGGGGTTCAATATGGTCGCAGCTATAAAAATCGGGAAACGTACTTCAGCATATTTAAAATTTATATAACTGACAATAATGTTTCATTCCTAGACAAAACATCACGAAAAGTTGGTTCACACACAATCAGTTTTTTTTTTACGTATTTGTAGATGTTTCGTTCATTCCCATTGCTGTGATTTCCGCTGCTCATACGAATGAACATAGTCTACTGTTTTGCACGGTAGCGTTTTGTTCTTGCTGGATGAGTGAAGCATGGCCGTGGGAATAAAAGACGTTCCAATATCGTGTTTAGAAACGGCAGACACCCCCTGCCGAAGCGAAACATTAGTCGAATTCATACCAAAACACATTTCACTGCGTTGCCTTCTAGACCCCCAATAGGTGCTATAAGCTTCATAGGGTAAACTTAATCATATATCTGTACATGTAATATTATGGTCTGTTAAATACGACACGTGAACAAATACAAAACGTGGAAGGCCGTCTGTTGCAACGTTGTCGAGTGGAAAGCCATTCCACTTTATGGCTCAACGAGGAGAGTATATTGCAGCTAACGTTGTCGTATGACCATATAGAAGGGCAACTTGACGGTCGTAAGGAAGAATGCTAAGTAAGCTTCAGAGCAACTTACAGCACAAGCACATATTCGTGATTACACGACGACAAGATTTGCTAGACCAGACGTCGCTTTTGAAGATGTTCTGTTATTGTTTGAATGGCAATAAAATGAATCTGGGGGCTCGATACTGTTTTGAGCTTTTAAAGGTGTCTGATATATTTGATTAGCACTCCAGAAGGCAATTGCATTCTTTGTTCCTACCAGGCCAGGATTTCTTACTTAATATTTAAACCTAAAGCTCGCGGCCCTTCACTCATCCAGCCTAAAAGCTCAAAGCATGCCGTATAGGCATGGGTTCGGATGTGGCTTTTTCACTGTTATTTTCACAGTTGGATGCACAATTTCAAGTTCTTGGATGTTTTGTACGCTTTGGCGTCATATGATAATGCAGAAACGCAAGCAGTTTATTTGAGAAACAAATCCGCCGAACGCTCAAATTACTGCTCTGCAACCAATACGCTCACTGCGAAGATTACTGAGGTATAGTGTTTCTGCATAGCAAAATTCGAAGCTGTAATTTTCTTTCGCTATTGGAAGCGTCGAACATTTCACGCGAAAATTCGAAGCTGTAATTTTCTTTCGCTATTGGAAGCGTCGAACATTTCACGCGAAGTTGTTATCTTCTAACCCTGCTTTGGTGAGCTTGTCTCTACCATTGAGAGAATACGATGATGTATTGTCTCCCTTTGGATCGCGCTGCTTTGATTTACATTTACATTGGTATACCTTCAGTAATAGTGCCTGCCGGAAAATCACCGAGATGTCGCTTTTTGCGAAAACAGTGTGCCTGCTCCTTATATTGATCTAAACAGCAAACTAAGCTTAAAGAACACTTCGCCAGTCTATTTTTTTACTGCGCATATCCACCGACACGCCGTTGCCGTAAACAATATGTGAGTTGCTCCGGGTGATAAAATGAAGTCAGCGGTCGTGTGCACTTCTTTCATGTCAGTTATTATCAGCTAAGGCCGAAAAGTGTTGTTGGGGAAAGGCCGACAAAATTTATCTCTGCGGCTAACATACTCAAGACGAGGGAAAAGACACGGCACGGTACATGTTTTCATCCAGCCTTTGGTCCTTCTTTGCCGCGCCGAAGTACATATTCACCAGCGATAAAAACTGATTGTTCTGAATAAAACTATTTTGTGGTTTACAAAATTTTTTTACCTTCCAGAATACATATAGATCTACTCTGAGACATGTCCCTCTTAAGCGCAAAACGTTTTTCGCGTGTTGGCTACATTTGGCCTACATCAGAAAGCCCTTTCTAACCATTGGTGCATGCAGACTCTTTTGAACTTCTTTCTTTCATCTGCTCTTTTTTTTTTTTTTGCAATGCACGATTGGCAGAAATTACTTAAGCCCGATTTGATTGTGAAACAATGTTTTTCTATGTGTATCACAAAGTTTTATGTTTCAGCATTCGTAATTAAAATTGAAATACAAACCAAATAACTAGACATGTCTACCCGCCAACCCGCGGTGGATTAAGTGCTCTCTTAGAAAGCAGCTTAAAGAGTTTGCACCAGCTTTTCCTCTAGGTAATAATTAAAGCTTTATGGTACTACTAGACTTGCATGGAAGAAGTATTATCACTATTAAGCTCTGAAGATCGTTTAAAAGCAAATGCAAGGGCTTTTTTCTGGTTAGATCTTCATACATGGTTATAACCAAAGATTTGTAAGAATTGGTTCATTTTACTGCCACGCCTGAGCTCAAGCCAGGGAAAAACATGAGTATGAGTTTTCTTTTTAGTAGGTGCTATTTAGCACCATTAATAGTGGGTACTTCCTAGCTTTGTTCGTCCTTCATTGTTTGTTCATCATTGATAGTCTGATCATCATTTGTTCATAATTTTTTCATCCCTTCCTCACTCTTGTTGCGGCTAACGCAGTCTCCTTGCATCGTTGTGGCACACTTCAAATTGAACTAGGAGCTCTTGGCGCAGTATGATCTTAGAATGCACGTGTCAAGAGGCGATGCGCCTTGGAACAGCTTGAGAAGTATCGGTGTTTCACCGCATTATTTCCCGCTAGGCTTTCACCTGTAAACTCTAGTAAGTAGTAAGGTTGAAAGTTGGGCGTGTTGAATCTGGTTCATTTTGAAAGTAGCGCGAAAAACGAGGACCAAGAGTAGAAGGACACAACACGAGCGCTTTTTCACAACTAAACTTTTTATTGAAAAACACGGAATAAATACCCATCTCGCAAAACTAAAACACAAAAAAGGTGAGCATCAAGTACAGGAAAAGTGTAGGGCACCCCCACCAGCTGTATCATGCCTTACACTTTATCATGCCCTACACAAAATAATTCCTCTCATATCGTTCACAGTCAGTTACTATTAACAACTCCTCCTCTAACTGTCTACCGGTAACATCGGGCGTCCCTGAGGGAGCTGTCCCTGGCCTCCTCCTATTCCTAGTTTATATTGTTTATCTGTCACAAAATTTATCATGCCATGCCCGCCTGTTTGCCGACGATTGCGTTTTTATGTCCTCGTTTCTAATACCGCTGATCAAAAATCCCTCCAGAGTTATCTTAACCATATTCAATCAAGGTGCAATCGCTGGTTAATGACACTTAATCCTAATAAGTGCGAGATGAATGACTTTTTATCGTCATCGCAACCTGCATTTGTTTGCTTATAAAATGTTTGGCTCTCCTATCGAACTTGTTTCGTCCTATACTTACATAGACATTACTATCAGCAATAATTTATTATGGCGTGAGCACGTATCAAAGCTAATACCATCTGCAAATAAAAAACTAGACTTCCTAAACGTCATCTTCACGACTCCCCTCAAAATGTAAAGCAACTTGCTTATAAATCATTGATCAGACAAAAGCTTGGTCTGCATCCGCAATTTGAAATCCACAGTATGCATACCTCGTTGATTCATTAGAAGCCGTGCAAAACAGAGCCTCCCGTTTCATTCACCATTCATACTCATCCTATAGCAGGCTAACTTCATTTTGAGCGGTGGATTTCTGCTCTAAAACAAAGTGCTTTACTACTACTACTACTAGTGTTTCATCTCTCAAGCTAAGCACCAGTTGCACAGTCTTTCCCCCCATCACCGCATATGTAGCTTGTGCCTATTTTACAAATCCTATTATACCCCCAGCTCTAACAGCATGCCATACATCTGCGCACCGCCACCACGCACTTCTCACCGCATCGGTTATCCGATGAAAGTCTCGCGTCATCGTGCCCGCTCGACTACAGTTTCTAAATCATTTTTCCTCCAAACCGCAAGCGACTGGAACGACCTTCGCAATGAAGTTTGCTCTCTCTTGTTAGCGCCATCCTTTATGTAAAACCCCAACAGGGATTTTTTAAGGAAATAAAAATGAGATAAAATTATTGCGGTATTGCAAACTAGCTTAGGATCCTTTCAGTCCTTTGGTCAGGCATGACTTGTAGGGTGGACACCAATGAACACCAAAATAAATTAAGAGGCGTGTGGACGTTTCTCTTAGGAACATTTTGGTGTCTTGAGGACCTCCTCTTGATGTTTTGTTGCCTATGACACTGCCATAAAGGTGAAGAAGCAGTACACTGGGTCATACGAAATCGTCTGCATGGTGACCGATATGAAATATGAAATTAGTCCTGCCTCTTTTCTTACACAATCCACAAGCATTTGACTGATGCCGTCCATATGCTTTGGCCTATCCCCTGCCTAGCCTCTGATACCTCTGCTGATTAGAACTGGGGCGGTGCTTTTGCTGAAGTGTTTGTGGTATGGCCTTAATCTGGGAGAAATTAGAGGACGAAGCGTGGTACTGGTGTCTCTTTGAGAAAGAAGACAGCGGGTCGACAGCTTGACTCTCATTCTTTTGCTCTTAGGTTCGATTTCTGTATCTATACTTAATCCGCTTTTGCTAATACATATCATTCGGCTATAATAATTAGCAAAATCCAGGGACAGCTGTGCCAAGTATTCCGTTTTCGCATTGTGGATTGGTCCTATTTCAGAGGTGTGAAAGCACATAGCTGCTTATAGCATGCTATACTAAATGCAGCTTATTTTCAGCCTTTCTAAGTTAATATACTGCCCATAAAATCTGTCAATCTGTCCTCACTGTCATATTAAGATATAAGCGCCTTTTCAGGTGCCTTCTCAAACCTTAGGGAGGGGACATATACATATAGAATTGCTTATCAAATCATGGTTTGCACTTCAGGCTCATGCAGGTAGGTTCTGAGGATGAGGCCCGGCACTCTCACCATATCTCCGAAGCAAGAAATGTGAGCGGCACAATATGAAGTTTCCTATTTGGACTACTCATTTGTCTCATTTGTCTCATGAGCTCTTGCATGCTTCACGCGTAATCGCGAATGCCTTATGATCAGAAAATTTTATTATCCTCCTCTTAAAAGAACGCTTCTGTTCAGGAACCTGTGGGGGTTCTCTGAGATGAACCGTTCGAAACTACTGATGTCACGGCGGGAATAATGTTTACCCCAAAGGAAAAGACTCGGTAGCACATTAAAAGAAAGCTCCTGCGCCACTATGCTGGAGGCGCTGAAAGAACCGTGTACTTCATGTGGCGTTCGTGCAGTCTCAAAGACCTTCCCCTAACCCCCCCCCCCCCCTCCACTGCCACAACGCTCTCTCACTACTCATAAGGACTCATGCTAGACTATAGAGATTGCATGATTTCGAAACAGGCGGCCATTTTAATTCTTTTCAGCGGTGGTCGGAAGGCTTCTCAATCATCTCCAAAATTTATTCGTAATACTCATTATTATGGTTTCGCAAGCTTCAGACCAAGAAACAATAACTGATGGTAGAATTACAACTGGGAAAATCAAAAACTATCCCATGAATCTGTCCAGAGCTGCGGCTCAGCGCCAAGGGTGCACAACACGAATGAAACGTGCATTGCGAAACCTCCATTCTTCCTAAATGCAGACAACTCTTAACCGCTTAATTTTTTTCCTGCCTTTCTGGTAATATATTTTTTGCATTTTTTGTTATTATTATGTTTCTACGCAGTTCATTTCTTTTCAAGCATTTCTTCGATCTCTACATACCCCTACGAAAAGCACTGCTTTACTGAGTGGGTATAGCTCGCGGCCACGAAGACTAGACTGCAGGTGGAACAGCACGAACGGACAGTATTGTTCCACCCGCCTGCAATCTTTATGAAACTGCTTATTACCTAAAGACTCTCGTTGCAGTGTTAAAATTCAACAGCAAGTGCTGATAGATATGAATAATGTGTTTGTCGCGCCCGCACACGTTCTCATAATAATCTTATTTTCTTTCCCTTCACTGATAATTCTTCGCGGGTGAGGAGGCTTGTTATTTTCTCCTTGTTATCTCTTGTGTCATGATTACAAGTACCTGCATTTTACGTGACCACTCGTAGTGCGACGAAGTAAATGCGGGGCGCATGACGCATTCATGCCCCAGAGGAATAAGTGTTTTGCTACGAAGGTTTTTGCATTCTCAATTTCCCGAAACACATTTATGTACGCTCGAGTTAGTTATTTGTTACGGCATCAAAAAACGATCAGAGACCGTCGTACATTGATAGCAATAATGATTTCTGCGTTGAAACCAAATTTATCTCCAAATTTTGATTCATTTTGGCCTGCACTGTGAGTGAAGAGCGTTAATTTGTGGTAAAATAAGACGAGCAGTATATAAAATTATACCTTCACGCTATGCAATAACCGTCTGCACAAACCAGTCTACGTCGTTTTGTAGTAGAAGATACAAAGGGGGAGGGGGGGAGGCACTTGTTCTACAAGGAGCTGCAACACCGTACCTGTAAAATATACTTCGTCGCATCTCAAAAGTTCGGTTTTTATAATTTCCAACGCCCCAAATAAACTCAACATATTAGGGATGTTGGGTAGACAGCTCTGGATAATTTCGTACGTTGTGATCTTAACACAAACAGGCGCTTTATGTAGATGTTAAGACGCATTGCGTTTCTCCTCCACCGCCAAGTGGCTAGAATCGAATCCCGGTGGCCTCGCTGATTAGTTGAGCACCCTATCCTTTGTTCTATAGCGGCTGTTCCTTCGGCTGATAAAAGGTATAAGATTATATGCCCTAATTTTATTCTAAATAATCCCCTACATATATCTGAAGCTTTTCATTTATCATCACTGGCTGATAGTAGCAACAAATATCACATTCTGTAGATAAAACAGGATCACCGGGATGCTAAAAAGATGGTATATTTATTATAGAGCAAAGAGCATTGAATTTTGTAAATACCTTTTCTTGGAATATCAAAATGCTCAAAGACATGCAGCAGCGTATACACCGGCGTAACCTGCTACCTATTTTGTAATAGCAAGTGTTAGCAGAAATCAAAATTATGATCAACATTGATCAAGGAAATGAAATATAATTGCAATTTTAAAGAGCGTTAATGACCATCACTCTTGGCTTATCGTCGTCGACATGGTCGACAGGTTTTCTCCTCCACCTGGCTACCGTTAACATCTGGCCTGCCTTGAACGGGCCTGTTTCACACCTTCTAGCTGATGGAGTTGGACTGTGAAAAAGGCTGACTGCCGAAGAATTGACGCGTTTTAATTGTGGTGTTGGCGAAGACTCTTGAGAGTTCCTTCGACTGCCAGAAGATCAAATCAGTCGATATTGTCGACCATAAACCCTGACTGCTCATTGGAGGGTCAAATTCTAAAGTTAAAGCTCAGCTACTTTGGTCATCTGATGAGAAGAGAGGAGTCGCTGGAGAAAGATTTGATGTTGGGAAAGGTTGAGGGTCGCCGGAGAAGGGGTAGGCAGCGAACGCGATGGTTAGATGGCATCCTCGAGGCACTGCAGATGAAGTTATGTGATGTTAGCAAGATAGTGAGAGACCGGAAAGTGTGGCGTGACATGGTCCATAGGGTCACGAAGAGTCGGACACGACTGAACGACTGAACTGAACTGAGCTGATGGAGTCGTGGCCAGCACGCGCGCATAGACAGCCCTATGCCTTCACTTCTGACAACACGAATGGGGAACGACGCGCACAGGACCCATAGCAGGACATACGCGTTGCACACCGTGTATATCCTAGATGTACAAGTGTTTTGCAACATGCATTACGGTGGTTATTCTCGGAACCTGTCCTTGCTAGCGTAAATGGTTGTGTGCATACTAGAGGTGGCCTCACGGGCCGGGGTATACCCTAAAGGCACATATATTCCCATTTTCAGTAATGCCTTTGTCTGTGTATGCAAGATGTATATAGAGAATTTTGGAAATGGGTGAAATGCATACGCTTTCGCGTATGCCTATTTGTGTTTTTATATTACTGTGCAGTCCGTGCAGAATAGAACTGCATTTCACTGCAAGTATGAAATGCGGCTATCAAGGCTGCTGTAAAACTCCTTCCTACTTCGACACAGTTGCACAACTGTGCTGCTGTAATTACAGAGAATTTATTGTGATCTGTGGAATTGTAATTATTTTGAATTAGGGCTGCTGTCTCAGATTTCAGTGTTGCTTTAGGCAGGTATTAGTCCGGTTGCAAAACCTGCCGCACTCCATTTTGCTATGACGGCACCGCTTTCAGTCGCGGCGAAATGCTTAATTTTTCTCATGTATAATTGCTTGTTTCGGACCTCAAGTTTTTTTTGTGTGACAGCTAATGTACGTTGGATTGTATATGACTGTGAAATACTCATGTATAAGTCAAATTTCATTTTGCTGACGACTTGTGCAATGTGCATATATGGAGAGGAATTCTAGGGACTTTGTAATTTATCGTTATAGTTGTGGGCTCCTTTTTCAGCAGCGAGCAGCAGATGAGGACGAAACATGAAGCAATGAGCAAAAAAGGCATAACAATGGGCGCAATTCTGATGCTAGGACCTCCAAATCTTCTCAGAAAGGAATAGGCACTCCGTAGGCTATATATTACACTATATATTACGCAGTAGTTGAAATTGCCCAAAGAGGCTTAGCTTCGTTCTGTTGCGCATGCTTTCGTTCTTAAAAGGAAACGGGCCTTTAAAGAGTGTCGTCTAGTGACAAATAACAGCACGTTCATTAAAAGGAATAACACCATAATAAAAACACACACTTTCTGCTTCTTCAGCGCAACAAACGTCTCCGATCAACGCCAAATGCATCCAATAAAATCAACATCCTTTTGTATATTGAGTACATTCTTTCTGAAATTGTGAATGAATGTTGTTAAATTGATTACAAGCATATTCCGGCAGGTCCGCCTTCTTTTAGGCTGAATTAGCGAGTGCAAGTGAATCTGATTAACCGTAAAAATGGCTAAACATTGCCAAGAGGTAACATCTAGTGTTGGGGTTTGACAACGTTATTAAAATGCAACCAACTCTATCAAAATACCTTCCTGCCTCTGAGTAGGTGTTACCTTTATGGCTGCGGTTATAAAGAAATTTGAGCAGATATCACCGTTTGTTTACCCGGGAAAAGACCAGGGACAAGCAGTTACAGAATTGGACCGTTGAGATGTCGCATTATTTTAATTGCGTTGCAAATAGTTGCTATATTATGCGGTTTAACGCCTGTGCACTGCCCACTTCTCTCCAGAGGGTATGTGCCATATTTATTGAGGTCAACCAGCTGATGGCGGATACAACGCACCAGAAAAGAAAAATATGTTTACCCGGGAAAGCGGAGAATGATTTGAATTCGTGTAGTTTCGTTTTCTGCCTTTGTATAACAAATGGTTTAATTTGAAAGTCACCATTTCGTTTTACCACCTTAACGTTAAATGCCCCGCTCACCAGAAAATTAGGCGCCTGCGCCGTAGCAAAAAACCATGGACATGACTCTAGCAGTTGGTAGTTGGAAGGTGATATTGCCGTGTACTGATTGGTCGTAGCATGTGTTACGTCATGTGAGCACATAAAAGAGAAGTTGGTAGGTGCAGAATATTGTGCTAGAACTGCCGTCTTACCTTCTAGAGGAGAGGTTGAAATTTATAACACCTTCAGAGGAAGAAACAAGAAACATAGGAAGAAACAAGGCTACTTAGAAAAGTTACTGTGGCGTCGTAAAACTGTATATTTATATATTTGTCGATAGGGTTTTGTGAGTGGTTGTGGTGTTGTAAAAGGCACAATAAAAAGTTACTGACTGCATTAGCTGGAAAAAGATTTGATGCCAAAAAAGGTAAGCAGGAGGAGCCAGCCAGCGGGAGCCTTTAAAGCTGACGACACAAATATTACTCCTAAAGGCGTAGAACAGGCGCCCCATTTTTAAAGATAAAAGACTCAGCTCACAGGTGGCGACAACCGGGAGTGTCCGCAGCAAGCGGCAAAAAATCCACCATTGTCTGATAGATGCTGAAGTTAGGGGAAAATAAGGGCTAGTCACGGGGTTTTTTGTGATTACAGCATTCGAAAATACAGTATGATTAGAACTGTGACTGCATTTGCGTTTGAAAGTTCTGTATTCATCTTTTTGAGATCAAGCCTTAAATACACGATGCCACCATATTCTTCAAGCACTGCAATCATACCTTTCAAAACTATCTTCATCTACAACGTTTTCACTAGCATTATCAATAACAAACTTTTTACCTGTTGTAAATACTGCGTTCTGTTGTCTGAATTAGTTTGCGATGGATCCCGAGTGACGAAGCTTGAAAATACTAATTCTACTAATTCTGGAGCAGTTCCCCTCTGGTCTGTAGACACACACGTATCCGATTCTAGGCTAAGTCCAAAAGAACCTTCCATTTTCCTATGAAACGGCATACACTCTTTAGGCATTCCTAGAGGACCTGTTTGCGATACCAATTTCCCTTCGTACGTGCAAAAATGGCCTCAGGGAAACGTTCTTCAAGCAGCTATCCGCATGGTGACATTTCCTTTCGTCGTGCAATCAGAATCTATCTGCTAGACAAATTTGCGACTGAGATTCTAACTGTTCTATGAACTTTAACCTAATAAAGAAGGGAACTTTGACGCTATCATTGCAATAATATCATTTAGCGCAAAATACGCGCATGCCAAAAGAAATAAATAAAGAGGATGAAACACAGGTCCAAAGTTTTTCTCTCTTTTGACTTGTGCTTTTTTTGTCATAAGCTATCATCACCGTGAATGAAAAGTAACTAGTCCAGTAATTAACTATCTATTGATTAACTTTATCAGATTGAAATGATGTGCCATATATGGCTCAGCGCTAATAAAGCAGCGTGTTTAACGGTAACAAAGGACGAACAAAAATTGCCGCTCCCAGAAGTTACCGAACATAAAATCTTAATAACCCATTACCTGTGATGGCACAATAACCAAGGGAGGATTAATTATATATATATATATATATATATATATATATATATATATATATATATATATATAGCTTTTTTGGGGTATTTATTGTCGCCTTCGACTCAGCGCTCTAAAATGAAGTTATTCACGTATAAAACTGGTTATGTATGCACTTGAATATGATAAGGTTATTTATTTATTTTATGCCATAATGGCAATGAGAACTGGTTGAACAAAGAATACAGGTGAATGTTTGTTCGTCTCTTGCTCGATAATTTTTCCTTTACAATTTCTCAAGAGCGGAGATGTACGTACGTAATATCCTGCTTTGGAACGATTGCTTGATATTTATTAGTTTTGGTGTATATTTTAAATAATTGTCTCCCTTTCCCGCGCTGTAAACTTTCAACTCAGTAATATCTTCCCTTCTTCAATTGATTACTTGAAATCAATTACTTCTTGGTGAACAAAAGCGTTAGTGGCGAAGAGCCTGTGATGACGCAGTTGCGTCACATTTTCACAGAACTACGGTGCACATGGTTTCGTGTCGGATGCCCTCTCAGCAATTTTTATTCTAGTTTTAACTTGAGCCATGTATAGATGATGCTTAGTGTGAATCGTGCCTAGCATTTCTTTTCCAAAAACCAAAACAAATATTTTCTGTTTCTTAAATGTTTCTTCGTCCCAGTTGCGATAAAGATATACCCGAAATCACGAATATTGAAAACATGCTATAAACTGCATTCGAGGACTATGGTACCAAGCTCCCGAAGGGCGGGCGCGCTTTGTCCTCGTAGGTTCGCCATAACAGTTTTGTGGTTTACGTAACCTGGGGGAAGCGTTTGGCCTGAAGTGTGAATTGACCTGCGATGATGGAGGATAACGGCCCATAGTAGAACTTGCTATGGCTCCACACGAGAATTTACGTCTGAGGTTCCAAAGAAAGCATCTCTTAATGATTTTATTTTTCAGGTTTTAATCGGCCGTGTGCTTCTAGACAACACTAAATTAGAAGCACAGATGGAGACTCTGAGCAACCTTGAGCCACTTCTAGATGTGGTTGGTGCGGTATACTATCGCCATCTCTAGCTTTAGAGTTTACATCGAGAGGAGATTCAGTGTATCGGCTGATATCTTTCCGAGTAAGGGTTCCAAGATCATTGACAATGTTGAGAAGCAACTCTTGTTTAAAATAAACAAGTTTGAGCTAATCTGCAGTGGGACAGCAGTGCTCGAAGAACGTAGCGCAATATAATCTGTTATTGTCCTCTAATATTTCAGTTATTTTTCTTTGACAAAAATTAACCACTGTATACGGTTACATTTCACGCGATGTTGCATATATGAAGGTTGCATATTTTCTGTAACCTGTACAAAACTGGCCTAAAGTGATCCGTTCCTTTGAAATAAAGGCTTTATATAATAATTGATTTCCCCTGTGTATGCTCTAGAGGAGCCTCAAACGAGGCACACCAGCACCCTCGTTCATATAGTTCTATTGTGCGCCAGAGTAGTCAACACCGAGGCTTGTAGTTTAGCGTCTTAGCAGGAGACCAAGCCAGGTGCACTCGGCTGCTTCTGGCTGCAGCATAGCGGACCTATAGGGCTGTGCTTCATAGAAAAACCGCGGCTTTAAATCGGGACTTTTCCGATATTGGGATAAAGCTTGCAAATTCCTTTGCTGCTGCCAGTCTTAGAATTATCTCAGACGAGCGAGCCCGTTTGAAGCCCTGTTTGCATGAATGCAAAAGAGCGCGTTCTGAACCATTATCTCTCCGGTAGGTTAGTCCAGTTAGTTTACCTGTATTTGCTTCTGCGTGCAACAAGCAGAGATATAACACGCACTGGAGCTGGAGGCAGAGAGGAAATTAGGGAGTGATCTGGAAAACGTGTCGCCGAGGCGCCGTTGAAACCATGACAAGAGGGTACATTCTCACGTAGTGGTGGCAAGTTAGGTAGCCACTGTTGCACTAGAATCAAACTCTTTTTGGACTAACTTGCACCAGCGAAAGAATTAAGCGAATCGGCACCTGCGATAACGACATACGTGTTCGCTGTCGTCGAACTACCCAAGTAGCACAAAGTGGGCTATGAAGGGTGGGCCCCGGTGGGTCCGATGTAGGCAATGCAGGACAGCCCCAGTGGGCTCCATGTAGGTGCTGCAATAGGGCCCGACGTAAGCCTGAAGGGGGCTGTCGAGAAAGCCCCAATGGGCCCCACTAGGGACCGATGCAGGCAGCCCTTGTGGGGCAGCCCACATTTTTCCTGCATTGCCAAAAGCGCACATCCCACCATCTCCCCTCGACGGGCCTATTTTGGACAGATTTGGGCAGCTGCTCTAAATGAACATTTATTTTTTGTTTCTGTTAGACTCTCAGAGAATTACATAGGACCGATGCGAGTTCTATAGCGCAAGCCGCACTTGGGATTGCTCACAATATTCTCATAGGGGTCCGACGTAGGTAATTGATGGGAAGCCGTGGTTCAAATTATACCAATCAATATTTATGCACATAATTAAGTAATTAGTGTATACATGTCTGCCTTTTCAAAACAGCCACAATATTAAATTTTATAATAATTCATAACATAATATAGCCTAAATGACATCATGTATATATTGTTCAGGCTGTGGAGATGTGTGTTCTGAACAGTAATATTGTGCTGAGAATTGCAGACTGTCCACAGGAACCACATAAGGAGCAACACTTAGCAATCACTATGCTTTAGTATTTTTTAGCTCAATTTGCGTGATCGCGAGAAATAAAGCCATTTTTAGCCGACTAAAAATGGTAACAAATGTTATACAAATCATCTATAATAGTAATTCAGGGCAACATCTAACACAAATAAAGGTTGAAAAGAATGATTGCACAAATGCACGCACGCCTTCTAGCACCATTACGGCCATGTGGGATCTGCAGCAGTTTTGTGTGGGCAGCCCCATTAGGGCTGGGTGTTGTTTTTGAACCTAAAGCCCGCTCGCTGTTTCACGTGCCTACAAATTCCCTACGAGGCACCAATTTCGGTATCAAGGTGGCCCGCCGGCCTTCCAGCCCCATTGCGGCCCATGTAGGGTAAAAAGCACTTTTGTGTGGGCAGCCCCAATTGGGCTGGGTGCTGTTTTTGAGCTTAGAGCCCAGCTGCTGTTGCACGTGCCTTTATAGTCCCGACAAGGGACCGATGCGGGCACCCTCGCCTTTCAGCCATATTACAGCCGATATGGGACCTAAAGCGGTATAGCTAAGGCTGCCTCATTAGGGCTTCACGAGGGCTTGCCCAAATTGAGCTTTTATTTATATTTCGCCTGCCCTCAAGTAATCTACAAGGGGCCGATTGGGGGCAGCATGTGGGCATGTCCATTTGTTTTGCCCCACTACGGCCGATGTAGGCACCACAAAGATTTAATGGGGGCGGCCTCATTTCGGATCTATAAGGGTTTTCGCATAAAGAACCCATATTTAGGCCAGATTGCCCTGAAATATCCGACAAGGAACCGTTGTAGTCTGGACGCAGGAATGTGATCTGTATTAGCCCGAGCAGCGCCGCTATGGTACCCATACAACAGGAACAGTGGCAAGCCCAAATGGGCCCTGACGACTGTTGCCCCATCGGTGACCGATGCAGCTTTTATGATGCTTGCCCCAGCCCAACTTGCCTACATCAGACCTACTGGGGCCCCACATTCTGTGCAACCTGGGTAAGAATTGATGTCGTACGCACGAACGCTCAATTTAAAGGCGGCAAAGAAAGATCTAGATAAAGCTGCAAATGGTGGCTAGCATAACCTAGAACATTCCAGAAACTCGAATGGCTGGAATTTTCGAGATTCATCTCGACGCCTCTTGCGCGACAACGAAAATTATAAATCTGCGTCTCAGGGCAACGAGAAATAAATAACATTTCGAGTACAAAGTAGACCTGTGCGCTACAACCACACTGTAAAGCCACATGCCAGCGGCTGTAACAAATGCAGATTTGAATGGTATGCGTAAGTATGCTACCACGGTTTCCTTCATAGGCGGAGATTAGAGGAATAGGCTGCGAGCCATCAGTGGTGTTCGTCTTCTTTTTCTTTCCTCACGTAGCTTCCTGCCTTACCGTTTCGCTGCATGACTTAAATGAAGCGTGCCTGATTCAGGATCCAATGACCAAGGGTTCCATTCCCACTCCAACTGAGACGATGTAATTTGTGTAATACGTTTTGTTTATATACTTACTAATACAAAATAGTGTATGCGTCAAGTTACAACTTTGTAATCAGAGTTTGTGAAAATGTGTTGTTCCCTACTCGATTCCGCCGCTCCATGTGTGACGTCACAACCAACACACCGCCGCGCTAACTTAAGGACTC
Source organism: Amblyomma maculatum (assembly GCF_055883805.1). Classification (NCBI taxonomy): domain Eukaryota; kingdom Metazoa; phylum Arthropoda; class Arachnida; order Ixodida; family Ixodidae; genus Amblyomma; species Amblyomma maculatum. The sequence goes on from NC_139344.1 coordinate 414,134,131, forward strand.
GTTTCTGATGTAGGTGAAAAGGCAGAGCATCTGTCTACTGTGCCATATGTCTGTGCCCGTTAAAAACTCTACACTGCTTTCTAGTTTAACTGGAAACACCAAGCCAGTAGTCCGCAGTCAAAAAAAAAAGAAACAGAAAGGAAAAGAAGGAACGAGAGAATGAAAAAATGGCAGAAAAGAAGAGTGAAAGTAAATTATCCTTTCGAAGTGGTCTTGTGACGCAAAACTTAAAAAAACTATAGAACTATATTCCTTCTCGGTGGACGTAAAATATATAACGCGTAGCAAGATATATTTTAGGTCCACCGAGAAAGCAGCTGATAGTGCTTTAATCTTAAAGACGTGAAGCGTTAGTAAAGCCTCCTTGACCGGGGTGCATATTGGCAGACCATATGCCGTAGGAGTACTCGAGCAGACGACGCTCTGGCGTGTGATTCCTCTGAGTAGCGGCACATGGTGGCAAATAAGGAAACTATTGTCACAACGAATAAGGGCACATTTAAAGGCCACTGGTCCCATCGTCATAATGACTAGCAGCTTATCGGTACCGCTTAAGAGGAAAGTATGCAACAGTCATCTTACCTGTACTCACTTATGGGACTGTAACGTGGAGGCTACCAAAAGTGTTCTACTTAAGTTGAGAATAACTCAGATGGCTATGGAACGAAAAATGGTAGGGGTAACATCAAGATATAGGAAGCGTGCAGAGTGGGTGAGAGAAATAACTCAAGTTACTGACATTCTAGTGGAAATCAAGAAGAAGAAATGGGCCTGGGCAGGAGATGTAGTGCGAAGGAGGAACCGATAGTCGCTTAGGGTAACAAAGTGGGTTCCAAGGGAAGGAAAGCGTAGCAGGGGGCGGCAGAAAGTTAGGTGGGAGGATGAGGTTAAGAAGTTCGCTGGGGTCAAGTGGATGCAGTTAGCACAGAACCGGGTTAATTGGATAAATATGGGAGAGACCTTAGCCCTGCAGTCAGACTGATGATGATAATGATGTTGATGATGGTCCCATCGCATATCTCTTTCCTGCATTTAAAGGCCTGGAATTAATACCATGCTTAAACAAAAAAGTTTCTGTGGCGAATGAATCATTACTGCTCATCTCAGCACTGAGGCCACTGAAACATGTGTTCCAATCCGTATTTCAATTTTTTTTTTAATATTTTTATTCACAACGGTAACATAAGTTAACCACTTTTCTGGGGCGTGTTACCCTTTAGTTTGCATTGAGCGATGTTTTTGTTTCTTAATAGCAAAAAACGCAGTAGTGAACAGTTTCACAAAGTGACGGTATGATAACGTTTACACTAAGCCATTGCCTTCATCGTAATAAATTCCGGCCATCAGTGAGTATATACTACCTCTATGCTGCGTTCAGACACACCTTTCAGCAATAATCGCTATGACAACGGTTACACTAAGCAATTACCTTCACCATAATCATTTTCTGACTTCAATGAGTGTATGTCACCATAAGGTTTCGCTCACAGACACTTTTCTGCAAGAAGCGCGGCTTTCAGTGAGTATGTTACTTTTATGCTACGCTCAGACGCACCGTTCAGCAACAATCGCCGTGTAACTCGCTCAGAGCGTCGTGTGCTCGAGTGCTTCTACGAGATATGGTCTGGCAATACGCGACCGGGATGTGCCGTTCTGCAATAGATTTGGCGCTTACATACATGCTCTCCACATTGAGGTCGACTGTGGCCGCTAAACCGACAAGCGCGAATAATAAATTCATACGCCGCAATCATTCTGCTATAAACACGAGCCTTTTTTATTCAGCTGACAAACCAGTGAGGTTGAAAATGTAGGAAAAGCATGTGTTATTTTTAGCTCCCCACAAGCAACAAAGTATTTTAGACGGGGGTGGCCTGCGCAAACAAGCCCGCCAGCCTTGCGTTTTCAGCAGTGTGTTCGCCCTTTTCGCTCCGATCCAACTGGTGGAAACCCACGGGAACCTGAAGTGGTCGCAACTGAACTGACATCCGTTTCTGTCGTTTCCACCAATCAGTTTACTCGTGGCCAGGATAAAAACGACCCTTGTTAAACGACACAAACTCGGAATATGGTCCTCGATGTAGGAAAGAGTGAATAGGGAGTGGACGTTTGTTTAGTTTCTCTCTTCATCACGTCTCTTAGGCTTACCCACTTTCGGACGTCATTCCTGCGAACCCAACCAGACTAAGATGGCGGACTACACTTGGTGTTTTACTGAACGGGATCTTATGAAGTCATAACAAAGACTAAGGAGCGCAGTAATACTGAAAAAGCCTCTTATGCACTTTATGCAAATGCCAGATGATGAATTTCGGCTATCTGAGAAGTGCCAAGTAAATGCAGCATCAAAAACAAATAGTACCTAAATAAGACATTTACTTAGCTAAAGGTTATATTTACAATGCGGTCGAAGTAAAACGGATTAATGGTCTGACATCATGAGCGCTCGTAAGTGGAGCTCCAGTTATTCAGTATAAGACGACAGTCTAAAAACAAGAAGGAAGCCACGCTTATGGATTGTGACAGCTTGGACAGCCCTCGAGAGAACGTCCACAAATCGGATGCCCAAGGCGGAGTTAGGTGTCGCGGCTGCGATTTGCCATTCATGGAGGTGAGGCGCTTCTTGAAAACAGTCTAGTAAGGAGAAAAAGTAAGTGACACGCTGTCAGGCTTCAGAGAAAACCTTTTAAGGGGAACCACAGGACAAACGCGTATATGCATATAAAGCAACTCTCTTTCTGCAGTTATACGCTGGCTTCGATTACTGAGCAGCTACTGAAGTATGCATTTCTCGCAGAAGCTCTTGTCAAGAACTGTAACGCCCCACAGTCCTAAGCTGTCATCTAGCGTTACATCCTTCCACGAAAACCGCTATTGCGCTTATGTAAGCGTCAGCCAACGCCTAATGCCCTTTATGACATTCCCTCAAAGCGCGGTGTATTACCCGCAGCGTGTATCCTAAGAGAGTGCTGTTAAACTACCCTGGCGGTTTCCTGGCGGTGTTTGCTTCATCATTCTTTTTTATGACGATGTTCAATGTTAGTCATATCTCTATGCCACACGAACTTCCTCCAGTGTATTACATCCATGTTCGTATTTTCTTTAATACGCGAGTCGCATCTGAAGCGACACCTTGAATATGTCTGCTCGGTAACTCTCCTTTTCTAAAAGCACGGCAAAGCAACCTCACCCAGCAAAAAGAAACATAAAAAGTGATGACCATTATCATCAGCTTGACTATACCCACTGCAGGGCGAAGGCCTCTCCCATATTTATCCAGTTAAACCGGTTGTGGCTTAGCTGCATACACTTGACCCCTGCGAACTACTTAACCTCATCCGCCCACCTAACTTTCTGCCGCCCCCAGTTACGCTTTCCTTCCCTTGGAATCCAGTGTGATACCCTAAGCGACCATCAGTTATCCTCTCTTCGCACTACATGTCCTGCCCACGCCCATTTCTTCGCGATTTCCTCTAGAATGTCAGTAATTTGCCTTTTTTCTCTGATCCAGTCTGCACGCTTCCTATCTCTTAATGTTTCCTCTACCATTTTTCGTTCCATAGCCCTCTGAGTGGTCCGGAACTTAAGTAGAACCCTCTTGGTTAGCATCCAAATTTCACGCCCATAGGTAGTACAGGTAGGATGCAACTGTTGTATAGTTTCCTCTTAAGCGATACCGGTAAGCGGCTAGTCAGAATCTGTGAGTGCTTGGCAAATGCGCTTTATCCCAATCTTGTTCTTCGTGTTATTTCCTTTTCATGGTCTGCATCTGCGGTTACTACCTTTCTTAAGCAGATATATTCGCCTAATACTTCCAGTACTTTGCTACCTAACGTAAACTGCGGTTCCTATCTGAGGCTGTTGAACGTTACTTTAGTCTTCTGCATATTGTTTTTTAAGCCTTCCTTTCTACATTTCTTGTCTAGGTCATCAATCATTACCTACAATTCATCCCCCGAGTTACTTAGCAAGGCAATGTCATCAGAAAATCGCTGATTACTAAGGTATTCTCCATCTACCCTTATCCTTAACTGCTCCCATTCCAAGTCTGAATACTTGCTAAGTAACTCGGGGGATAAACTGCAAATAATGATTGATGACCTAGACAGGAAATGAGAAAGGTAGGCTTGAAAATCAATATGCAGAAGACTAAGGTACTGTTCAACAGCCTCGGGAAGGAACAGTAGTTTACGTTAGGTAGCGAAATACTAGAAGTAGTAGGCGAATATGTCTACTTAGGACAGGTAATAACCGCAGATCCGGACCATGAAAAGGAAATAACAAGAAGAATAAGATTGGGATGGAGCGCCTTTGGCAAGCCCTCGCAGATTATGACTAGCAGCTTACCGGTATCGCTCAAGAGGAAAGTATACAACAGTTGCATCTTGCCTGTACTCACCTATGGGGCTGGAACGTGGAGGCTAACCAAGAGAGTTCTACTTAAGTTGAGGACAATCCAGAAGGCTATGGAACGAAAAAGTCAAGATCGAATCTTGCAACATCATATTTGAAAAATCTCCGCGGAAAAAGGGCTTTAGTCCAGACAGGAGACAACGGAAGGGCAGTGGTGCCTGTCAATCCTGGCAGACTGCATACGTCGACATCAAAGGCCACCTTGATTAATTTATACTTTTCCCTCCGCCCGAAACTGTCGCATATATACCGATTTTTAAAGAAGCATAACAGAAGCAAATTCAGCACTGCGATGTACCAATTGATACCACCTGGGGATATTTAACGTGCGCTGACATCGCAGAGCACACGGACGCCTCTTCGAGGCGAAACGAAGAGGCGTCCCTGTGCTGTGCGATGTGGTGGTGGTGGTGAAAACGTTTATTTCATATTGGGAGGTTTGACGTGGAGCCTTAAGGGCTTCGGCCTTATAATACTGGGTGGAGACCCTAGTCAGGGACCCCATTGGCGGTTGCCGCCGCCCGCGCACGCCGCGTTAAGGCCCTTTGGGCCTGTAGATCGCAGAAACCGAGCAGGGTCGCCTCCCAGTCCTCCCGGTAAGGGTTAGGGATGGGGGGAAGGGATGGTTTTCTTGGCAGGCTCATACCATGTGGTAGGTGTCAGCCACCTCCCCACAGTACTGGCACTGTTACTGGCACTGTCCAGTGAATTGGGAGTGAAAATGTTTAAGTACTGCCGGGCACAGCATTGTGTGCCTTGGATGCCTCGGGCCCCCGGATGGGGGCCCGAGGCATCCACGTAGAATACGCCTCATTTGTTGCCATAATGGCGGGCCAAGGCTTCCGCCCGCGCCAGGCACCGCCCATTATGGTCTTCTCGTGACATGTTGGCAGGGAGAGGCCGCACTCTGAGGGCGCGTCTCCAGAGTTCTGGGATGCAGAGCCTCTCCTCTGTGAACTGTTTATGTTGAATGTTCAGCAGGGCAAGAAGGCGGCGACCCGACACTGTCTGTGTGAGGCGGGTATATTGGTTCATTAAATGTACTTCCCGAAACTCCCTGAAAGTGTTCACCACCCCTAGGACCATGAGCCGACTGTTGGAGGTGGGGATTGGGAGGTCGAGGGCACATTTCATGATTTTTCGGAGGATCGCCTCAAGGGTATCCTCCTCGTGCTTCCGCAAGTGGAGGTAAGGAGTCGAATACATGATTCGACTGGTTACGAAGGCGTTTGCCAGCCGCAAGGCATCCTTACTTCAACCCCCCGCGTTTGTTAGACACCCGGCGGACCATACGGCCCACCTGGTCTCCCACCTGGCGGAGCTTGGCTAGTGTTGTGTCAGGGCGTCTTTGGTGATGGATGAAGGGACCGAGTACTCTGATCTCTTTTGATTCATGAAATGGACCGCTCGCAAGCGACAGCGAGATTTGTGTACTGGATCTCAGAGAGGGGCGGAGATGCACAAGCTGATTTCTGGGGGGAATCATTGAAGACCACAGCGCCGGGCAAAACGGCCCACTATGCTCGCCGCTGTTCACAGGCAGGTTTCAATGTCGCCCACACTGCCCTGCGTTGCCCATAGGGTGATGTCGTCGGCGTAGAGCGCGTGCTGCACGCCTTCGACCTCAGCCAGCTGGGCCAGCAGACGCATCACGGCAATGTTAAAAAGTAGCGGGGAGAGAACTGAGCCCTGAGGTGTGCCCCGCGTGCCGAGCATAAATGGTCCGTGCCCCTTGTCCTGTGTTTTGATGTATGATTGTCGGTCGGTAAGGAATTGTCTTATATAATGGAACGTATTGCTGCCACAGTGTGTTTCACTTAAATGGGTCCGTATGACTTCGTGTGTGACGTTATCGAAAGCGCCTTTTAAGTCTAGGGCGAGTACGACCCGGTCATTGTGGGGGCATTCGAATGGGTTGAGAATTTCCCTGTTAAGTTGTAGAAGGACATCCTGTGCGGATCTGTGTGGGCGGAATCCGAACATGATGTCCGCGAAAATGTGCCTGTGTTCAAGATACTCGCATAGCCGATCGCGCGCCATAGTTTCCATTAATTTGCCCACACAGGAGGTGAGAGAGATGGGGCGGAGGTTATCCGTGTCTATTGGTTTGCCAGCTTTCGGGATGAAAGTCTCCGCGCCAAATCGCATTGATGTTGTCGAGAATGGAGTGGTATGCCGCGTCGGGGAGATTCATCAAACGCTCGACGGTGACCTTATCCTTTCTCGGTGCAGTGCCCTGTTTTATTTTGGCAAGAGCCGCCCGCAGATCATGGAGGTGGAAATGTTGATCCAGCTCTGTGTTCTCTCTGTCTGCATAAGACTATGCTCACCCATTGGAGTCTTGTTCTGTACACAGATACTGGTCCCGGAGTTTCTGTGCCAGTTGAGTCGTGTAGCCAGAGAAAGCATGCATGGCTCTCTGCAAATGTTTCTGCGTTTCGGTTCGTGTTCTGGTTGGGTCGAAGAGGGCTCGAAGAGGCGCCGTGTTTTGCGGCTGGACACTTGTATCACGGCCGTGCTGCATCTATACACACAGTTGGAGTCGGTGAGATGGGCCGTTTACTCAACCGCTTTCTGGGTGAGCTCGGAAATTCGAGCTTTAAGCTATCGGTTGTGTTCTGGCGTTGCCAGCGGCGGACGAGCCTGCGACGGGCATCCAAGAGGTGTAGGAAGTAGTCATCTACGTCCGTGACCTCCCCTGAGAGCTGGATTTGTGTTTCATGCGAGTGAAGGTGTGTCAGCAGCTCTTGGGAGCATGCTGAGTAGCGTTGCTCAGAAATTGGTATGTTATCAAGTCAGTCAAAATTTTGCATAATTTTTGTCCAGTCTGGGACACGGGCTTGTGTTGTGGGACGTTTGAGCGGACGTGTGTGCATTGGAATGTTAAGGATGCATTGGTCACTACCGAGGGTTTCTTGAGTGTTGAGCCAGTCGGCGTGTCTTATGTCGCGAGTGGAGGTTAAGTCCGGACACGTATCCTATGTCGCGGAGTTTCCTAACCGTGTTGGGAGGATGGATTCAGTGTGGAGGGTGAGCGCAACGTGAACGCAAGTACTGCCAGCTTACGTCCGCGAGAATCCTCCTTGCAATACCCCCACAGCCAATCAGCTGTGGGGGTATTACCCACCCACGATCAGGAGGGGATCGCGACCCGCTACTCAAAGAGCGTGGCTGAAGAGGCCGGCGAATGTCATTCGCTTGAGTTTGGGAGAGCAGTACACGTTGCGTGCATGCAATGGCGGGTCCCTTCGGTGGAATGGTAGGATGGTTACCATTACATAGGAATAATATAGTTGGAGATCGAGATCCACTAAGTTGGCTGTGCATGCTTTGTGTACGAGAATGCAAGACGCGGGATGCTGTTGGAACGTCGTGTAATTTGAAAGTATGGATTCCAGGCCTGGCTCCTGGAGGATAACCACAGCTGGTACAGACGCGAAGATTTCAAGGTAGAGGCAGAAATTGGATCGCATAGTGCGGGCCTTAAAGCCTCTACAGTTTTATTGTGTTATAAAATTGAGACTGCAGAATTGGACGTTGGAGAACACGTTTGAAAATGTGTCTAGCCATGATTAAAAGTTTTTCGGAAGGCGGAGGGTGGTGTGGTGGACAGCTGCCCCAGGGGCAGCTGTCCACCACACCACCAATGAGGACAGCTGCCCCAGGGGCAGCTGTCCTCATTGTCCGAATCAATGATTCGATGGTTGAATTTTGCAGGACGGGATACGTACCTAATGGGTTCCGACCGAAGGAGGAGTCGAGGGTTGTCCAAGATGTGTTTTGAGACCACGTCGGGTATGGCACTTATGACCTCGGTGAAGATCTGGTACATAGCGGTCTCGATCATAGATCGCATTTTGGAGGATAAGCGCTCCTCCATCGAGGAGTTCGCTGTCACAAGGGCAGGCGCAGCCTCCCGCCGTTCTCCCGTTCTCCATCGCGTCCGAGTTCTGCGCGGGCTAGGAGCGGCGGACGGCAATTTTGATTCTAAATTTTGAATTTTATTGAGCAAAATTTCATTCTCTCCCAGGAGCACGTTAATGTGGTTTTGTTATTCCGCATCGAGCGCGGAGAGACTGAATGGGTAAGAGGAGGGTTGGGAAGAAGAGGAGACAATCCCAGCCCAGTTGCTCACGTGTTGTTCGTGATGTTGGGGCGCTGTTGCCCGGGACCGGGCAGCGCCATCCGTCTTGAGGACTGGGAAATGGTGGGTGTCCGTGCCGCTTGGCGGTAGCGGTGGAGGCGCCTTCTTCCCAGGCGGCATTTTGAGGTCAGTCACAGGAGCACCAGGTGGCGTCCCGCCATTGCTACCTGAAGCTTGATGCCTTGGCTGCTTACCAGTTTGTCGGTTTGCTGGGGGCTCACGGCGTTTGGCCTTGAGGCCAAGCACCTTGAGCTGGCGGAATTTTCCTGTGCAGTCGCGGGAGTTCGAAGGGGGGCTGGCCCACAGACTACACAGGACGGAATTCATTCTTGAGGTGCGTTGACCCCATCAGCGATCGGCACCGTTTCGTTGTCCGGACAGGGGCGTGCGTCCGCCCGGTGACCCACAGTGCCGCATCGCATGCAGGGCGGGACAGTTCTCTTGTACGCACGCACAAGGGTCATTTCTGAGTTTTAATGAATAAATCGTGGTACCACTCTGTTCACAAAAGTGAGCGACGCGACATTTGAGTTTTCAAGCTTGCGGATATCGGGAAGCTCTCCAGCATGCCACTGAATGTGGTTTTGTAGTGACTCACTAGTCGTGGGGTTGGCTACGGAAATGACGCCTCGACACACATCGCCAGTGAGTTTCAACTGGCCGTACATGTGGAGCAGACCCCTGGGTGAGTAAATTTCAAAATTTTGCAAGTAGCTTGTCCGGTTGTCGGGCGCCTGCGACGATGAGATTTTGGTTCCACGTGGGGAGCAGGCTGAGCAATGTTGCGGCCTGGGTTCTCAGGTAGACCGCGAACGCTGCTTCCAGCTCGCCATGTTGGTACATTTCCTTGAGAGCGACAGTCACCCGGGGCTTCAGGATGATCCCGATGTCTACGGGGTGAAGCCGTGGAAGCGTCTAAGATTTCAAAACGGGCAGGGCAAAACGATGTGGCGTCCATACGATCTGCCATTTCAGTGCATGCATGTAAAGAAACTCAGGTGGCCAACCTTATTCCGTAGTACTCCACTACGGCGCCCCTTTCTTTCTTTCTGCTTTCACTCCCGCCTTCCTCCATTTTCTTATTGGTCGGGTCAGGTATTCACAGAACAAATGTGACAGATAAGGCACCTTTCCATTCTCTGAAACATTTATTATTAACCTTAAGGCAAGGAAGTAAGGAAGGAATGGGAAATTTTATTTAGCCCTATGTTATGTTTTGGCGGTTTTCTGGGACGTCTTCAGAGGTGGTCTCTTGATGTGAAATAAGCAAAGGGGACAAGTACTTCTCATCCGTGTTATCCTCAGAACCTGATAGCTAACAAATTTTCCCTCCTGCAATGGCTCAACTAAGCCTGAAATCACATTTTACGCCATCGCTAAGTATTAAAACTGACTCACGGAACTTAACAGCGTCACAAGGCATAGATGCATTATTTCTAACCATTCAAAAGTGCTAAAAAGATTATTGTATAATGTTATCGCATATTAAGACTACTCGTTCTCCATCTCTTGTCGGTATACACATGACTGGAATCTCGAAATGGTCATTCCCGTTTCGAAAAAATAACTTCTTTTCTGCTAGCCAATATGGAAGCCCATCCTGCTCAGAAGTGTCCGTTCAGATTTATTAGAACGCACAGTACCTCTCACACCAAAAATTATCTTCTACGTAGAAAACTTTTTATGGTTACCAAGTAGATTTTCGCTGGGCATTTTCTTGCCGCTCCGAGCTTGCCTACCTCTTGACATAACTCCCCGCCTCGCCATTAACACCCTTAACGATATCTTAATCGTGGAATTCTGAAAAGCATTTGATAAAGCCCACGGCAAACTTTACTTCTGAAGCATTCATCCCTACTCCTCAACATTTGGGGTTTGAATTAGGTTCGGGATAATAAAACCAACCATGATCAATTCGTCCACGCTAACAACGACTCGTCTCCTTCGTCTCTCTTTGCTTCTAGCGTACCAGGAAGAACAGTCCTCAATACTCAGTCCTCTTTTATTTTCAGTTTTCATTATTATATAATGATCTTACTATTAACGTCTCACAAATATTCATTTATTGGCAGACAAATGCGTGATCTACGCAATGTCGATGACATGACCGATTTTTATGCACTGCAGACCGACATTCATATCATGAAACATGTTGAGGTAAATGGCGCTTGCATTTAAAATCTCAAGAAGAATTCTTTGAACTTTCATCGCAGACAGCGCGCTCAACGTGTGCGGGGCTGATAAATAAATGTTACTTTCACCCGGCTGCTAAACGAGATTATGGGAATACCTATGTTGATAGGGAATGACGGTAGACATTCCTTTGTCGTTTCCTTTTCCGCCTGTGGCTGTGACACATTCTCTGCTGTTCTTTTTAACAAGGCCTTGCGCAAATAAAACCAGCTGGTGCAGTGAATAAGTAGCACGTTACAACTTTTCGACCGCAGGAAGATGTTGCCTTCAGCAGCACTTGGGAACGACATTTTTGTACAACTGACGAACAGTAAATGAGCAATATTTCATTACATGAGCTTAGGGTACACAAAACTTAAAGGTAAAGGTTCTGTTCTACCCCAGGAATTTTAAATCCGCAATATATGATCTTATAAAAAAGTTAAGCTGATATCGAGAATGCGTATACTGTGGTTATGTTGGAGCTCATGAAATCGACGTGTGGAAATAAGAAATGGAAGAAATAATTGAGAGAATTTCTCGAGACCTCATCGAGGGTGTTCACACTGGTATCTAAAAAGGATAAAAACACTTCAACCAATAGAATACTTTTCAACCCCAGAAATCTTCAAGAACGGCAAATTGCCTTCTCTCACATTGAGATAAAAAAATACCTCATAACGTGCATATTTATTATATTATATATTATATTTCTATCTATGCATATTTATTGTTTCGTAAAACGAGTCTGCCGCCTCGCCTTGAATATGTAGAATTATGGTGGGTACTTAACAGCTCCAAAATGACATATAACGCACATATTCACTGATCTCAGAAAAACAATTACACCAGCGTTTTGAAGTCATCTTTAGCCGCCCTGCAGCCAACCATTTCGGGGCAAGAGCAGTAAAAGTCTTTTTATATCCACTGAGAAACCATCCATACAATTTTTTCTCTTTCTCAAGAAAAACAATTACACTTTCAAAAGTTTTTATAATGAAGAGGTCTTCATCAAGAAATAGCTGTTTTAGGTTTTCCTGAACGCAGTCAGAAGCAGATTTTTTATTCCAGGTAACTGCTTCTAAAATGATAACTCTTAATAGGCAATCCAAATCATGGGTCATAGCACGAAAGAATATGTCAAAATTTAGATTACTTCCCTTTCACCAGACTGAAAAAAATGGGCGAGAACATAGCATCTGTGCAAAGTTTGCCATAACATCGATATATTGATGAGCATAGCCGGCTGTGTGGGGCGGCAGTACAGCTATAAAAACCGCAGTATATAATATTTGGCCAATTGATAGCGTGTCTAGCCGCACACGTTCAGATCAAGTGCTATATGAGGGGGGAATATTAAGGAAGAAATCATTCTTCCTGATAAGATCTTCCTAAAATCTAGCAACCAAGCCTATAGTTCACATCATGTTTATATTAAGGCAATACGCATAAAATTGGACGCACTCACACGCAGTCATAGATGGCGGTCATGTACAACATCGTACTTACGTAGTCCATCATTTGCTTGGAGAAACACAAAGGCCTACACATACCACATGAAACATCCGAGTGTAACACCAGATATCACCTACGACACGCAACGCCAGACAGGCATTTTGTTCTTAGAATGACTTCCTTGAAGTAATAAGCTACCACTCGAGGCCGACTGCCTATGGCGCGGTGGCCTAAACGATGCTAAGAACAAAGTTGTTGATTTTCCCCTTGCACCACGTTCCAACCTAATACATGGATAGCGCCCCACATACGTACGTTTCTTTCATTTAAATTAAGGATTTATTCATTACCTCATTTCCACCTTGAATATGTTCTAGTAGCCTCAAACAACGAGCATCAGGGGCTTCGTTAATATCTTCAGCTTACAGCCTACCACCGTCGGCTGCAGGAGTCGACACCAAGGGCTGCTGATCTCGCATCTCGGCGGCAGAGCAAGCCCAGTGCGGTTGGCTGCTTTTGGCAGCCGCCTCGAGGCTATGGAATTAATTTGAAATATGTGTTCATTATTATTTGATAACAGTAAAGCGAGAGCAACATTTTTGACGGAAACAAAATGCTCGAAAAAAACAAAAATGAGTGTAACAATGGTGCGTGTGAAGAGGGCGGAATACAGAATGGTTCTTCATGGGTAGACGACTGAATGCTTCCCGGCTGTTGGTCTTCCTTCAGCAATGTGATCAGCCTGTCACGCTGTTCAGCACCCAGTGTCCTGCGCCATGGTTGTGACTTCAGAATTTATGAATCGTCTTATTACTTTCGAGTCGTGTTGATGGGTATAGTATTCTCAGAACGTCTCTTCGTCCTACAAGAGATAGGATACGCTTTCCTGTTCTAGGCCCCATGTCGGATTCTTGGTTTCTCCTAACGCTCCTAACGACTCTGTGCATGGCGTTCGCGTCAGGTCTCGACACATGAGCCCCTTATGAGCCCGAGACCATGGACAAACTGCAAAATTAAAACAGGTACTTGCCATGTAATGAGGTAATTCATTCATTCATTCAAATTTCAACTTTCAACCTTACTAATAATAAGATAATGTTTCGCATCTTTTTTTCAGCCACGCGAATGCCAGTATTTCTCGGATCTGCTTAGAGAAGTGACAGGTCGCATTTTCACTCTTGTTTGTATAAATGCGAAAATGTAAGTACAGATCATTTCTATCTGGTCGGCTACTCAGTTTAGTCTTCCTGCAGTTGAATCATTGTGCAGGTAACAACCAATCATATTACAAGCGCTAGCGAGGGACAGAGGGGGTGGAATTTGGAAAAGATGTCACCCAGACGCTGTTCGATTCCTGAGAAGCCGGCATATATAGGCGCGGATAGTTGGAAAAGACAGACATAAGGGGAACAGTCTGAAGACCTTTGCTTTTCGGAATGCCTTCCATTTCTTTCTTCACGCGCTCTTTAGCCCAAACGTTTTTACTTGTTTAATGTATTAGCCAGAGCAGCGTGTCTGACTTGCGATCCAATGATCAACAATTTGATTCCCAAAACAACAAAAATCACTCTGGGAGTTTGTCTACTATTCTAGATTTACAATGCCAATGATGCGAGTCATGTTCCTTGTAATCAGAGCTTGAGCAATGCCTCGAGTCCAGTCTCACCATTTGTGAAATCACACTCTTTTGTTGGAATCGACACATCACCGCCAGGTCATCCCAAATCGGTGGTAGCATGGTTATAGCACTAGATCGCTGATTTAGGGCACGAATTTACTGCCCATTTTGGTTCGTGCTTTTATATGCAACCGAAGAAGCAAAAAAAGCAGCTACCTAATATGCGATGCCCTTGGGCGAAAAAACTCAAGTGCGTCGCCATTTTGTTCTCCCTCGTAGCAAGATCTAACACCAGCCTGAGCTGCACTAAGACCTTATTCCTTCATACCAATGAACACTAGGTTAACAGACCGCGTCAGTGATCCTAAGGAATCCTAGGGGTATTAAGCTGTACAGTAAGAATGATGAAAGCGGTTTTCAGCTTTGCGCAAACATATATGTTCCCGCGTGCTTAATGTTGGTCGTCTCCGGAGAGCATGTTAAATGGAGCACCAACACGAAATAGAGCTACAAAACGACATTTTCGTTTAAAGACAGTGAGGGAGATGCAATAGAGAAAGCATGAATAAATTCACTGACCATCGTGACTATTGCTCACAGTTGAGCTATACTCCGTTTCATACATCAAGTGCAAACTACCAAAGCTACAGCTCTTGTTCGCGCTCTCCGCATCCGCGATAAAAAATAGTGCCTGCTCTTCACGAGAGAAAATAATAGTTGCTTTGTCTGCAAGCTTGATACATTTTACATTTGCCATCAACTTCATAAAAAGCACCTTTTTTAGGGAGAAAAGGTCGGATTCGGCTAATTTGTATGTTTCTTTATGTCGTTTTTGTTCGTGCCGCGTTTTGCTGCCCCGCAACCTTGCCAGTGGTGCCACCAGGTGGCACTGGCTGTGCCCTCCGCGCTGCGCATCTCTTTTTGAGAAGATGGTTCTTTGGTGCGCATTTTTTCTACAAGATCCGCTCTGTGAAGATGTCTAAGCATGCGAAGCATGTTATTGCAAACGTGTAGGCTCAGAATAGAGCCCGTTTCGAAAGGAACCACTAGCCTACAGAACGAGCGCGTAGTGATACACCTCCTGTTTTTTTTCTGCGGACTACTTACGTAGCTTTCGCTGCGTTGCACCTGACGTATCAAACGGAGTATAGTGAATCAACATAGTTAGAGGATAAAACCTAGAGGAAAGAAACGCTTATGCACAGCATAGTAACGAACGGGGCAACTTCCGAGCACTTAGAGAGCGTCCACAAATTTTACGCTTAAAATGAATTTCTAAGTATACTGGTTGCGATGTGCGGCCCTTCACGTCTACTAAACATTCTCGTAAGGCACATAACGAAACTGAGGTGCAGCTGTGAGACTTCAGCGAAAGAATTCCAAGTAAAACCCCAAGAAGAGGCGTGTTCGTGCATAATAACCAACTACCGTTTGCCGCAAAATTACACGCAGACTCGAAACTCCAAGCATCTACTAAAATGCGCATTTCCCAACACCGCTCTTGTCAAGAATTGTAGCCCAGCAGTGCATTAAAGTGGAACTTTAACGTGAAGTGCTTTCATGAGAACCTCCTTTGCACTAATGTAGCTTCTGCCAAGTTCTAGGCACCTGCGCCACACTTTCGCAGCCATGGCGTATTTATTCAACGCACGGCCTCTCGCATGCAAATCATACTTGCCTGCACTTACGATGTGTGACTTACGCTGCTCTCTGAAGTCGCTCAATGTAAGATCAGACCTCTCTATACGTTAGGAAAACAAAACAGCGCACTCCTGACACACGGACAAAGAAAGAGGCTCAACACAACGCTGTGTTGTCTCTTTTTCCGTGTGTCAGGAGCTCACTGTTTTGTTTTCTTAAGATGAGCTACTAACCAGCCCGTCTTCTCTACACCCTGTTAGCTGTTTCTTTCTGTTGCTGACGAGGGGCACAAGAAAATAAAAAAACAGGGACTTGCCCGCTCTGCAAAATGGTTTTCGTAAAGCTCGACAGAGCTTCCACACGTAAAAAACAAAATCGTCAAGTGCATCCAGAAGACCCTACTGTGGTCTTAAGGAATTGAAAAAAGGCTACAAGGTGAAGCCGGAATCTTGCTTGTCACGTTCAAAACTAGCAGAGTACGTAGAGAAAAAGAGTTACTCCAGAAGGGGCGAGCGGAACGCCAGTGATGATTGTCAATCTTCAATAAAACAAAGAATTAACAGCAGAAGCTGCATTAGGAAATTTTCGAAAGCATTAGCGTTGCGCGACTTTTGTGGCTTTTAGTCGATTCTTTTATACACCTACTTACCCACATGACAAGACCCAGAACTTTTTGTCTCCTAACCGATAATGTGTGACTCACATGACTCATGAATTACATGACTCGACACTTTCACATCATTAGACAGTGGCTCATATTCGCTGATTACACAGCACTTTCGTATGCCATGATTTGTACACCTCTCCCGTTTTTTACAGCCGACGTCCCTAGATGAGGACGTCACGAGGAGACCAATGTCTGGCACCAAAATAGCCTACTAATGCCTTCGCAATAATTAGCGCGTTGCTAATTTAAAGGTGAGCAACAACGATTCTACAAAATACTGATTGCACTACGTTGGATGTAGGGAGACTACATATGTCGAAACCAACTGCGACATTTCTTGACTTTACACTCTCACTAGCGGCTCATCTATGTATCTATTTTATAAGACATATCATAGCAGCAATTCCAGTTTCATTATCTTCAAGTTCCTTTAAATCACATAAGCTTCAGTTGAGACCCTCAAAATCCACATTGTGCCTTTCCCATTTTGGTCATAAGCGGCATGCTTGTGGTACTCGCTGCACCCTCAAGGATAGCTCTAGGGCGGCGGATATAATGACATCGGAACGTTTCACCATGTTTACTCTCATGCACTTTTTCAAAAACAAATGTACAAAAATGTGGGAAGTATCCGATGAAATTTGTTTCTAATGGAAAAAAGCAATCGAGATCTTCGGGTAGGCTTCCGTCTTTCGGAATGCAATCAATTTTTTTGTTAGCCACGCATATATAACTCACGCAGCTGTTCGCGATGCCGACCAATAATAACACGAAATGAGTTCCTTCAAGTCTAATTGCTAGCATATAGTGTGAAAAGCAAGCGCAATAAGTTGATATTATCCTTAGAACTAGAAATCTGACAAAGAGGCCCTTGGGACTTGCCCCGTGATCTCTCGTAGAAACACTTTCATGGTAGTTTCTACCGTATTTCGAGACACAATAGTTTTGCCATTCAACACAGAATTTTATATCGCAGATTACTTGTTTCGATGACTGAAGAAGGCGTCTGCAAGGATTCATTATACTTATCAGCAGAATACACGACAAAAGGGGTGCAATAAATGCGAAGCGCAAAATATTTTATGTTTGTACGGACATATTAGGGATGCATTTTATAGCAGCACTCAATATGTACTCTATCATAAAGTTTTATTGGCCCGCCAGGGAGGTGCAGTGGTTACGGCGCTCGACTACTGTTCCCAAGTATGCGGGATCGAATCCAGGCCTCGGTGGCCGCTTTTCGATGGAGGCGAAAAGCAAGGTGCCCATGTGCTGTGCGATGTCAGCGCACGTTAAAGAACCCCAGGGAGTCAAAATTTCCGGAGTCCTCCACTACGGCGTCTTTCATAGCCTGAGTCGTTTTGGGACGTTAAAATCCCCAAACCAAACCATAAAGTTCTATCGTACTTCGTAAACAATTTACTGCAGAACTAAAAAATACCGGCCAGGTTAAACACACTTGTTTGCCCTGTGCTGTCCGACATATGTCTCGGCACGTTAAAGAATCTCAGAGTAATTTTCATAGCACATCACTGCATTGTTTTCCATCGCCTGAGTTGGTTTGAATGTACAACGTCGTAAACCAAACCAATTTTAACTTTTAGCCACCACCAACTAAATGGGTTTCCTTGCGCCTGGTAACACAACATCAGTATCCTTAAACGCAAACTGCTCCGGTGCTGTTTTTATAAAAGAAAAAATTGAGGTTCGAGATTATGTCATCGGTTGAGCTCTGGCTTGCTCATGGTATCCCTCAAAAATATCGAGAAAACTACGGAGCAATTACAGCGTAAACTGGAGCTGCTTCTTCCCTCTGTGACAAGTTGACATTTACACAAACGAAAAGTTTTTCAATCCAACTTAAGTTCCATTGGGCACGCCACAAAACAAGAACAATGGTCAATTTACGTATTTGTTATGAAGTTTACAACAGTAATGATTAATCAGTACGTTTTATATCTACGTTCTAGCGTCCTCATCATTTCAGAAAGTCAGTGACTAAAATATATGGCTATATGTTAAACACTCCTCAGAAGAGGGTACCTCATCGCATTGAGAACGTGTGGTAGTTCCATGTGTTCCGCTCCTCTGAAAAAAAAGTTGTTGTTTTTTTTTTTAATTTCATTTGCGTTTTTGTCTTGACCATCATCTGGAATTGAACAAATCAGCTTTTGACGACATTGCATTGGCAGTCGCCGTACATATACTTCCCCGCTTTAACCAACCAGTATAAAAGTGTATCGAGACATAAGTGTAGCGTGTCTGACTTAGAATGCAAGAGGTCTGGCAGGGCGATTATAATACTACCCTCCCAAATGAAAGATGGAACCAAATTTGACATCTGCTGCCAAACTTAATATCAGGAAATCCTATGTCCAGACAGACTGCCGTAATCTCAGCTGCCGAGTACCTCTATCCTCGCAGCGCCATGTGCGTGAAATCACGTCGGCGACATCGACATCGGTGAATGTTGTGATGAAGGGGGGTAGCAAAATAATTGTTGCTTTTGTGCTTCCTTGTAAAGATAAAGCTGCTTTTTTTGCCTCCTTCAGAGCAGCTCAACGGTTGAAATGCTAAACATGACCTGCGCCCACACTGTGAAAAACATTAGTATGCTTTCGACATGAGCAGAGGCAGCCTTACAAACGACATCCTCTGCAATGTGAAAGAAGTGTTATGTTGACATCAATTCAGAGGAACGTTTACCCGTGCACCGGATATCCTTAAATACCAAGGGGTGTTTTTATGGAATGATTCGAGAGCCGGCAAATGAAGTTGCTGAAAAGAGCTTTCCTATTGTCCTCTTGTATGTGACGCCGAATATAGTAATTTCTGAAATCTTGGCCGACTTTGATTCTGAGCAGGCAGTAAAAATATTGAAAGCCAGGACAAAACAATTTTCCGCAATAGTGAGCCGATCGTATGGTGAGGGAATTAAGAATGACATCAACAAAATGCACTGTACATTCATTTGTTAAAAGCATCGCGCCGTTTTTTGACGGACTTCCAAGCACCATTCACCTATTGAGGCGCTACTTCGGGCCCTATGTTGTTCAGCTACGTTTATTCGACGTCACTTATGAGGTGGTGCCAGACGTGGTGTCGACATCAAAGCGAGGCCAGCACCAACTGACGTCGTCCACGTTGTACGTATGAAGCCGTACTTCTAGGGCTAACCTTAACTTCCTACTTCCGGCTCTTCTCATCGCGACGATGCATTCTGAGGAGGGGGGCAAATGCCGAATAGAAGACGACGCAAAAGATGAAGACTGGGACGGCAAGCGCGAGCCTTGTCGTCCGACTTCAATGAATAATGATGACTACAACACATTCTTGTTGATGAGGGTTGCGTTTGGGACACCTGGTACTATATTTTAGTCACTCTGAGTGCCTGGATGGTATTTGTCATGAATTATGCAACTTGCTGAGCCGACATGAGAGTTTCACGTTTCGTTTTCAGAAAAAAGACGAGTACCAAAGCGAGCAAAAGGTGCGCATGAGAAATGTATGGATGGGTCTCGCTATCCCGTGCCTATCGGCAGGGCACTAGGACAATTAGAAACATTTTTTTGTTCTTAAAAACTTTTATATAGTAAATCATCGTAGCACGAAGACACGTGAATTTTCAAAGTATTTGAATATTTAAAATAATATTGGAACGCCTTTTGCGTACGCTACGCACGAAAGGCTAGAATATTTACCAACCATCACAGGTTCTGGTAAAAAGGAGGATCAGATGAAATAAGTCGATCTGAAGTGGCACAAATTTGTACATTTTGGCTGCTCATCAAAGAGTAACGCCATACGCAATGTCACTGCGTAAGCTGCTGAAGCAATGAATTTATGCCATTCGATTTAGAATTACCATCACGGACGATAGGTATGGCCATTGGCGTTATATACATTTTTGGGTAATTCGATAGTTTAGGAGGACAAAACTAATAATTTTGATCCCTTCGCACAAGTGAGGATCATTTGCTGCTGCCCTTCACATAGGCCAATGTGAAGAACACTTTAGAAGAAAAAAACGCTAGCAAGAATTCTAAAAGTACCGTCTGGTATATTAAAGTAATTTTGTAGACTTCTTGGATGCACAGGTGAAGGGCTTACCGTGCCTACAAGACAGTTATAGATAGCAGTTTCTGACGAGAGAAAACATTACTGTGATAGATTTGGCTCTATGTGACTTTTGTTATTACATTAGGGTCAATCTCGCTTAAAAAGAACCTATTTTACCTCAGTTGAAGAGGTTCAGGCTAAAACGAAGAATCTGCTGAAGGGCCGAATGCAGACGTGTTTTAATGCTGAAGGTGACTGATTCTGTAAGTACCATAATTTATTGAACAAGTCTCCTATGTTTCGTGTCACACCTTGTATATATCGTACTTTTTAGGATGTACGTTGGTAAAGGCATGTGACGACAGAAAACCTTAACGACGAGAGTGAGAAAACCAAAAGAAAAAAACTTAATGTAGAGGGCATTTTGCAAATCTCAGATCATGAGTATTTGTTTATCAGCGTCAGTCAGAAAGAAACTATATAAATGTTTTATCCTAACGGGCAGAAAGGGGAAATCATCTGAAGAGGGTTCGATCTAAATTAAGGCAGCAAGGAGCTATCTAATAAACAGTAAAGTACAAGGTACTACCTTTAGCTATAAGAGGAAAGAATTGTGCATAGCATAGTTGCTAACAGCATAGTCAAGATTACAAAAAGGAAGTGACCACATGTACGATATATGAACTCGAAGGCCAGATAACCGATGGCGGATGAAGGCACGAAAATGGACACCAAGAAAAAGCATGCAAAAAAGGAGACGCAAAGAGATGGGCTAATTAGGTTAAGACATTTGCAGAGATTACGCAGACGATGACGGCCAAAGGAGGGTTATTTGAGGACTTGTTGGAGAGGCTTTACTCTGTAAGTGTATTTGGACCGACCATGAAAATGATATTGACCAGTCACACCACCAGGAATTTAATTGCGACTCTTGCGGGCGATCATTTTTATATTGAAACGAAATTTATTTTGAATTGTACCAGTTGTTTCGAGAAAGATGGCGTTATCATTTCGTATGGGCTTTTGAATATAGTGAGAAGGCTTCTCATTGTATGTACCTTAAATTCTTCCCCTTTTTTCCTGGCTTCAAAATAAATATTAGGCGCAATTGCATCCCTCTTGGCGGATATCAAAAGACTAGTAAATAATTACACAAATAAGCTATCTAAATAATTTATGATAATACCATTTCTACTTTTTTAGTTATGCATCTATAGCTGCATATAAAGACTTTTAGGTGGTAATTAAAATACTCATGATAGATTTTTAGAACCTAAAATAACCTCTTATCTTCGACATGTGATCAAACTAGTTTTGAAAATTCCACCAAAAACACTTTTCCTTTAACGTCACCTTCTCTGTCTCGCGTCCGCAACGGTGTTCACCGGTATTTGCTGCTAAATGTCTACAGACAATCGACAATGGCAACCGTATAATTTCTCTATGCTGGGCTCCTAGGGCTTGTTTTTCCTTGTGCGATTCACAGAAAGGTCACTAACGCGTAAGGGTTCGCAATCATGGATTGCCAAGGTTTGCAGAATATATATAAAGCAACCGTCCCGTACTTTTTCTACCATTTTTTTTCTTAGACTTTATTTTTATTTTTTGTAGGCTATCTCTTTTTAGTTCTGAAGCTATTCTGTAGTATATTTCTGTAATTTTTAGTTCTGTAGCACTTTTCTGTTGTATCTATAGAAATTTCGAATGTCAGTACAGAACGTGTACTTGTCATAACAAGTTTGCCGTCCAAAACCGCATAGAAATTCTGTCGTAACAACAGAAATCTTTTTGTAGTTTTTTATAAAATATTGATCCCAACAAGATCTTTCAAGGCGCTGTCCTAAATAACGACTAATGTTGTGGGACTGAAGAAAAAATGCCGAATTATCAGACGGCTATGAAATATAAGTTACAGCTCGCAACAAGGTTTATAGCAGCTGCGTTAAAAAACAGTGGATAGTGAAATCTCATTTTCAGATTTTTTCGATTATCAGATTTTCAGATTAGACTGGCCCAAAAAGTTAGGTCGTTTTTTATAATAAAAAGCTGAAAAAATAGAATATATCAGAAAAATTGGCACGGGGATATATTCCCCTTTATATTGCATGCTTGCGCCATTGGAGAAAGAAGGACATATTAGAAACTTGGTAATGAAAGCATGAGTTTTTTTTTAAGAAATTCTGATATTGTAGTCCCATAGATACACACACGGTATGTCTACGGAAAAATCACACGGTGCCTGTTGCTTATCGCAGTTCAATGACGACAACAAAGGGCAAGCCTTCAGCCTCTTTTGCGGAAGAAATTGACAGGGCTTAAAACTGATAATGCATAATTTGTTAAAATTGCAAGGCGCCTTAGCTATCATTTGCGCAAACGTTATAAGTGAGATTAAACGTGTCTATAGCTGAAGTCCATATGAAGACCCCTGCTGTGAATTGCGACAAGATAAATTCCTATTTTGAGGCGCTCGAACCAATAGCGATTCAAAGCGATGACATATGTGCTTCGTAGTGTACACCGTGCGTATTAATCGTATGTTTCCAAAGAGAAATAAGACACATAGTGCCCCTCCCGCCCGTCAAAAAAATAAACAAATTAGTAACGTTTCACGCCTAGCGAGAGATATTAAAGTCAGTTTACGTTCTCTTTTATTTGTTTTATCAATAAAAACAGCGGTTAAGGTTATCACCGCTTTTCTGGAGAGATCCTACCAGTATTTATATAGCAATTAGCCGGGATGAAATTGAAGCATATGCTCCCTCGCCAAAGCTAAACAGTTCTAGCAGCTTGAGGGGCGAGTTAGTGTTCTTTAGCACCCAGCCCTGCCACCTTTATGTTATGTTTCTACCCATGTGTCTGTGTACGTTGCGCAGCACTCCTGGGTACTAAAGAGTTCTCCTGCTAGTTCATCTCTATGACTAAATGTTATTAGTGTGCTCTCAAATCCAGGGTGACGTCTACACGAAGGACGATGCCTAGCAACATATTCGATGAAGCAGAATCCCTGTCGAATTCTTTCGGATATTTTTGGATCAGAAGATGGTGCCAAAGCGCTATACGACTGTTGTTAAGGCGAAGTTTAAGCGTCCTCCTAAGTTTTTGATCACTTACAACACTTAACCTCCATTCGTGCTGGGCTGGAGAGGGGCTAAAAGTGTAACTAGTAATTAACCGGGGCGAAATTGCAGTATATGCTCCTTCGCCAAAGATACGTAGTTCTCGAGGACACATTCTTCGTTTTGGATGACCACGTTCTTGCTTCAACCTTTCTATCCACGGTATAAGGTTATCTTGGCGAGTGACATCTCATATTATAAAGTGGAGTTGGACCACTTAGAGAAAAAATTCATGCTCCTCATGTAGGCACGTCAATCACTATGAAGGGAGTGTCCAAACATTGCCGCAAACACTACGCTAGTGTCACGTCTGGTTCCTAAAATAAAGCATTAAAAGCTGAAACAGTCTCACCCGTTTGAAATTAATGAACACAAAACTGAACGCCACAATCGAAGGAAAAAATCCTTTGCCTTCTATAATCCTCAGGTTTGAAGGAACTTGTAGGAAAAGGGAGAAAGCTTGGGTTGGTTTTTCGGTTTTGTTATAATAAATTACTTATCCTCTGGAAAAGCATCCGCCCTTGCGTGAAAGGCAACAGACGCAACAAAACCAAATTTGTAATTGATGGCAAGAAACAATTTGAAGAGTCTAGAAACAGCAATGTACAAGTGGTACACGGCTTAAAGGTTTCTTGAGAAAGGTAATGCGTTCTGCTGAGGACACGGTGTGTAAACAGAACTCAAATTGGCATAAAAATAACACTGATAACAATAAGCCTCAACTCAGGATGGGACTCCAATGCCGCTTTGCAATCATTGATTTTATGGCCAGCGTGCAGCGTAAACACTGCGGGCACTAGTTTAACAACATCGAAGCTGTCGCCCATTACAGAAAATGCCGTTGGGAAAAACAATGGGAGCACCTTATCTTTAATACGGAGAAAACAGCCCTTTCTATTGTGACATCTCAGGCCTTATCTCAGGAATATATCTAAAGAGCTTACATAGCTGGAAATGAAAGCAGTCTCTATAATGTTTTGGGCGTGACGGGATTGGTTGGTTGGTTTGTGTGGTTTAACGTCCCAAAGCAACTAAGGCTATGAGAGACGCCGTGGTGGTAGACTCCGGAAATTTCGACCAGCTAGGGTTCTTTAATGTGCACTGACATCGCACAGCACACGGGCGCCTTGCTTTTCGCCTCCATCGAAAAGCTGCCGCCGAGGCCGGGATTCGATCCCGCAACCTTGGGAACAGTAGTCGAGCGCCGCAACCACTTGGGCGTGATGGGAGCTCTTACTTCTTCCGTGATGTCTTTCAATATGTACCCGTAAACTGGCTCTGACCAATAAGTAAGGCAGTGAAGGCCACTGCCGCTCTTGCTATGCGACACTTTTTCTCCGGTCCTAGCTTCGAGTTTTTTTGCAAGATAATATTCTTTTGGATGTATTAAGATGTCAGCTATGTAAATACGGGATGATTTTATTTGCAATAAAGCAAGCGCTGGTCAAAGAAACCAGCAGAAAAATATTCTGATAACTCTATTCACACAGATATGCACAATTAAATGTAGGGACCCGGAATGCTGTCTAAAAGTTGTGCATTTCATTGTTAGGGGCATAAAATCCCGTGCAGTAGATTGCGTCAAATACGATCACAACAACCAAGCGCAGCCAGCGCTGATTAAACCGAGAAGTCGACGCTAATTTCAGCTCCTTGTCGAATTCACGCATGACACTGTGAGCTCTTATAAAAACGTTTCATTCATGAATCACACAATTTCAGCAAGTATCGCACCTTTAGTTGATAACTGAGCAGAAATTCGGTCAAGTTTCATGCATGCATGTGTGCTTATGAATACATATTAAGGATTCATGACAACTTGGGCGTAAAGAAAAGTTCGAAGGGTGCGCCAGTAGTACCTTGTATGTGCACCAGCAAATAATCGCCAATAATCTTATTACCGCCTGCGTTCTACAGCTGAAAAGTAGTATCCAAGACAATAAAGATTAAAATGAAATTGCATTTGACGACGTGTTCTTCACGGTTGGAAGAAATGAAGATTATCGTTTTTTTTTTTTGCTCCGGTAAAATCATTTCCGCCTCCTGTTTCCTCGAAGAGTAAATCAGAATGATGTACGAGGGCAAGCCTATTTTATGACGCCACTGCCCGGTCCTCAGGCAGGTCACAAAGTATACGTACTGCGCCTTTTGAAACAGCAATGCACACTGGCTGCATGAACAGTAAAAACTGGCCAGCTTCGCGCCCAGTGCGGGGCTCTGTTCTTGACAGCTTCTTTCCAGGTCTCAGACATTCCCCGCGTGACTACAGAGATCAATACCCTTGAAAAGTACACCAGAAGGTTCAATTTCGAAATACATGGCTTTCCCGTTGAGAGTAACGAGAACCTCATATATGTCCCTGGACAAGTGTCTGAAAAGGTACAGATAGAATTTCAGCCTTTGGACATTTCTGTTGCATACATGTTACTAGCTCGCAAAGATTGCATGCCGGCTATGCTTGTTCAAGCGCAGACTATTGCAGTCAAGCAAAGTGAGTGGATGCTCGCCGTTGATGATGACGATGATGACCTCGCAGTTGTCTCTCAGACCTTGTGTTTGATGTCATAGATTGAAACCCTCATCTCATTTTAGTGATAATCTCCGCGCGCCACTCGGGACCTTGTTTTTTTTTTTTTCAGGTCGAAAAAGAGCAAAGAATAAGAATTACAAGTTCGTGCGGACGCGCAACGGAACGGTGTTAGAAAGGCTGAAGGCTGAAGGTACACCTCTCGTTCGCATCGACACTCCAGTCAACGTTGACAAACTCCTGTCAACATGAACATCGCGAGTCGCCCTCATTTAGTAGCATTTTGAAGTTCATAACTTTTTTTCGCCAACACTAATGGTTTCACTGCCACATAGATTAGTATCCGCAATATCCGAAAACATTTGAATCATTTCTGCGCTCTAACATCACATTTACGGGCTATTTGCGTTGTCTTTGCTTTACCAGAAATTGATGTTCCTGCTCACACAATTACATCGTATTCTATACCATGTTATCATTCTTTTTCATACACTCGCACACTGCGTAAGGCAAGGGGCGTGGCTGATTTTTTGAAAGTTACATGGTCTGTATCAGAAATGCGACTTTCTTTTTTGCAAGCTGAAGTGATCGATTTACAACCGTGCTCATCTAATATGTCAGTAGTTGTATTGACGTTTTATCACCATCGTATTGCAAATGTTATTATTCTTATCAGAGCTCGATACAGCTTTAACACCCCTTTCTCTCGACAAAAATGTGAGTGTGATAGGCGACAATAACACCGGTACACTCTGCCCTACTCTGCCTCAGCTCGTCGACTAACTCTATATTCTATCGAAATGGGGATTAGAAGCCGCAGTATATCAAGCAACTCGCGAGGTATTTGTACCAGGAAAGTTGGTTAAATCCTGCATTGACCATATTAATGTCCGATGATTCAATCTGTCGTCACAGTAAGCGGTTGTCGTCTCTTGTAGAAATTTGCAAACCTATGAAGGTAATTAGCACGAACAAGAAATTTTCTGTTGTTGATCCCAGGCTTTTTGACAAATGCATCACAAAGTATGACTGACAGTTCCTGCTATGCATAATATTTCCCAGTATTCTTTACAAACATTTTGCTCTGAATATGCTCTGGAGATGAATATGTAAGGTAATAGAAGCTCAAGTGAACCAGTGCTTAAACCGGTTGAGAATTGAGCAATACGCCAATCGGGAGCCGCAAGAAGAGCCGCCAGTAGAAGCTGTACAAATATGCAAAACGGTGTGAGCTACAGTCGTATGGTAGCAGAAGAGTTCAGAAAAGGGCGACAACAAGGACACACAGACGATCGCTTCTTCGGAACTGATTTTCAGTGCAAAGGCTACGGAAAATATGATGTCAAAAAAGGCACCAAACTCAATGACAAATAGGTTAAGTGAAGTACTAATTATTGTGGAAAAAGACAAAATGAAAAACACAGTGAAAGCATGCACGGAAGCAACAATACACGAGTAAGAATTTGAATTTTATTCTAGGTAATAAATGCGTATTTTACGCATGTGCCATCCCTTTCATGATAAGAAAGGACTGGTTAATTTATCCCTTGAGCTGAGTGCGTGCTTTACCTAGCTCAAACGTTTTATGAAAAAGTGGATGGAATTTCCACTTCGCGCACTTCTAAGACTTTTTATCTACTGCTAATTGTTTTAAAGAATGGCTTTGTTCAATCAGGCGGACATTCAAAGACCGGGCAGCCTCGATGCTGCAGCACATTCCCAGAGTTGTTCGTTGAGCTGAATTGCTAAAAAATGTTGTGCACATTCTATTCTGTCCACCACGACTGAACAGCAGAGCGCTCTCTTGTTAATAATTTGTGCCTGGAAAGAATCCGCAGTAATTGCTATAAAGTGGAACAAACTTCTGCTATGGTTGAAATGCGTATTGCCAAGGTGCACTAGCTATCTGACAGAAAAAAAAGAAGAGGGCGATGCTTCATCCGCGCTTGCCCCGCGTCTCAGATGAGTTTGAAATGTTACTAATCGATAGTATGTGATACGTTATGCCCGATCTAAGAATAATGAAATACGTTTTTTTGGATGCTTAGATTCGTAAGAGAACATACGTGATAAAAAGCGCCGCTGCTCGTCGCCACCGATATCTTGTCAAGGCCTGCGCACCCCAGCAGTCTACGTCACGACAAGCGGATGGCGATAAAGTACCAGCAAATGAAGGTGCGAGCGCGAATCGGTGTCGAGTCACATGATGTCATCTCGCCCTTTTACCCAAGCCTGCACGCGCAGATTCAGTGGCTGATCCTTTATCGCTCATCCGCTTATCATGACGTTCGCTGATGGGAGAGAAGGTGATGCAAAGGCCTTGTTAAAATCTCGGTGGTGTCGCGCTGCTGCGCCAACCAGAAATCGAGGTTTGCACTGTGCACAAAGAAAATAATTTCCAAAATTTTTAATATTGCAGACAAGTACTACGGTCCGCTAAAAGACCTTCCTTCGATTGTCCGGTTGTTATAATATAGGGATTTTTTAAAATCAAAAGTACTAAATAATGTTTCGAAACTTTCTGCATAGTCTCAACACCACCCCTATTCAATAAAACAGTCGGGTTCGACATATTACATGTAGTCTGTCGCACGCGACAGTTTTATTGAAAAAGGGTGGTGCATAAAATGCATATAAATTATGCATAATGAGCGTGAAGTGCAAATACTGCCCGATTTTAATGGACGTGCTGCCCATGGTAGAGCCCGTTATCAGCGTATGAGCGAGATTATTGTAGCGTTCCATATTAAGCAAGGAGGGGACAACTGTTAGAGGGACTAATTAATTATGCTGAGAAAAAAGGAGATTTCATTTCATACTTCGAGCCAGTTGCAAAGTAATATTCTTTCCTTACTTGCGTTTGGTGTTTTCAACATTTCCTGTCCTCATAGTATTTTCTTGCTCCAATTTTCCCTTCGTATATCATTTTCGATGCTGCCTTTATCTGAATCATATATTATGCATCCTTCGCAATGAAAGTTCTTTTTTTTTAGAACGCTGTCGCAAGTGCGTTTGTATGGTGCTCTAAAATATATCCTAAAACGCTATAATGTGTCTTTATCTTCTTCTGCGTACTTTTTTGCTGCTCCAATTTTTCATCGTCTACCAAAGGAAACTTATCACTCTCCATCACGACGCTGTGTACGAAGCTTAAGTGCTGTAATGTTTACGCAGATTAGCCTAAAAAGATTATTTCTTTAGTGCTTCGCAGACGCCGTTACCATAATAGAGGATTAAGAAACACGTGCCAGAAAAAACACAAAAGTGATTGTGTATTCAGACTGGAAGGTAACCATTCTTTAATTGTGTGTCGTTCGTGTAGTGTCAATCTATTTCGCTTCGAATTTTCTATGCAGCTGCTATCCTAGTTGGAGGCTTGTTCGCGATAGCGATTCTAACCGGCGGGCCTAGTACGTCGACTAATATGCGGTTATTTATAAATCCAGGTGTCCGTCGAAGAGTGCGACAGATACTGTGCCTCCCCATGTTTTTTTTTTTTTTGCGTATGTTAAAAATCATTCCGAGACGTTACCCGGGTTTACATAGTGCAGACCGTTCAACTCCCGGTTTTAGCTTGAGATGTAGCACACTCGTGTGGAAGCGAAATCAATTCCTTTTTTAATCCCATAACAAAGTGCATCCCGGTCGTGCTACTGTAGTAGGTTTGCAAGAAGGCTTACCGCAGATGGTTGGAGAATATGATGAACTCTAAGTAACCAGCAATAAATGCAATAAAAACTGCCGTTACAGCAAAGATGCCACGGAAGATCGAAAGCTTCGGCTTAAGCCTAACCTCTGACTGGTCTAAATACCCCAAAGCTAAGCGAATGACACCTCTGATGCAAAATCTCAAACTTGCTCTTTCGGCATATATTGATTATCCCCCAGACCTCTTTGAATTGAATTAACTGAGGTATTAATTTCAAAGGGTCTATGAGAGGATGACGAAAAAGACACTACGTGCAACACAGTAGATCCATGCACTTAATTGAGAAATAAAAGTGCGCTTTCAGGTATACACTTGACACAAGATAATGCTGAGGACGCTGATCAGAGACAAGTTGACAACCTCACACATCAAATTCCAAATACTAATGCACCACCCACCAAGCTACCTGTTGATGCCCGCTCCGTTGTCCCCATTCTAGCATCCTCTGTACGGAAAAGTACACGGCACGTGCCCTCACTCCGCCGTGCACTTACCCCTTCCGTAATAACTAGACTGAAAGAGGTATTCCTTTGAAGGATAAGGACTATGGTGGCCCTTACTCTGTCGGTCAATTGTCGATGGGACGCCCAAGACATAGGACCTACCACCTGCCCGTAATCTTCTAAATCGGCTGCAGAGGTGAATATTCGCCACCTGCTGTGGGATTGTGCAGAGATGAGGGCGCCCAGGACACGGATTCTCCAGAAAGTAGAACTGTGGGTGAAGAAGGCGGAGGATTCCCCCAAGTGGCTAACGGACAACACTAAAAGCAAAAGCCTTATTCAGTTTCTGGCAGAAAATGGTTTGCTTTACTTTCTATAGTACGCCTTATGACAAGCTAGCGAAAAGACTTATGACCAAACTGAAAGCGACCGCGGCTTACTGCTCAGCAAACAGCTGCATTTGGAATGGACTGCAGATATAAAGGATCATCCTGTGCCCCGTCTTAGCTGTAGTTACCGATGGATACCGTTGACATATTAAATTGTGACTGCATAGTTAATTTCATGTTCTCATAACACCCACTTGCCTACTTTGTGAAGGATAACATAAATAGCTTCTTATAAACTGGCTGCTTGAACTGAAAGTTGCAAGAGGTTATATTTATTGCGCATGCTCGCGAAATATATATTCACGGTTAAAAATGTGACTGCAGTTTGTTTTCTTTTTTCACACATGGGTCTCAGCTTCAGGAGTTCGCATAGAGCGGCATCGCAATATTCCGGGTCAATGTGATGTTAAAAAAAAAGATGTTTTGTGCATGACGGCTTGCTTTTGCACATAATAGGGCTTTACGGTAAAAAATTCAGAGCTTAAGTATAAACGTAACTCACATGAGGAGATGGGGTTCAATTTTTAGCTTTAGATCGTTCTTTTGCACACATAAAAGGATAAAACACCTTTCAAATAGGGGTTCAACTTTTGGCATTTTAAAGCGAAAAAGGAAAAAAGAACGTAACCAGTTCTATTATTATAGACGACAACTTCAAAGCCGTCTGCGCTTTATTCTATTTACGTGCCCTCCTCGAAGATGTCTTCCTTATTTGCATCAAAAAAATGGTACGGCATACAGCATGCGCCCAAAGAATGTAGAGCTTATCGCCCTTCTTTCAGAGAGTAGCAACGAGCAACTGCTGTGTAAATGAAATGTGGGCGGGCAATAAAAATGCCTAATGTCAGCTCTGGAGTCGCTTTGGACGTTAAACTCCATAAACTAAACTAAACCTAAATGAGCAGCGCCCTTACAAAAATGAGTTTTGAAACTCTATTGTTGGACTATTGACCGCCTTTTGAATTTATTGAATTTCGATAGACATTCAACCCCAGCTGAATGCAATCTTTACAGGGCCAACAGAATTTTCATTGTGTTCTACCCAATAGACTTTTTGTGCAATTTTTTCTATGTGCTTTTTGTTGTCAGTTTTCAACGTTCACGAACAATTAGCGTGTACTGTTCATGCTGACCCATGTTTTTTAAGTAGTTTTAGGCACAAATGATAAGAGCATGATGTAACAATTTCGTTATGAATTTTTGGTCTCACTTGTAATCAACTATTGGCCACATTCTGCAAAGGGAAATATAAGAGCAGCATGCAGTTGCGTGCTCGTTCATGTTATATAAAAGTACATATTAACGGTGCACACTTAGCTCAAGCTTCGCAACACAGTGAAAATATGCCCTAAAAACTTCATGATGGCAAAGCCTCCACTAATAATGCAAATACATTGTTGAATGTCAATCAGAATCCGTAATGGATCAGCTTCTGTATGTCGCAGAAGGTAACTTTAGTGGTAGGACATATTTTATATTTATCATAAAACAAGTTCAGTGAGTCATCATACTAACAAACAGGATCCTAGATTGAACCTACCATGTAGGGCAGGACAGAGCTTTTTTAAACCAGTTCCAAAGTTCACTATATATATATGCTTCAGGGTCTGACATTCTGCCGAAGCATAGGTATTTTTGCCCGTAGCTTAGTGCCGCAAAATGAGGTGCAGTCTGTATTGGAATCCTCCACCGCTCTATGTCTTTGGAGAGTTTTACTGTAATTTTTTCTTTTCTTTCCTTTCTTAAAGTGGACACCATGCTAAAATGAAGTCACTTTAAACATTGAGGGGTTCTAATAATCACCTATTGATCCCACGGATACTATAGAGTTAACACGCATAGCAAAAACATTCGCGTATGAAAAAAAGAAGAAAAAAACAAGATTGCATGCGTCTTCTAACGGCGACTCTTCTTTTAATAGAAGCATTCGGCCGCCGCCTTGCTCCTGTCCGCATCCCACTTCCCCCGTGCCCCGCGAACGGCGCCAGCATGTCCGGAGAGGTCGAGGGTCGCTTCCTGTCGGCTGGGGGGAAAAAAGGGGGGAGGGAGGAGGGGTTGCTCCCGCTTGGTCTCCGCTCTCTGCCTTCTCCGTGGTTTGTTTTCACGGAGATGACCTTGGCTTCAGCAGTCGCGCAGCGGGGGTGGCGGCTTTTCACCGAAGCTGTTCTTCTGCGCCCCGTTTTCTTTGCACGCAGACGCGGGTACGCTGAGTGCGGCGATGTGCCAGTTCAGTTGGCGTTTTCCCGCCACCGTGGTCGCATCTTGCACTGTGAACGAAGCACCGTATGTAGGTTTTTCGCTGGTGATTATGACGAAGATCGTTTTGTTCAAATTGGAGCGCGAGCGTACGAATTTAAGTCTTCGGAGGACTCCGCTCTTGGGCGGCAGCTTCTGCGCAAGGAGGACGTGTTTAAGAAGTTCAACAGTCGCAGGCGTTTTGGATTCTAAGCGAAAAGCCGGCGCGGGCGGAGGGAGCGTCTGCACTTTGGTGAGTGTTTTACTTTTTCCTATTCGTGTTTGTGCCAGTCTTGTACAGTGTGTGTTACAAGGTGAAGCCCGCATGTAAATATTTCTAGCAGACAAACCAGCCTTGTCGGAAAAAAAAGGAGGGGGAGAGAGAGAGAACGAGGCTTGTCTCTACGCGGACGCTGGGGCCGATGGAACGCCAGCTGGAATGGCGACATTTTCTTTCTTTTTTTTAACCGGTGACCGTTTTTGACGGATTGTTCGGCACAGTGCTGTACTCTTTCGATACGCTACTCGCGCTGAGACGGACACATTATCGAGATCATAATATGCCTCTGTCACAGATTGTGGATTATTGAATCTGTGCAGCTCTGCCATTTTTGCAGTGTTTGTTTTTGTTTCCACTCATTTTAGTGCTTATAGTTGGTAATTTTGCTTCAAGTTTTCTGGGTAGTAATGCTTGTGACCTGCGCTTTGCTATTTATATTCACAATGGGATCTTTGACGGCAGCATATATTGTTTATCAAGGAGAAATGAACGATGTGGTAGTGCTGCCGAGCTGTGGAGGCGGCGGTCGATGCCGTCTAGGCAGTGAAAGACAGTGACAACTCATTTTAGACAAGAAATTTCGTGAGCTATGACGTGGAGCAGCGCACAAATGCCTTTGCTCTATTTTTAGGTTAGTATATACCGCAACTTAATTATGATTTATATTGTTTATTTCAGCATCACATGCGAGGAGTTCCCGGACGTATCAGCGTTTTACGCAAAGAACAGCCTGACGTCATACCTTGCACATGAATTGAAATAAAGCAAATAAACAACCCAGCTCATGTTATGGGTTCACCAAAGATGCATATTTTTTCTTTCTCATTAACGCGCATTTTTTATTCTGTGTTCCCTTTCCGCTGCGGATTAACAGGAAATGCTGCGTGATCAACGGTTAGCCAGGAGCAGGCACGAGGTGGTTTACATTAATGCAAAAGTAGCACAGCACATATCCTTGCTGCGGTCAGTCAACACATTCTATGTTCTGCTCGACCAATCAACAATTTAGTCAGTTTAGTGTAGGTTAATGAGTGAGTAAGTATAATGGGGCTTAAAAGATCAAGATCTGTTTTGTTCATTTATGCCTCACTATGCTTATCATTAACCAGCACTGATCAGACAGGATTGTTGATTGGTCGGGCAGAACATAGAATGTGGTGACTTATCGCAACTAGGAGATGTACTGTACTACTTTTGCATTAATTAAAATCACCCCGTGTCTGCTCCTGGCAAACCGATGGTCGTGTACTATTTTCTGTTGTTCAGGAGTGGAAAGGTAGCAGAAAATCAAAAAGCGTCACTTGCAGAGTTTCTGAAGCATTTGAGCCTGAAATCAACAGAATTTCAGTTGCGCGAATTCCAAAAGCGCTCTTAAGAAACACATGGGCCACTATTTCATAAGCGCTCAACAAGAGGTCAACACTGCATCATCCAAAATGTTGTTGATTATCGACAGACTTTCAACAGCGTGTATTGACACAACGCTTTCGAATTTCTATAGAAACCCTACATGCATTTTTGTAAGGGCGTACTCCCACGCAACATATGATCCGACCAGATGGCGCTCTTTTATATGGAAAACGTACACGCTACAAACCGAAAGAAGCTACCTCACGCGGAAGCAGGTCACAAATATTGTTTTTCGATGAGGGAAACGGATGAAGGCAGGAAACAAAACCCTTGCACGCAAATGATAAATTTGTTATAGGAAGTAAAATAGCCACAAAAGAGAAACTGCGCTCACGAAGCTGCAACATAAAAGAAAATTAACCTGTTTTTTTTTTTACTTTGAAGTACCAGATTTATTATTTTATTATTAGAAAAAAATATTTAGCCGAGACACTCGCAAAATACGGAACACGTCAGTATGCTTATCATCTACCAAGGTGTGTCCTTCCCTGTCC
The DNA here is from genome assembly GCF_055883805.1 of Amblyomma maculatum. NCBI lineage: Eukaryota > Metazoa > Arthropoda > Arachnida > Ixodida > Ixodidae > Amblyomma > Amblyomma maculatum. The sequence goes on from NC_139344.1 coordinate 414,168,906, forward strand.
GTTATTGTAACTGCATTAAATATGTTAAGCGAAGAATACTGGGCGCGTTGTGCCGGAAAGTCGTCGCTGTACCGTTGTTTGAGATGGAACATTCAAGCACCAGAGAAAACAGTGCCTGTGAAAAGATCTCGGTTGCACTGGCATGCGCCAGGCACAGGAACGTACCTGATATATATTTTCCAAGGCAGTAACCTGTACGTTCAAGTCCAACACTGCGAACTTCAAGGGTATGTCGAAATTCGTGCTTGTAAAATGATTAACGCCTTGACTGGGGTGGACGTGATGTATGTTGCGTGGGTTGATTGTGGTTTTTTCATAATGTGATTTGTTGTTCACACTGTGATTGGCTGATTAGTGCGCAGTGATTAGTGATTGAAATCAGTATGGTGTAGACGAATAATTTTGTGAGTGTGTCGTTAAGCTTGATAGAACCTCTGGCCAATACTAGTAGAGCAACGTCACCTGACGTTGTGCCAGATGTCTGTACTATTGTGTGGGTGGGTGTGGCGGGGAGGCGAGGCCTGTTTGGGGTGTCGTTTATTATGTATCATATCATGATGGTAGTGCTTGATGGCGAGGAAAAATTCTTAAGACGGATTTCTCGGTATTCGGAAGCTAGGCAGGTTAAGCGAAAGCAGGATGCCGAGGGAAGAGAGGTAAGGAGAAACCACTCTATAGCATGTACGCCTAAAGCTACTCATTCTTGAGTCCGTGTTTGGCATATATATATATATATATATATATATATATATATATATATATATATATATATATATATAATTATTGCCGCCCGTCCTCATTTCGACCGCTCTCCCAATCATTCGTTCTAGCGCGGAGAGCAGAAGCAGTTTTTAGGAGGGAAAGCTGCCTCACAAACGAACTCTGAATTTCCTCCCAGACTCTTGTCAAACCTGCTGAAGATACTGATCGAAGGAGTATACGTTGAAGCCCTCATCGATACGGGTGCCGCTTATTCCGTCATTAATAGCAACTTGTGTTGTCGTCTCCGCAAAGTAATAACTCCATACATTGGTCCTCCTCTCCGTGGAGCCAACGGTACTACCATCACACCCATAGGGCAATGCACAGCGCGCGTTCTCATTGATTACCAGCGGCATCATACTGAGTTTGTTGTGATTCCGTCATGCCTTCATGAACTAGTTTTAGGCTGGGACTTTTTATCATCGGCGTCTGCCCTTATCTCCGGCCGTGACTGCCTCATTCACATTGCGGACACAGAGTTCGAACCAGAATCTGCATCCTCCCAACTACGTGTGGTCGCTGCCCTTGACTACGTTTTAAGCCGTGGCCATGAACACCTCACCATTGTTAACCTGTATTATGCACTTGACGACGATGCTTTAGTGATGCCACCACCACGATGGGCCTCCGACGGCATAGCGCTTGCCTCCTGCCTCACCTGTTTCAACCTCGGTTGCACGGTTGTCAGGGTGATGAACGCTCGTACCCAGCCTTTATTTTTACCGAACTGTTGACTTTCTATTTGAAGAAGATCCTGTTTCTCTCGCCACGCTTTCCTGTGCTTCTCCGCCATCTGATGCTCTACCTAAGCGACCTTCCTCGGCACTCGCGGCAACCATCAGCACTGACCTAACTTCTGAACAGTCGACGGTACTGTTCGCAGTCCTTTTGAAACTCAAAGACTCGTTTGATGTGTGTAAGTCAAATTTAGGCGAAACATGTGTCACCCCCTACCGCATAGAGACTGAGGGGTCACCCATCATTCGTCGCCGCCCAGATCACGTTTCTTCATTAGAACGCAAAATCATTCAGGACCAAATTGCCGACATGCTCGCGCGAAACATGATCCGGCCATCGAGCAGCCCCTGGTCCTCTCCTGTTGTTCTCGTCAGGAAAAAAAAAGTGGTTCTGTGTGGTTTTGCGTGGATTACCACGCCCTTGATAAAATAACCCGAAAAAGATGTTACCTCGCTACCACGCATCAATAACGCACTGGAATGCCTTCGGGGGTCAGAGTATTTCTCAAGTCTCGACTTGCGCTCGGGATATTAGAAAATTTTCATGCATGAATCCGACAAGGACAAGACTGCCTTTTCTACTCCAGGTGGTCTTTATCAATTCAGTGTAATGCATTTCGGTTTATGTAATGCTCCTGCCACCTTCGAACGCATGCTCGACACAGCGCTTCGGGCAATGAAATATTATAATCTTTTCTTCGCACTTAGCCCATCACGTGCACCGTCTCACGGAAGTTCTCACGTGTCTGGCACGAGCCGGTCTCCAGCTCAACACTAAAAAATGCCACTTTGCCAGCAAAACCATCAAAGTTCTCGGCCATCTGGCTAGCAAGGCGGACATACAGTCTGATCCCGACAAAATTGCAGCTGTAAATAATTTTCCTCAGCCCAAACGCCAGAAAGAACTAGCAGCTTTTTCAGGTTGGCGTCGTACTTCCGGCGTTTCAACCGAAAATTGGCTTCTATTGCGGCACCTTTACACAACCTCCTGAAGTCTGACGGGCTTTTCTCATGGTCCAAGGATTGTGCACAGGCTTTCCAATCTCTCAAGCAAGCACTCACTTCAACTTCAGTGCTTCGACGTTTTGATGAAACAGCTCCCACCATTCTTCATACTGAAGCCAGTGGACAAGGCACTGGTGCAGTTTTTTTGCAACGCAGCGCTGCTTCCCTAGAGAAGTTTGTGGCATACGCTAGCCGTTCTTTCACAGCAGCCGAGTGTAACTTCAGCATTACGGAACAAGGATGCCTTGCTGTTGTTTGGTCAGTCCAAACATTTCGACTCTATCTGCACGGCCGCCAACTCACAATCCTCACCGACCATCATGCGCTCTGTTGGCTGTCGTCGCTAAAGAACTTATCAGGTCGGCTCAGCTGCTGGTTGCTACGTTTACAAGGGTATACCTTTACCATCACGTAGAAATCCTGCAGAAAACACCTCGATGCTGACGCCCTCTCTGGTTGCCCGCTGTCTTCTCCAACCAACTCCTATGCGGCCACTACACTCTGCCCCTCACGTCAGCCTTCTGGTCATCGTCTAGACGTTGTACCCATCGAGGCCTCTCCGCAGGTCCTAAGCAGTAACTTTTTGGCATTGCAGTAGGCTGATCCTTCAGTTCAGTTCAGTCGTTCAGTCGTGTCCGACTCTTCGTGACCCTATGAACCATGCCACGCCACGCTTTCCGGTCTCTCACTATCTTCCTAACATCACATAACTTCATCTGCAGTGCCTCAAAGGTGCCATCTAACCATCGCGTTCGCTGCCTACCCCTTCTCCGGCAGGCTGATCCTTACTGTAGCACAATTAACGCTCGCCTTCACGGTCAATCACCGGCAGCCAACAGTCGCCTGCGTCATCAGCTTAGCCTTTTCTGGATTCAACACAGAACGCTTTACCGCTCTGTATACTACACGACTGGTAATCGGTGGGTTCCCGTTGTTCCTCGATCTTTCCATCATCGAGTGCTGGAGGATTACCATAACGATGCCACATCGGTCAATTAGGACACCACAAGACGTATATACTACCGTATAAGAAGGCGCTACGTTTGGCTCCGGCTTTCTATCAGCGTCGCCAAATACATATCATCTTGTGCGCCTTGCCAACATCGTAAGCTGTCAATGTCTCTTCCTGCCTGCCATCTGCAACCTCTTTCTTACCCATCCGTGCCTTTTGCTTCTGTCGCCATTGACTTAGTTGGCGCCCTACCTCTCATGGCCACCGGTCATCGATGCGTTGTAACCGCCAGTGACCATCCGATGCGCTACGCTGAAACAGCCCCTCTTTGCTCCGGTGCCACTTCTGAAGTTCCCGAGTTTTTCCTGCGGGCGATCGTCTTTCGTCATGGTGCTCCCCGTATCTTGTTTAGCGATCATGGGAGGACATTTTTTTTCCAAGTCCTAGCTGGCTGAAGTACTCCACGCTACCAACATCGTCCACAAATCATCTTCTAGTTCTCTTCCTCAGACCAATCGCCTCATCGAACGCTTTCACCGCACCTTGTCCGACATGATATCGATGTACGTCAGTCCTGACCATAAGAACTGAGACACCATTTTGCCTTTCGTTACCTATGCCTATAATTCAGCCGTTCAACACACCACATGCTACAGCCCATTCCTCTTAGTTTATGGCCGTCAACCTACAACTCTATTTGACACCACCTTCTTCTCTGCTCCTGCCTCCCCATCTGCTTCGTTGGCCGACCAGTTTTCTACACGTATGGCCCATTAACGACCTACTGCTCGCCGCAACACTGAAGTCGCTCAGCAAGAACGGAAGCACCGCTATGCCCAGCACCACCACACTGGCTCCTTCTCAATCGGTGATGAAGTGCCACTCTGGACGCCGCTCCGCACGCCTAGATTCTGCGAGAAGTTCCTCCATTGCTGTATCGGTCCTTACACCGTGCTCCAGCAAACATCCCCCATGAATTACCGCGTTGTCCCATCGCATACCGTCGCTGATCGGTGTCGGCGCTCACAAGAAGTTGTTCATATTTTGCGCATCAAGCCGTCCACCCGCCGACCAGCTACCATCTAAACAGCGACCAGGGTGGCCGCTTCCTTGCCGGAGGGATTTGTGTGAGCGCGGTGCCAGAATTTTCACCTGTTTCACCTGTACATACGCAGCATCGTCATCATTAACCGGTGTTCGCAAAATCACGCGCAGCGTTCAAGACATGGCTGGAATAAAGACATTTGTTCGAGCGGTGGCTCACAATATAGCTATATATATATAAATAATAAAGATGCAAAATAACTTTATGGGGGCTCCCTGCTGCGCACGTTTTACCTTTTATTCCTGCTTCAAATTTTCCTATTCACTCAAAGCACTAGAAAGGTTTGCTTTTTTTCATCACATAAAAATACTTCAGAAAATATTTCTCGCAGTGAAAAAATATGTTGAGTCGAAAAATAAACCTCCCTAATGTGCACCAAGTTTTCAAAATAAAAACAAACGCGTAGTATTTTGAGAACGCGGTGATTTTATATTACTTTTCTAAATTCTGCCAGTTTTAATTCTACTGCAAACGTTCTATTTAAGAAAAGCAGGTGATGATTAGGTTGTATATCTCTGGTTTCTCCGATGTAAGCCCAGTGAAGTTCGCAGAAATAAATGGCACCTTAAGGTGACAAAGAAATTTCTTATTTTCGCTCCTCTTTCTATGCACCCGATAGACATAACACGAAGATCATCTGTAGGGCTTGCTGTACTGGTTTAGCGGCCTTGACAATCAGGTACTCTTTTTAAGATTCAGTACTGAGTGCCATGTGCTGGCTTCTTACGGAGAGGCGAATAAACTATATTGAGCGTACTGTACGATGTTATTCAGCCTGTCGAACCGCAATCGAACCGAACCCAAATTTATCCTGTGGCGTTGAAACTCAACACGAAAAGGAACGAATCGGAGAATCGTTCCCAACCTGTTCGAGGTTCCGACTAACGTTCTGACTCCCTTACTTGCATTACTTTTTACTTTGTGGCTGCATGTAAAGAGTTACTATCGCTTATTTTAAAAGCGCCACTGTACCTCGCAAGCTGCGGAACCATATTGAAAAAGTGTCCTTTCTGTAAAATGACAAGAACAAAGGAAACTATATTGCCACATGGAGGCCACCAGGTGGCGTCGAACAGGGCAGCAGCACCCGCGTCGAGCTCCGATAAAATCCGTACGCATCGCTGTTCTGCGCCACCAACCCCTGAAAGTTTTCAACCTGCGCGTAACCTCATCACCGCGCACCGAATGATACCAAGTACAACCCGGTACCGTTCCGCATTGCGTGGCAGCGGCTGTTCGAAAATGCGAAGCGGCCGCCGCCCTCGTAAGCCTCGCAGCCCCGCAGCATAACATGGACTCCTCGGCCCCAGCGACGCTCCAACCGCAGCCTGCCTATGAAACATAGCCGCCATGCCTCTCACCGCCGCACCGTCCGCCGCCACCTCGAACGATGCCCTCCACGACTCCCCGGACTTTACCCCCGACCCCGCAGACGGATGGATTACACCCGCCGCCCGTAAGACACGCACTGAGCCTCGTTCCCGGTATGCCCTCCACTCCGTGTGCGTGCAACTCCCCGCCGCCGCCTTTGCGCCTACTGTAAAGCCCTACGCTCTACTCACCGCCTTCTCCACGGCGGCTCAGCTATCTGCCGGTGCCTCTTCCGACATTTCTCTCCATCTCCGGCCCCAGCAACGGATTGCCATCATCAAGACCTCGTCCCAGCTGATTGCTTCACGCCTCAGTGCCATTAATCACATCACCCTCAACAAGGAAGAAATGCTCGTGCACTCATACATCGCAGCCCCCACCAACTCCTGCCGCGGTGTGACACACGGCGTCGACGCTGACCTCTCCACAGCTGCTCTCATGCAAGGTCTGGAAAGCTACTCTGCAAAAATCCTCAACGCCCACATGATGGGCACCACCGAGTCCGTCCTGATCACCTTCGAGGGCTCAGTAATTCCAAACACCGTCTATTTTCGCCGCGCCGCGTATCGCTGCCGCCCACATCACCCCAAGGGATATAAATACACCCAATGCCTGCAATACTGGCACCGGACTTATACCTGCACGGAACGTTACCTCCGCTGTAACATCTGCTCTACTGAGCTTCAATCAGCTGAAGACGCCCATCCCTGCTCGCCATGGTGCCTTCACTGCTAAGCAGACCATCCACCTTTCGACACCGCATGCCCCATTCAGTATCAGCAAGACCAAGCCCGGGCCAAAGCTTCCTATGAGCAGCGCATCAAGTTACGCAGTGCTACGTCGATTCATAATGTCTCACCACCTACGGGCCCGGATAGCACTGCCCTACATGCGAATCCGCAGTCATCTGTGCAATTTTTAGCTTCTCTACCTGCCACATCTACCTGGGGAAAGAACCAGCCTCATCAGATGCCTCTTCAACCGCCATCTACAGCACCGACCACATCGTTCCTGCGTCCTGCCACTGTTCAGTTGACAGCCCAACCTCAACCTCAAATCACGGGACCAAAAGAACCCACCCCGCATCAGTCCACCTCCGCAGTGAACCAACAGGCGGCCCCTCAGGAGAGGTTGCTCTCGGTAAAACAACAGTTGACAGCAACTTCGCAAGACACCCCCTCATGCTCAGGTACGCCAGGCACTCTCCCATCCCCCCCTCTCCACCCCTCCTCCGCTAAACTTTTGCAACAATACACTGATCTAAAAAACCGTCTTCCGTGTGAGCAACAACTGACCGAAATCACCCAACGTGTTTCCACCCTCGAAACCCTTGTTTCTAACGTTCTCTCCATTGTCTCCCCCCTCGTCTCCCGAATCGAGGAGCTCACCTACAGCGTCGCTTCCCTCGAAAAAAACCATCCACCTCAACACTCCCACCCCCATGCAAGCCACCTCCCGATCTCTCAAACGTACACACCCAACTCCGGCGGCCGAGGTAGGTCCTCTATCTTCACCCCCGCCGTCTTCGTCGTTCTCTCCCACCTCTAACGCACTATAATGGCTAACACAACCGCACTCCAAATTGTGCAATGGAACTGCCGCAGCCTCAGAACAAATAAAACACCTCTGTATCAATGGCTTCTCACTCTTCCTTCTCTACCGGCTTTCCTGCTACTTTAAGAAACACGCCACACTCATAACATCCCTGGATACCATAGACTGCACACCCCCAACACTACCAAACCCCTCGTTTCCTCTTTCATCCGTAGAGACCTCAAGTTCGAACACATCGAAGTCCCGACCGTGCTACAACCCTATCTCATTGCTTTCTCATTTTATCCCTCACCAAAACAGCGCCCTATATGCTTCCTCAATCTCTATAACAGACCCACCGAATACGGCCTTTTCAAACCACTCTTCTCTTTCACTTCATCCTTAGCTCCCACCCACGAGCTGCTACTGGCAGTAGATTTCAATGCCCCACACGTCAGCTGGGGCTACCCGAATACATTACGGCCCGGCCGCATACTTCACACGCACATTATGCAGAATCACTTCACCGTACTCAACACTCCTGACACACCCACACGCACAGGCACATGCACACAAAAACCGTCCACCCCTGATCTCGCGCTCTTCCTAGGCTCCACACAAATCACCTGGCAAAGCACGGACGCACAGCTCCTCAGCGATCACTATATCATTCTTTTATCTCTCGATCTTTCTCTACGCCACCGGAAAAGTACCCGACACCTCACAAACTGGGAAGCATTCCGCAAAATCCGCACTTCCACCTCATCCCAAGCTCCTTCATATCCAGATTGGCTCCAATCTCTTCATTCGGCACGACAATCTGCAACTATGACAGAAAAGTCTTCTGCGCCCACTGTAACTCCTGACCCACACCTAATCCGCCTGTGGAAGCGGCGCAAGCGACTCCTTAGAAGAATCAGACAACAGCCACACAACCTCCAACTCAAAGAAACACTAGACCGACTACACTCTGACATAACACACTACTGTTCGACCCTTGAGGCATCTAACTGGGATAAAGTTTGTAACCGCATCAATGGCACCCTCCACCAAAAATCCACCTGGCATATCCTCCGCTCCCTTCTCGGTCCCCAACCCAACCCCACCCCCACTATCGATAAATTTCTATCCCTGCAAGGTCCCACTCAACTAGAGCAAATTCTATCGAACCTCTACATTACTCCGCCTCTTCTGTCAACCTATCCAGCTTACACAGGCGCCTCTCAAGCAGATCTCGACAAACCCTTCTCTCTCAACGAGCTTGATTTTGCTCTCGCACAAAATTACCGCTCCTCGACACCAGGTGAGGACCTCGTCACCTACACTCTTCTTCGAAACCTTCCTGACCCCGACAAAGAAGCTCTTTTTTCTTACATCAACGAACACTGGTCTGAGGGCACTTTTCCCGACGAGTGGAAATCCGCGACCATTGTCCTTATTCCGAAAACCAGGTAAACCGTCTACTCTCCAAAACCTTCGTCCCATCTCTCTTACCTCATGTGTGGGAAAGACTATGGAACGGGTGGTTCTGACCCGCTTTCAGGAGGATCTCGACGCCATCGACTTCTTTCCTCACACCCTAATCGGATTCCGTTCTCACGTCTCGACGCAAAACCTTTTCCTCCTCCTCCAACACACATTCCGCCAGCCCCCCTCAGCTCAGGTACATGCCTTGTTCACAGTTGACGTTCGCAAGGCATTCGACAACATCAGTCATGACCACATGCTCGACTCCATTCAGTACACTAACTGCGGGCATAACACATATACTTATCTCCGTAACTTTTTGCAGAAAAGACGGCCCAATTTCGACTACAAGATACTCTTACTGAACCAATCGCCCTAACACGTGGCACTCCACAAGGTGCTGTGCTCTCCCCGACTCTCTTTAACATCGGCATGACCGCACTAGCCAGAAAGCTCACCTGCATCCCCGATCTGCATAATATATTTTACGCTGATGACATCACACTCTGGTGCACCCGCGGGTCCCCCGGAGATGTCGAAAACACGCTACAGCAAGGCCTTGACCTCATCTCCTCTTTTCTTTCTCACAACGGACTTCAACCAGAACCGGAAAAATCCGAACTCCTTTTCCTCACGCATACACAATATCAACGCTCCCGCCAGTCACTCATATCACTATACATCGATAACCAACTAATATCCCAAGTCAATTCATGCCGGGTTCTCGGTATGCACCTTCACACGAAACGAAGCACGCCCTCCGTTCAACAGGCCATTAACACATGTCATCAAGTTACTCAATTGGTTCGGCGTGTAGTTAAGCGTCATGCTGGACTAAGCGAGTCACGTGCCACGCAGCTAGCACACGCCTTGGCCCTAAACAAAATCCTCTACTACATACCTTACCTTAAACTTACACAGCAACACCTTACCAAGCTCAGTGCCGCACTCAACACTCTATACAAAGCCGCACTACATCTCCCAGTTCACACGTCCAACCAACGGCTCTACGAAACAGGCCTTTTCCTGCCCCTTCCTGCGCTCATCAACCTCCATCGGAAGCGCCAGCTAGCCTGCTTGTCCGGCAAGCAACAGGGTCGATGGATTCTGCGGGAGGCTGGAATACCCCCCAATTGATCTTCAACTCCTCATACCCGGTCATGCACTCCCTTCTAACCTCCGGATTGAGTCTCTCCTGTGTACTTCTGAGCCAGCAGACCAACGCTGGCTTATCCAGCGCGCGGTGGATGCCGCGGCATCCCAAAGGATCCCCGCCGACCTCCTCTAAGTCAGCGCAACCGGCCCTTTGACTGGTCCCCTGTTTTTGGGCGCAATAAAACAGTTCACCACCACCACCACCACCCATCCCTTGGCACATGCAGCCGGGGCTACATGACGGTCGTCGACAGGCACAGGCTACCCACCACAACCCTCCTTTCTCTACTCATACGGTGGCGTACACAGACGCCTCACGCCTTTCAGACACTGGCACCGGCGCATATGTCATCCATTCCCCGCATCTTCCGGACCCCATATGCCAGACGTGTGGACCTTTTAGCAACCCTCCTTGCTCAACCACGCTTGAAATCACGCCCATCGTGCACGACGCTCAGACATTCATGCAAATGCCCTCCACAAACAACTACATTATATACACGGACTCACAAAACGCTCTTCAATCCATCCACAACCGCACCATACCCGTTGACTTACGAGACAGTCTCGATGAGGCCCTCTTCGCCTTACGCCCAGCCACTGTCACTCTAAAGTGGATCCCTGGTCATTCAGGGATCGTCGGAAATAAGCTGTGTAATCAGATCGCCCGCGATTTCCATAACCGGGCTCCGGTGATCCCCTGGGTCAGCCCACCGACAAGTGACGAGGCATACGCTCTAAAACACATCCTGAAAGAGCATTATACGCAGCTAAAGGAAGATTTTGCCCGTCTTCCGGCGCCCCACCCAGCTCTCACTATCCCCCAAGCCAGAGTCCTCCGTAAAATTCAATCAAATGCCCTCATTACCCCGGCGTGCCTCTTCCTTTATCACATTCTAGCTGACCCCTCGTGCCCTAAGTGCCCCTCCATCTACGCGAATCTTGAACACTGTCTTTTCCTCTGTCCTGCCGCCATACAATCCTTACACTATCCATACCACCCGCCTGTATCCTGGCGTGCCTGGCTGGAATCTTCTTCACCGAAGGAACAACTAGCCTTGGTACAACAGGCAGCCGATCTGTTCGACGCTTAATTTGAGTCCTGAATAAAGTGCATTACTACTACTACTACTTGCCACATGTTTGGCAAAAATCTCCTTTGTCAGGTTATCGTTTCATCCCGGACACGGGTTTCCGCTGCAGTGCGCAATTGCACCACTCATCTAGCAGTTGCCCCTAATGAGAGTCTTTCTAGCAAGTCAAACAATGCCACATAAATTATAGGTTTCGTAATATATTTAGATAAATACACAACAATGTGCCACTCAAAAACGACAAACCAGTTTGAAAAATGTCACGCCTATCATTTTATTTTTCTATCGTTAGGAAACGTCCTAATTAGGAGTTTGACACTTGCATAGCAGACGTATGCAATGCGACGCGAGCAGATGGAATTCGAATAAACGAGGCTTAAGAATGATAAGCCTACACTGATAGTGAAAAAGCAGTGCTGGGCAGCAATTTGCCGGCCTGTTTTTTAGTTGTATTCAGCTTATCGCAAAGGGGTTCAATAAGTTCAATGAGGTGTTCATTTTCCTAATTTATTTCCCCCATCTAGCTCTAATCGTTGGTTACTCAATATAAACATTTGGCATGTGGTCTGTTGAAATAAGCGGAGTCCGCCACATCTGGCAACAAAACAATAGACGGAATACTATTTTACCTTTTAGCTTTTATTATTAACTGGAACAGGAGAAGAAACTCGATAAAAAAAAAAACTGGAGTAAAAAATTACACCTGGAGTCCTTTTTTTCTTAATCAGTTTAGACCGCTTCGGTCAAGGCCGAACCTATCCCAGCCGCAATGGAATGTGTCTCCGGAACCAAAACCGAACCTGAAAGGCGCGAACGCGCACTCGAGCCCATCCCGAAAACATCCGGTTCAACCCCTGCCTGCAGCATACGTATCTGGCTCAAGAAGAAAGTATACAGCAGTTGTCCTGTACATATCTGCACTAACCTGTCGGGCCGAAAAGTGGATTCTAAAGAAAAGGCTTTTTAAGGTTGGGGTCAACGCATAGAGCAACGTGTCCCGTAGTGTTCTCTTGTGCATTGTGGTTGCATGCCTTTGAATAAGTCATTAGCTGCATTTTGTGGGCAGGACCACATCATGCGTCATACACACACATACGTCATTTGGGCTAGTGCGGGAAAGATCCGCGAGCCTACGCTGCATCGGGCGAACACACCTGATGGCGTGAAAAACACAGGCGAAGTGGCATAGAGGAAGTCACCCACGCTAAAGGCAGACACTTCAACCATACCACACAGTCTACCTAGACCATCGAAGAACAAGCCAGACTAGCTCGTTGCCAAGAAGCTTTCCAAGCGCGAAAATGAGCCTTGATCTTGCGGCAGCAGCGACCTTATTCAAAGATAGTCGAATCTCTATGATATTCAGAACATCTGGTAAATACTTTAACATTCTGAAATATTTTCGTTGCAGCATAAATACGCCCACATACTAAACATTATTGAGTAATAAATCCACCGAGTGAGACTTTAGCAAGGCCCGCGCAGCCCTTTTTTTTTTTCTAGAAGTAAAATGTTTGGACTGCGTATGGGCGTAACGGTAAAACATGAAGCGTGACGCAGTGATATAAGGACCGGGACTAAGGTCCCGCCAATTTGCAATACTGAGATCTGAGCTCGCAGCTTCATTTGCTTGCCCATTACCTGCCATCTGCATTAGTGACGTAGGATCTTCAGGTTCGCTGTACCTTTCGATATCTCGGCGGTGCTGGTTGTACAAACAGAATGCGGTAATGAGGTCTCCTGCTGACCCGCATAAAACCAATTACCGTGCCTGTGCTTTGCGTGCTCATAGGATGTGCAGAGGGCCTGGGTTAAAACTCTATTTGCTGCAAATGTATTCCACTGATGATTAAAGTCTAAGGATTATCTTTTTTTTCCGATCGCCGCAGGACGCCGGCGTTGGCCGAAGGCGACGGATGATTCAATTTTCTCCAGACCGTGCTTTCTTTGCTAATTTATAATAACTGAAATGCGTAGTCAGGGAAATGATATTCTCTTAAGTCTAGCTCAGGTTTCGCAATAACGAGCATCCTGGCGCACCCACGTGTCGCTGTCCTCCCAGATAAACCGAGGAAATCAAATCAAATTAAATCAAGCTCTCAACGAGAGTGCGTTACGCACCGATTGCACTATCCTGTCAGGAAGGACGCCATGCAGGGATCACTGAACATTATCAGCTGCATCCAGTAACAAAAGAACAGTTCCTAGCACGTCTAGTGAAACGAATACTGTCAATCTTACATGTTCAATATTCAAAATGCTGCACTCATAATCTAAATCAATAAATAAAGCAATTAGTGTCATACCGCTTACCTAGTGCAACTCAACCTTCATCCTTGCAAACAAACTTGGAATCTGCCACGAGTATAATTTTTTTTTGCGCACAAATAGTCAACGATTGACAGAAAAAAATAGCCTTCTACCCTGCTGCATTGCAGGGACATCAATGCAAATAATTATCCATTGAGCAATTGCGGAATCACATCATATTAGTCCCCCTTCATTGTGGTCTCTGAAACGGTCCCTGGTATCGTGATCGAAAAAAAAAATATCTTTCCACTAATGGCACCAATGGCCCCACGAGTCAGAGAGTGCCCACAAGCGGCAGTGGCTCTCCAAGACCCAACTGCTCATGGAGATGAGACCTGTAGTAATCTCGTGCCTAGCAGACGGAACCCGATTAGTTTGTCAAGCAAGCGCCGATGTGCGTCAGCATTTCTTCGTGCTTCCAGGAAAACACATTAATTGGGCAATGGCTCTGCTCGTAGACAGCCTTCCTAGGAAGTGAAATAATAGCACATAATTCGTGAGTTTAGATACATATCGAGATATAAAAGGTAAATGAAGTGGAATCTGGACGAAACATTGTAGTAAAGTCAGTAGCAGATGTTCCGCTCTTAAATAAAATGGATGTGAGCTTTTGTGTACCTAAAAAGCGTTGCAGGAAACATTAAACAAAACATTGTTTTGTTTATTTTTCTGTCGGCGCTTGACAGGTTTTGTTGGGTTTGTGCCAGTGAAAATAATAATTGTTCTCCACAATCCTGCTCTAATTCTCAGTCATTCAATATAAATACTTTGCTGAGTTCTGTGGAAACAAACGAAGCCCGTCACGTCTGACGACAAAAAGATAGACGGACTACTACATGACTTTTCATCTTTTATTACATACTTCAACCCGAAAGAAAGTTCTATATTAAAAAAAGTGGATTAAAAAATATAAACCAGTTGTTTGTTTTCTTCTTACCCACTTTGAATCGGTTCGGTCGGGATCGAACAGTTCGAACCTGAATGGAATTTGTCTCCGGAGCCGAAAACGAACCCCAATCCGAAAGGCGCAAACCCAAACCCGAACCGAACTCGAACATATTCCGGTTCGACCCCTGCTAGGAGCTTACCGTTTTCGCTCAAGAGGAAAGTATACATCAGTTGCATCTTACCTATCGCACTTACATATGGGGTCGAAACGTGGAGCCTAATGAAAAGGGTTTTACTTAGGTTGGGGACAGCGCAGAAACCTACGTGCCACGTAGCGTCCTCTTGTGGCTTGTGGTTGCATTTGTGCGTAATTCATGAGATGTATTTTTAGCGCAGGTCCATGTGCATGCGCCATACATATACATACGTCATCTGGGTTAGTGAGGGAAAGGTCCGCGAGCCCACGCTGCATCAACCGAATCCACCAGATGGCGTGACAAACACAGGCGACGGAGGCGTAGAGGACGGCAACCTCGCTAAAGACAGCTACCTCAACCGTTCCAGACAGGCTGCCGAGGCCATCGAAGGATAACAACCCAGACTAGCCTATTGCTAATAACTTGCTAAGCGTGAAAGCGAGCCCACATGAAATGGGCAGCAGGGACTGCGGTTATGGCAATGTGTACGCTAGTGAAACTTGATTAAAAGATAGTTGAACTCTTACGATGTTAAGAAAACTCCGTTTAAATTACTTAAACATTTTAAATTATTTCTGTAGCAAACATACTCGCAGAACCTGAACATTATTATGTCGTAAATACTCCAAGTGAGATTATAGCAGGACCCGTGTAGTATTTTCTTCTCTAGCAGTGAAAGATTACGACCGCGTATGAGCGATAACGCGTAAGACAGTGAAACTTGACGCAATGATGTAAGGAACGACGCTAGATACCGCCACTTGACTATACTGAGATCTGCGCTCGCTTCTTCATTTGCTTGCACTTATTGGCCATCCGCAGTAGTGACGTAGGCTCCTGTATTTCGCCTGACTTGTCGATGTCTAGGTGATGATGGTTGTATGCACCAGAATGCTTTAGCGACGTCTCCCACTAACCCGCGTGGCACAAATGATCTTGTCCGCGCTTTTTGTGCTAGTATGTCGTACCTAGGTTAAAGCACTATTTTCGACAAACGTATTCCAATTAGGATTAAATTTTTAAGATTATCATTTTTGTTTGTCCACCGCCTGACAACGGCTTTGAGCGAAGGTGACGGATGTAGAGACGGCCAATTTTCTCCAGAATGTGCTCCTTATGCTAATTCGTAATAACGGATGTGCGTAGTCAGGCGAAATTAGATTTTCTAAAGTCTAGCTGAAGCTTCGCAGTGAGGACTATCGGTTGACATCCACGTGTTTCTGTCCTCTCAAATAAACTGAGAAAAGCAATTATCATCCTTGCGAAGGAAACGTTAGCGGATTGATAAATATTTCAGAGGTTTTCAGAAGCACTAAGAATAAACGAAGTGACCATTACACTCCCGAACAAAACCGGAGAATAACCAGTTTCTATAATCGCGTTGTTAAGAGATAAAAAGATAATTATTTGGTTGTCTACTAGTTAGCATAATGCGATCTGAAAAGCCTAAATTATCTGTGTGAGCGCTGTGTTGTAGTCTGCTGGTTCTTTTCAAGTTAAGCATTCGTGCATTAAGAATCACTGGTTAGCACAGCACTACATCTTGCTATTGTGATTTTCAATGAGTACTTGCAAGCTTCTTCTCTTTTGCTTTTGTTTATATAGAAAACTGCAGCCGAAAGTTGTGTCCAGGCTGCGCTACTGATTACACAGTAGAACATTTGTGGAGCATATTTGTCCATTCTGACGTGAATAAAAAAGCGTGAATGAGGTTGCTCGAAGGTGAAACGAAGATAAAAAAGTGAAAAGCGATACAGAGACGCCTGTCTTTCCTGTTCTTTACTTTCTCTTTACCGTAACCTCATTCACGATGCTTTATTTATGCTACAATGGCGAACTTTCTGACATTTATAACAGTCGGCGTTTACCTGCAAAATGTCTCTAACCCAAAAAAGAGGGAATTTAACACAGTATTGGCTATAGGTATGCTCATGTTTAGTTGAGACAAATGGCACGTACATGACACGACAGTAAGTGCAAGTGATGTTTGTCTCCTCTCCTCTTATAATTTACATTGTACTTGCTGTATTCTTCGCAATTGATTAAAAACCAAACTGGTGTTAACCTAGATTTGTGGCGTTATTGAGCATTTAACAGAGAGTCTTGAGTTAGATTCTTTTGTACACATCTTGACTGACCAGCGCGCCTCATCTCCTTATCTCTCACTGTGCCGAGAAGAACGAGCGTCTCAGCCAGAGCGATGACATTATACTTGATAATAAGACTACTTCCTGGACAACTTTCTCTTCAGGCCTGATACAGTGTCCCTTGTGGCAGCTAATATGCCTTCTAAAAAATATATTGTGCTTATTGCGGAGTCCGCGCGACACCTTCACAGCAGTCTATTCCGCAGAGTATACAATGCTGTTAAAATATTGCACTTGGAGGGTGCGCAAAAGACATAGTTTGACTTCACGCTTGGGAGGAAAAAGCAAAACGAATGTGATGAATGTTTTCTTGGCTGTGAAACGTGGTGTCACATCTGGCATAATTATCTATATGAGTTGAGCATTCAACCAAATGTGTGGTTAACAAACACGTCGTTGCTGAGAAGGTTAAAGGCATGAATTTATTCAAATCGCTGCCAATAAGCTTATGCGCCTAAGCCCTGAAAAAGATATAGCTACACACGAAGGCCTCAATCGACTATCTAATATTGTCGGACCGCGTTTAATTGAATAAATTGCCTGGGCACGTACCTTCGTGCCGCCACAAAAGAACAACAATATTTTGATCGTTTCAAATAATGCAAATGTGTAAAGATTCATTGGTATCAGAGGCGTAACCATAATGCATTACCATGTGCAATTGTGATCAGCTTTGTTTTCATTTTAGTGACGGCCATAGAGTTTTTATGTAATGATCTCCATTTTGCTTTTTCATTGCTTTAGGCAGTATTAGAGCTCACAGAAAGTTCTTTCCATATGGGATTCAGTTTTCGTTAGTATTAACGGATTACAAACCGGAGTTTCTTTTTCTATGCACTAACCAGTGAGTAATTACTTTACAAAACGCAATGTAACGCTCCAGGGCGCAAGCAAGCTTGATAAGCATAATTATAACTCAGTTGTGCTTGCGCCACACTTTAACAGTTACAATTTTTGAAAGTTTTTTACACGCATATGCGAGCTCGTATTATAGAAAGTGACGCTGAACACATGTACTGCATATATCAGGTGTCAGGTTTTGAAGGGTATTTGGAAAGGAATTATGGAAATGCCATTGCTGCACTCGAGCTTTGCCGTGCGCCTGCCAGAAGTCACGTCAATTGGTCGTGTAGTTTGCTTTCCCCTCTTTTCTGAAGTTGCCCGACGTTTGATATAGCTCGCTGTCTAGCCGGAAAGCGCTCCGCTTTTGCATTATTGGAAATGAAGAAGGAATGTAGCTTGCATTATGTCTAGTAAAGTCGCAAACGCATGAGTTTTATACAAAGCAGAAAAGGTGATTTTTTTTGCAAAAACTCTCCTTGATGCTTACCGAACTACGCGCTTCCAACAGCTCGATCATTTCCTATGCGGTTATAACTTATAACGCAAACACTGCCAGTGAAATCCCTGGCAGTGTTTATACAGACTCAGAAACTTCGTTGCGAAAGGAAATGAATAAGCATATATTACCTTGCCCGCAAGGCTGTGACAGGTAGGCTGCTTCTGAGATCTGTCTAACGGAGCTGTGAGAATGTGACACACGATAGCTGCACGTGGGGAGCCGCAAGGAGTATACTTATTTAGATTTTCTCTTTGTTTCTGCAGATTTCGTATCTATTACAAGGACAACATTGACAACGCTCAAATACAAGGCATCAGATAGATTTGCAGAGCCGTAAATCGCGGGAGAGGATGAAAAAGACATCTGGCTAAGTTGAATTCTCAGACGGCATCTGAAACTGCCCTCCATTTAGTCCCTTGTCCTGCTCTGCGTTAATACAGGCGCCGCTCTTTCCGAAAACCCAGACTCACCAGTCACATACATAAGATGCTGCTATCCCTAAATCCCCACATAGGTCTTCTAGTGAGCCTTGCACCGGTCACAGCTTCCGCACTCGATCGTACACAAACCTCTAGAACATATGCGCGCTATTTCATTATTAAATAAAGAAATCTCATTTATAATATATATTTCTGCGGTATTTGCATTCAATGCATTTTTCCAATGAGTTGCCGAAATACCTCGATGCACGAGAATCCCTGCAAGCAACGGATTGGCAGGAAAACATGGAAACATGAAATACTAACATATGCATGCCAGCAGGTAGGCTTTGTTTACAAATATTGTGGTGCTATACATTTGGGTGCATAAAGATGCTTAGAAGCCAGTGAACATCTGACGGCAAATAATACAATAGTGACAAATACGGTTGGGGGCCAATAGAGAACAGCCATTCAATAGGGATATTTGTAATTGTTGGTTTGACACCGGAAGACCAGTATTCTAGGTATGCCGGCTTTTTAAATGTTTAAATATATGACCTACATCTTTTTTTAGCCCTGCTATGTATTATCTTGGGTATCCTGTAGGTCGAATGCGAAAACATTTCTGTATTTTTTTCCCAAAGCTGATCCGATGTCGGTGCAATGCTGTTGTGCTACTTGGGGTATGCGGGTTTTTAAAACAGCATGGTCGGTATCAGAACACCAGACAAACTATTCTAGTACAGCCCGTTTTAGCAATGTCACAACTTATATGGGAAGAACACGAGAAGATAACACCGGAATTGTACCAAGTTTTCTACACCATGATCAGAGGAAGTGTTTAATCTCGTCGTAGAAACTCTATGAGCTAGTTCTAGTTCGCCTTCTAGTTCTAGTGACGCCTTCGGTACCGTGTAGTTCCCAAACACAAGACAAAGACAGCCATACACTGATCCGCTTGAACCTTTCTCCGTTAGAAATACTATCAAGCTGGTTACACCTCCCCTAATGATAGCAAACGAGCTGCTGAACTCGGAACAGCGCAAGGTAAAAAGAGCCAAGTGGCTCTTTATGTTCTTTTGCAATGCCTTCTACACTGCCTGTAAACATATCAGACGTCCGGAGGATCCAGGTCCCAAATGATGATTACAGTTATCTCAAAGGTAAGAAATGGTGGTATAAAATGCATTTGTTTACGATGTGAAGTCCAAAAGAATTTATGATTAGGGCCGGTGATCCCCTTGGGGACATTTTTTCTAGCGGCTGGCTCTTCATGCGTCTTCTTTCGTGGCGATATCTTCCCGGGACCGTTTTTGGGGGGCACGATTTTACCTACAATCGGGAAGCAGTTCATTCCAAATGCATTCATAAGGTTTTTGTCTTCCTCGCGCAAGACGACGAGAAAATGTCTTTGGTGATTTAAGAGCTTGTTGCGTTTTCGAGCCCGCTAAGTCACAAAACTCATGGGGGACTCCGTGTTCTTTTTCGTGCCATTCAACAAATATTCTCGTCTTCGGATGTGAAATCTTCTTTCTTGTGGTGTGCATAGTTCGGCCCAATTTCTTCACCAGTTCAGATATTTCCCTGGAGAGCGCAACTGTGTGAGCGAGAGCTCAGCCAGCTAGAAATTGAACTTCACGCTGAAATTTGTCTTGACGTTTTCTTTTTCCTTTCAAGGCAGCTTCCTTGCTTTGTGGCCCTCTCAATTTCGGAGCGTTAGGTGTAATTCGCACTGTTAGTTAAGGTCGCATTATTGCGAAATGAGTAAATATTCGTCATGGCAACGACGTGAAACTGCCACTCGCCAACAGCACGTGCCACGTATTTTTTTTTTTTTTTTTGCGAAGTTTATTGCCTCAGGGCATAAAGGAATGTTATGATGGATGAAGGGTGTGGTCAAATAAATGAAAAAAGGTCGGCTGATGCAATGAAATCGAGGAGTGAACGATGACGCGGTCCCAGTGTCCAAACAGCATATGACTGCGAATTATGGGGGAAGAGGTGGTGCAATCATAGAGTTCCTTACACTAACTAGAGGGAAACCTGAGGGCGCTGCACTTCAGCCACCATGGGCGCGCTAGGAATCATGGGCCGGTGTGCTACTTGTTGCGGGACAGTCGGTTTTTCTCGGGTACGGAGAGTGGCGTTACTGCGATGTTTCTTTTTCGTCATCATCATCATCATTTGAAGGTGCGTACATAGACCACGAAACCCATAGTAGCGAAGGCGCAAAAGCAGACGTCGCCAATAAATGGTTTTTGTTTCCCGAAATGCCACTAAAAACTTCCTTAAGTGATTGCGCAACCATAAATATTTTCATAACGTTTTTGTATTTCAAACTTTGCTTATTAAGTGCGAAATATTGGTATTTGTGCTGCTCGAAACTAAGCCAATAGGAGAAAGAGCCATCGCTTATATTGGATAAATATCACACCGACATGCTGTTTCTCTCTCTTTTTGCAATTTATAGTCACAATATTCAATCTTAGGACATTATTTACGGTAGAACAACGTTTATCTTTGCATTACTTTTAGCCAAAAGTTGTAGTTCTGCACTCGGTAGCTCTCCGGCCCATGATGCTTTGAGCGCCCATGGTGGCTGAACTGGCCGTCTGGAAACTCTATGTAAACTCCCATAGACGGCAGCACAGCTTTCCCTCTAGGTAAGAGTAAGAAACTCTATGGGTGCAATGGATCAACGTGCCACGTATATTCGTTTCTAACAATCCTGCGAAAAAAAAGAAAACGTTTGTGAAAGAACAATGCTGAAGTTGGGTTAGAACCCATGCCTGAACGAACAGGTCACCTTCCCTGGCTCTGGCACGAGAGCGCATAGATGTCCAGGCGTTTTTTAATTGCACTGAAAATATTAATAATTTTCAATATTCATAATTTTCAAAACAACCGTCATCCACATTTGATTGAGGTAGCGGGAATAATATTTTTTAATGGCTTTATTGTTTCTACGTGTCTTTAATGCTTCTCTAGGATAAGCCAAGTAGCACTCAAAAGCGCTCTACTATGAAATGTGTTTCCTTGTCTGAATATCGACAATTCAATACAGTGTCATCCCATATTTCTGAGCAAACAAGCGATCGTGAATGATATGGTAAGAGCAGCAAGTTAGTAAGGCTGAAAGCGCCACTAAGACAGGCGATCGACCGTATATGCGAGGACAGGTCAAAACTTAGGGCGCTTCCTTATACCGCCGCCGTATGTTCATTCGATTTATCGTTTAAATAAAAATTAGTTGTGGTTTAACACTGGTTAACCCTAGTTGAATTGCGAGAGCAACGGCGGAAGCTTTTTTCGCCGGCTACTGTTTTCCCCTATCCCACCCTATCAGTGTAAGGTCTCGCTTCAGCCAAGCCGTATGAACGTGCCAGCGTGCTGTAGGTGAAACGAGAATGCAAACAGTTTTGGCAGGCTGATTTTGATATCACTCTTCGCATATGAAAGGCGCGACTCGACCTGGCAGCTCCTGCCCGTGGCATAGAGGTAACGTGAATTCAAATCTTCTCCTTTTTCTGCTTCTTTTCGGCTGTTCAACGTCAAACATGGCCCTTCCAGGGACGACGCGACGGACCGAAACCTGGCGCAGTATTGATATTAAAATAAACAAAGAGCAGTGCAGCTAGTTTCTGCATTGGAGTAATGCGAAAGCACGGGCGCTGCTGTTGGTTGCATCTGGTTGTTTTTATTTGCTTAATTCACTTCTTGTTTATCCATTTTAGTCTTTGGTATTTTCAAATAGCGCGCCAATGCCTTTATATGACCTTTTTTGGCTCGTTTTCAGGTTAAGGCACGTCACAACCTTGACGTAACCTTAATTGACTCATATAATTAACTATTTTAGTATTTGATACATACATATGTGGCGCCAAACCATTGGCTAATGAGACCATTTTCTCCGTTACTTTTACATTTTTTTCTAAACAATTACCTAATTTACTTACTGACTTAATTATTTGTTCCTGCAAAAACATTACGTTACCTTCTGTCGATTGACGCCACTCATTAACCTCTACTGCTTCTCAGTTACTCACACTGCTGCGGACACAATGTTGCGTGTTCTGCCTCTGAATAATTACATAATTAACTTATTGGCGTAACAATTTTCCGACACAACACTACATCACTCTCAATCAATTAACACTACTCACTGAGCTCTACCTCATCTCAATTATTCACAACTGCTTCAGACAACTATTACATCTTTTGTCTGTAATTAATTACCTAATGACCTTATTGACCTAATTATGATTTCGGCAACAACATTACGTCACTCTCTATTGACTCAAATCACGCAATAACATCTACCATGTCTCGGCGGCCGTTTTTAGATGGAGGCGAAAAGCAAGACGACCGTGTGCTGTGCGATGTCAGTGCACGTTAAAGAACCCCAGGTGGTCGAAATTTCCGGAGTCCTCCCCTACGGCGTCTCTCATAGCCTGAGTTGCTTTGGGACGTTAAACACCACAAACCAAACCAAACCAATCCCCATTCACAACTACTGCGGACACGATTTTGCAGACGTGGTTTGCGGACGCGGTCTGCGGACGTGGTCTGAAGACTGAAATCTATGAACATAGCGAAGTAATACTTTCGCTTTAATAACAAATAGCGCAGTATTCTTCCTCTCCACACAGCGCACTAAAATTGAAAGAACTGTACCTTTCCTCTGGCACCCTCAAGAAAGGCTTGCCGCCATAGTGGCATGTAAGAATACGTTAGTATCGCTTAGATTGCAGGCAGCTGCAACTGCACTCCAGTGATCCCTTGACCTTATTCATCACTATAGTCTTCATCACATTGTCCGTTCATAACCCTCTGGGCATCATGTTAACACGGTTATTGAAGAGAAAGAGAACATTTATTTATCCAAATATTTAGTTAATCGGGGATTAAAGAGCAAAGTTGAGACAGTCACCTTAGTTGCCGTGCCGTAGTTCTTGGGCAATGCCGCGTCTTC
Source organism: Amblyomma maculatum (assembly GCF_055883805.1). Classification (NCBI taxonomy): domain Eukaryota; kingdom Metazoa; phylum Arthropoda; class Arachnida; order Ixodida; family Ixodidae; genus Amblyomma; species Amblyomma maculatum. Next base: position 414,192,365 of record NC_139344.1, read on the forward strand.
GGAGAGTCGAACGATTTCTTGTTGGACTCTTGGATGCGGCATTCGCGGAAGAATCTCCCAGGCCCCTTTGTTATGTAATATTTAGCAGTGCCTGGTGACTTCGCGCATTTCCATTTAGTGCGATCTGGCGATCCAGTTTCGTTACATGATGCGCATCTGTCAGATCCTATCTTCAGCTAAATATGGTTGACCAGAGCAGTGGTGGGGTATGTATGTAATTTCCTCGAGCTTTCTCTACACTATTGCTTCTTCTTTTCCTAGCGGAGGGTTTGGTGGTGGTATCACCCTACGGTGCGGCCAAATATCCTGTTTTATTTCCCTACATTATGTCAAATTATTTTTACTAGCTTTCGTTGAGCAACGCAATGTATATCTCATTTTCATTCAGTACGTTATCTTGTAATGCTCAAGCGGCTATGGACCGGTACACAAAAATGTTTTTTTATTCGCGTCCTAAGGTTTTAAAATTCATACAGTTTAAAATGTTCCGTCAGGTTAAAGTCAAAACCCTGTTTACAATTTTGATCATAAGTAACAGTACATTTAGCCTAGTCCAAGCTGGAAAGTGAATGTCCTGCGTCATTGCTATCAACACTCTACGACTTGACCAGGGTGCCGGGCTGTGTCGCTATGAACCAATATTTTCTAGAATGATGGTGAGGGTGATGATATAGCCGCAATGGCACATATCCACGACAGAGAATTAGGCAGGGCGAACTTTAAAATGCGTCTGAAAAACTTAACTCGAAAACAGCATTTCTTTTGCAGTCTTTTCTATCGTATCACAGGTAATTTGTTGGCGAGTTTTCGTACACCCCTTATGATATCCTTAGCGAAGTATTCATGCCCTTTTAGGACACTCCTACCGAAGACGACAACGATCGCCGCTGCTCGAGCTAAGGCGCGTGAGCAGGTGCGTGAGCTGGTGCGCGAGCGGGTTCGTGCTTGGACGACAGCGAGCAGGCAGCCCAAGGCGCGGACGGCCCCGAGGACTTCGCCATGGCAGCAGGTAGGCTTCAGAGTTTTGTCCGATTCTCGGCCTTCGTGGCCTACGTCCTCATCCGGCACTCGTGTTAGGAGGAACCGTCTTGAGTTGGGCAGGTGCGCAGCAGGGACGCACATCGCCCTCGAGGGCTGCAAGGTCACTTGCTTAGCCTATCGGGTCCCACTGTTCGCCATGAGTGGGCCTCCGCGGGTTGGTTTCTCAGTAGAAGGAAAGCACGGCACCCATCAGTATGTTCTCGATAGCATTCCAGGCAGTTGGTCGCCACCTGTGCTTGCAGACAGGAAATGACGTGGATGACCTTCTGTCCGGGGCCGATAAATGTAGCTGCTTTCATGTTTTCAAAGACCAAAGCTTGGCAGAAAATCGACACGTAAATTTGAAACGCGCGACCAACCGCTGGACGACCAACCGCTGGCGGACCAACCGCTGGTCTTACATGCCCTGCTTGCGTTTGTTGAGATGACTTTCCTCTAGATTTTCGCTTCCACAGGGCGCCGCTCGTACTTTTGCAAAGCTTTATTCGGGTACGAATAGATGCGCCTGTGGCGCATGAACGGTGCACCAAGTCTAAAATTTGTACAGTTGCCTTGAATACGTAATCACGGAACGAAAAAAAGGCTGATGCCGTTTGCTACAAACGTTTGCTTACTACTTTACCTTTTTAAATCCATTTAGTGCCCTTGGATGTTCCCACCGTTGGTCGCTTACGCGGCTTCAGATTGACAATTACAGGTCGCCCAGGTCATTAGCTCGTCCGCGACCGGAATTCACCACAGGCTCATTTCAGATATTAGTGTAAAGCCACTTCTACTGAGAGGCAATAGGTAGTGCAAACTTGTGGAAAACATGCGTCGTAGTTTCTGTCAATCGGCGCTTATCGATTGAGCTTAAAGGCACAGCCACGCTGATAGGACGCTAAATGAGAAAAGAAAATGTCTTTGTTTTAGGCTGCTGACTTTGCGCGTCTTGTCAATTAGAAAGGGTCAGTTTATTTTTCAGGAAAAAACTTGGTTCACTACCACAGCCTATACGTTGGGCCTACTCCATTCCGCCGTCCCACGAATACACTTCTCAGAACCGCGAAGCAAGTGCTGATTTAAACCGTGAACAGGCACACAGTGCGGCTTGAGGTATAGCGATTCGTTTCATGGCAGGTGTTATATTTTGTGGCGCTTTCAGCCTTCGCGAAGCACGAGCAAAAAAAAAAAGAGAAAACAGGGTCTGTTGAGATATTTCTTAAGAGATGAAGGGCAAAAGCCTGCTCTTCCTCCTCTTAGCGCTCGCTCTTCCTCTTGCCTTTTCTCATTACCTATTTCCCTATGCTTATACCTTTTGACCTCTCATTTTAGTTATTAGTAGCTATCACTAAGCATATGCAGTCATTTCTAATCAATTGAAGTCGCTACAATTCACTGTTAGACATACTAGTAATTGCTAGTCATAACAGTTAATTAGTAGTCATGCTATTCATGGCTGAACACAAAGTGTGTTTAGTGATTTTAATATTCTGTACGGCTAGAATTCATATTTGCACTGTTATATATTAGTCATTATTAATCATCATGACCTCTACAAATCTCTCTCATAGCCTGTTTTAATCAGCTACTATCACTATAAATAATTTCTCCTTTAGCCTGTATTCATACATATATTATGTTGAGGCATGAAAAAGAAAGAAAAGTTTACAATCTTTATATCATGATAACGTGTCCTGCGGTTACATCCAGATGCAACACCACGAGCATAGAATGCCTTTCGCTCTAAAAATAACCGGGCTCGTTACAACGCTTTTGTGTGCACTGAAAACGTGAGACCGGTTTGCTATTTCCCTTTCATGTAAACCGATTGAAATATTGGTGCTTGGCGACGCGATGGCGGTGGTGAAAGCGTTTTAATCCTGAAAACCATTTCGGGGTTTAATGACCCCGTTACATGGAGACATAGTCCTAAACTTGCACGACGAGCTCAGCGTCGCGCTCCATTTAATAGAGCACTTTGAGCCTCCGGTGAGGAGCAGCTGATAAGTAAGTCTATAAAGCCTTTCAGATAGGAGTAGTGAAAGGGGTACGATGGGAATTCTACGCGCGTACGCACAGGCGATAGATATTGAGGATATCTGCCGGACAACACCCATCCAAGTTGAGGTACGCGTCTTTCAGTACGGTAAGACAGAGAAGAGATACTCACAGCAGCCTCCGCAGATTTCGCTACTCCGCCCATTCAGCACCTTGGCAGGGGCGCGCAGAAGCTGTTATGTCGCTGGGAGGGTGCCGTGTCTTAGTGTCGATGGAACTTTGAATAGATGTTTAGAGCCCAATACAAAGGATACTCTTCTTTCACTGCCACCTCCCTTCCTTCCCTTACGCTGCGGTTAGCAACGTCCGATGCGAAACATCCCCTACGATGTTCATCAAGACGAGTTGCTTTGGTACGGTCAATATCAAGCAGTTAACTGGTGGGTTAAAGCAAAGCTTCATATGCATGGCTATTGGGGCTAAATGTTCACCACGCTAGGTAGGGCTGGTCTTCGCGTGGCATTAAATTTGACCTTAAAGTGACCTTGACATAATGAAGTTTGGATATCTTAATTACGATGTTCATCACGACTAGTCGCTTTGGGACGGTCAACATCAAGCAGTTAACTGGTGGTTTACAGCCAAAGCTTCATATGCATGGCTATTGAGGCTAAATTTTCACTTCAGTAGGTAAAACTGATATTTGCATGACAATAAATTTGACCTTCAAGCCACCTTCACCTAATGAAGTTTGGATATCATAATTACGATGTTCATCAAGACAATTCGCTTTGGGACGATCAACATCAAACAGTTAACTGGTGGTTTAAAGTGAAAGCTTCATATGCACGGCTGTTGAGGCTAAATGTACACTATGCTAGGTAGAGCCGAACGTCGCATGGCATTATATTTGACCTTAACCTAATGAAGTTTGGATGTCTACAATTCCTAAAAATACTGCGCCTTCCATTCCGCAGAACTTAATGAAGGCCCTGACCACTGTCTGCTGCATTTCGATGTAGGCGAAACGAAGAGGCGTCCGTAAGCTGTGCGATGTATGCACACGTTGAAGATCCCCAGGTAGTCGAAATTACTCCAGACCTTCGAGTATGACATCACTTTATATTCTGCGTTTATTCTCACCTTCCTTCCTTCCTTTAAGGCGTGGTTCAGGAATTTTTTCACCAAAGTTTTTCGAGGTCAAGTTTCCTTCAATGTTGACGACTTGAAAACCTGAATTGGTGGAGAGGAGGAAGGTAGGTTGGTGGTTGCTCCTGGTCCTGCGGAGTGAGGACTGGTAGGCCACTGCCGCTTGCGGCGGAGGTTAGTCTGCCACCATATCTCTTGTAGGCCGTCATTGCACCCGCTACCTTTTTGGTGGTAGACGACGGCAGTTGCGGCGCACGTCTTTCTCTCCCTCTTCTTTTTCTTTCTTCTATATTTTCTCTTCTGATGGTGGTGGTGGTACAAACTTTATTCATTGAAGGCCAAAAAATTAAAAAAAGTAAAATTATGTTGCCGCCGTTCCGTGGGTGGCCTTCCGGCTGCTGGTCGTGGCCTCCAGGTCACGCCTGGCGGCGACTTCCGCTGCCCAGGTCGTAAGCCGCTGTTGAATATGCGGCTCCGAGCTGGCCAAAGCAGCCTCCCACAGCTGCGGGCTGTTTATTTGCCAGGAGACGGGGGGAAAGTGCGCCGGACAAGAGTAAAGAATGTGAGCATAGTCTGCTCGGGGAGAGCTGCAAAGCGTGCATTGGGGCGAGAAGGCACCAGGGTGAATAAGGGCAAGGCGTGCAGGGGAGAGGAAAGTGTGGGCCTGTAAATGGCGCCACGTATTCTGTTCGATTTTAGATAGGGACTTGTGAGGGGGAGGGAGGGATAATCGGGAGTTGCGGTAGTGGAGGGTGATGTCATGGAAGGTGAGGAGGGAGTCACGCGTGTCCATCCCGGGGTGGAGGGGGCCAGCTCGGTCGGTCATTTCGCGAGCGATAGAATTTGCCGCCTCATTTCCAGGGTGCCCCGCGTGAGCCGGAACCCAAAATAGTTGGATAGATCGGGAAGGGGGGGAGGAGTGCTTAAGGATATTGAGCGCAGAGGAAGAGATTCTACCCTTTGCAAAGTTGCGGACTGCGGTCTTAGAGTCGCTAAATATGAAAAGGGCTGGTGTGCTGGCAATGGCGAGGGCGATGGCTGCTTCCTCTGCGGCAGTGGAAGTGAGAGCATGGATAGTGGCGACGGAGAGGGGGGCTCGTGTATTAGAGACAGTGGCCAGGGCATAGGCGGGATGCGAGAGGTAGGGTGCCGCATCAACATACACGGCGTCAGACCGTGTACCGTACTGGCACCAGAGGGTGGAGGCGCGGGCAGATCGGCGAGCGGCATGATGCTCAGGGTGCATGTTCTTGGGAAGGGGCTTGACAGTGAGCATGGAGAAGAGGGAGCTGGGCAAGGGATGGGTGACAGAGATAGGGGAGACAGGGGTCAAGCGAAGGGAAGTAAGAAGGGCTCTACCAGGGGTGGTGCGAGATAAACGATCGAGTTGTGCCACGCGATGGGCATCCACAAGTTCTGAAAGAGTATTGTGGACGCCCATCGCCAGTAGACGAGAAGTGGGGGTGGAAGTGGGAAGCCCGAGAGCCGACTTATAAGTTTGGCGGATGAGACAGTTGACCTTGTCTTCCTCGGTACGAGACAGAAAGAGGTAGGGGAGGGAGTAGACAAGGCGGCTTAGCACAAAGGCCTGAACAAGACGACGGAGGTCGTGCTCGCGCATGCCGTAGTGTCGGTTAGCGACCCGTCGGATCAGCCGTACCGTCTGCTGGACGGTGGTAGTAAGGCGGGAAAGGACAGTAGTGTGTTTACCATTGGATTGCAGAAAGAGACCGAGAATACGGATGCAAGAGACAGAAGGGATGGGATGTCCGTCGATAGTGACGTTAAGGTTAGGAGATGAGGTTGGAGCTATGCCTCGAGCCAGGAGGAGCAGGAGCTCCGACTTGGACGGGGAACAAGCTAGCCCGACCGTGCGAGCATAATCGGCGACCGTTTTAGCGCCTGCCTGGAGAGCGGCTTCCATCTCACCAAGATTGCCGGTAGTCACCCAGAGGGTGATATCATCAGCGTAGAAAGCATGGGAGAGGTTAGGAATGCTAGCTAGAGCACGTGCCATCGGAAAAAGGGTGATGTTGAAGAGAAGGGGAGAGAGAACAGAACCCTGGGGGGTACCTCGATTTCCAAGAGGGAAAGTAGGAGAGGAGAGGGTGCCGAATGAGATCTCAGCCGTGCGATGGGCAAGAAAAGCCTTGATGTAACTATGGATTCGGGAGCCCACGTTAAGGGTAGAAAGGGCGTCTAGGATGGCGGTATGGAAGACATTATCAAATGCTTTTGTCAAGTCCAGTGCCATGATCGCGCGAGTGCGCTTGGCGTGAAGAGGGTGAAGGACCTCTTCGGAGAGCTGGAGCATGACATCCTGTGTAGAGAGGGATGGGCGAAAGCCGAACATCGAATCGGGGAAGAGATGGTTGTCCTCGAGGGAGCTCTGTAAGCGGTCTAGAACGACGTGCTCAAAGAGCTTACCGAGACAAGAGGTGAGGGAAATAGGACGGAGATTTTGAATGTCTATGGGTTTGCCGGGCTTGGGGATGAAGGTCACCTTAGCGTGGGTCCACTCAGAAGGCAGGGTGCCTTCGTGCCAATGTTTGTTAAAGAGGTCCGTAATGGCCTCTAGGGATGATGTGTCACCTCACATGATAGCGGAGGTGGCTAAGCTACAGAGCCAGTGGCAGGCCCGTGCATTTTTTTTTCTTTCTTCCTTAAGTCGCAAAAACAACTTGAACATTTGGTGCTGTGAAGCTATAGCTTCAAAAATAAATTTAGGCATACCAACAGGAATAAGGAGAATGCAAAAGCGGGACTGAATTTCGGAGAGCCGCTATATTGGTGTCTACTTAGGAGTGTTTAATATCATAAATAGGTAAGCATTCTATGGCTGTGTAGTCAGATTTCACTTGGGTATGAGTTTTTCGGTGTTGTAAAAGCGGAACTAGTTGCTATATCGGCAAAGAATGAACCATAGGATAGAACATCAAAGAAAAGTGAGTGACAATATGGCTTATGTTATTTAATTAGGTTAATAACTATAGACAATAACAATAACAAATGGTTCACAGAATAGGAAAGACCCATTGTCTGTCGCACTTGTTCTGTGGACTCCTGAACCATGTCGTAAGGGAAAAGAGGAAGTTGGGAGCAGAAGCGTAAAGAAATGGTGTCATTCCGGAATAATTTCTACCACCTTGGGATCTTTATAGTGCATAGCATCGCGGAGCGAAGAGAAAATAAAGAAAGGAAAAGAAAAAGGAGAGGAATACGCGCGATACGACTGCCGTCGCCCATCAGGCAGAGGAGGTGGCTCAGCTATAGAGCCAGTAGCAGGCCCATGCATTTTCTTCCCCTTTTTCCTTCAGTCACAACAACGACGTCGCACAGCACAGGAACGCCTATCCGTTTCGCCTCCATGGAAAAATTAGAGCCAGTTACGTGGTTTAGTGGAAAGGAAAGTCCCTAATATCAGTCACTTGAAGAAGAGGAAGTGTCTAGTATATCGAAAAAAGAATGGCACCATCGGATAGAGTTTCAAGGAACCATATGTCCAAATAACAAAATGGTTATTGTTGTTTATTAGGTAATTAAGAGACAACTGCTTTGCTGGAAAGGAAATGGCCAATATCAATCACTCGCGCAATTCTGATGGCACATCGCGTAGAAAACTCAGCAACTTTTAGGCTTACTCGTTTGCAGTGCAGATTGTGCAGTCATCTAGGAAATATTTATGGCGAAAACCTTACTGCCACACACTCACGACTGCGTCCGGTCCTACTATAGCTGCCCATCGTCTTGACAACCACGCCGGGCACGAGAGAAATGTACATTAGTTGTTGTCTAGTGTCGTGACAGCACGGTTATCATTGAGAAAGCCACCGCTAGTTAGTGGTAGATAGTGTCCGATAATGATAGTGGTAGTGATTACAGTGATGACGATAATGACAAAGATGACTATAATGTCACCTCGTGACGTCATCATGATATCACACCCTGTCATGCCTAATAACCGCAACTGATGTCATGATGGCGTCACATCAGGTTATGACGTCACAACTGGGCATGACATCACCAGGCTATTGAAAGGCAAATGTGGAATCGTAACCTCAGGAGGAGGCTTGCCAGACACAATAGGGAGATCAAGGATTACGCGATCAAACATTGAGAAGAAAATTGGTGTAGCCGATGCGACAATCTAGGAAAACGAATGAGCATCTCTAATACGTAGAGTCTGTTGACGTACCTGATAGACCCAACTAAATCAAAAACCCAATTAGGAGTTAGGTTATCGAAAACCAGGCATGCTTTCAAGGGGACGGATGAGGAGATTCTAGAGAAAGTAACAAAGACGTACCCGGGGACACCAATAGAATCCCCATCCCAGAGCATAGTAGAGCCGCTAACGAGGAACTTCACACGGCTATCCCAGAAGCAGAGGTCAGAGCGGAACGTTTAGGACTTAAAGTCAAATCAGCCCCAGGACCTGACATGGTAACCAACAAAAGCCTGAGGACCTAGATAATGACTCCATAAGTTCCCTAACGAAATACATAATAAAATCTGGACCAAAGGAGAGATACCCCAGTAATGTAGAGTGGCAAACGTAATCTTAATACCAAAACCGGGCAAACCCCCAATTCCAAGACCCATTTCCTTAATCTCGTGCGTTGGGAAATTATTGGAGCACGTGGTACAGATGAGACTAACGTACTTCATTGAGCAAATCAACCTGTAGCCGCACGAGATGGTTGGTTTCCGGCCAGGCTTGAGAACACAGGACTTGATGCTCCAACTAAAATGCGACATAATAGACTCACGATCTAGGGACGCCAAAGTAATGTTGGGACTAGACTTAACGAACGCCTTCGACAACGTCAGGCCTTACAAGATTCTCAGCGGTCCCCAGGAGATTTAAGTGGGATACAGAACATAAATCTACCTAAGAGACCTCTTAACAGACTGAACAGCCTGCATTAACGTCCGTGACATTGAGTCTCCCATACTGCACCTAGGAAGCAGGGGCACCACCGCAGAGATCGGTTCTCTCCGCATTCTTCTAAACGTGGCAATGAGATGTCTCCGAAAATTGATTGATTGATTGGTTCACAGGAAGGGAAAGGCGCAGTATCTGTCACACTTGTAGCTGTGGACACCTGAACCGCGCCGTAAGGGAAGGGAGGAAGGTGGAGAGAAAGCGGATAGAGAGAAAGAGGAGCCGTAATGGAGGGCTACGGAGTAATTTCGACCACCTGGGGATCTTTAACGTGCGCTGACATCGCACAGCACACGGACGCCTCTTCGTTTCGCCTCCATCGAAACGCAGCCGCCGAGGTCGGGTTCGAACCCGGGTACTCCAGCACAGTAGTCGGGCGTCTTACCACTGCACCACCCCGACTCCGAAAAGCGCTGACCAACATTGAGGGGTTCAAATTCAGCATGTACGCGGACGACATCAATATCTGGATGAACCAGGGAAGTATTGCGAGCATAGAGAGACGACTGCCGCAGCGGCAGACAGTAGTGTACTACGCGGTTAGTAGGGATCTTTCGTGCTCACTGTAGAAATCAGAACTACTAATCTACAACCCAAAATCGTTATGGTGAACGCAAATAAGAGAATTAATTATAAAGTGGACGGAATGACCGTGCTAAAGGCTGACCAAATACGAATACGAATCTTAGGGCAATATATTCAAGAGAACGGATACAATGACGGAATGCTAAAGAAACTGGAAGGCTATGCCACACATGTCCTATAGTCATATTCAGGAGAATAACATTGAAGGGCCGATGCTTAAAAGGAAGGAGCTTGATCAGTCATAGGCCGCAGAAGCTACGCTACGCCATATTTAAGCCTTAGAGCAGAGGAACAAAGAAAATTGGAAGCACTCATTAGACGATACATAGAGGGCCCTGGGCCTACCAATGAGTCCATCCACAGATAAGCTGCTCGCTTGGGGGTACACAATGCCTGCGAAGAAATAGCAGAGACAGAGTATCGCAACTTGAAAGGCTAAGCCAGACAACTACAGGAAGAGCCATTTTAAATATGGCAGGCCAGCAAACAGACAGAGGGATGCAACAAAAGTCCAGTATCCCACAGATATACCGAGATAACCTAACCATCTCCCCTCATCCTCGACACACACACCCCATATACAACGCGGAAATGAGGCAAAAGAGAGTAGAATAAAGTAGAGCAGGCGTCGGTGGCTTTTAAATAAATTGTTTAAGGGGTGAAGCAATGCCCCGCCGGGGTGGTGCAGTGGTAAGACGCCCGACAACTGTGCCGGAGTACCCGGGTTGGAACCCGAACTCGGCGGCTGCGTTTCGATGGAGGTGAAACGAAGAGGCGTCCGTGTGCTGCGCGATGTCACAGCACAATAAAGATCCCCAGGTGGTCAAAATTACTCCGCAGCCCTCCACTACGGCTCCCCTTTCTCTCTAAGGAAAGGGAGGAAGGTGGGAGTAAACTGGAAAGAAAGAGGAGCAGTAGTGGAGGGCCACGGAGTAATTTCGACCACCTGGGAATCTTTAACGTGCGCTGACATCGCACAGCACACGGACGCCTCTTCGTTGCGCCACTATCGAAACGCAGCCGCCGAGGTCGAGTTCGAACCAGGGTATTCCGGACATATGTCGAGAGTCTTACCACTGCAACACCCCGGCGGGGTTACGGCCACAACAACAACGGACAGAAGAGAAACTAGAGAAGAAAGGAAAAAGAAGAGGGAGAGAAAGACGCGCGCCGCAACAACAGCCGTAACCCACCACCTAAGCGGTGGCGGGTGCAATCACGGCCTACAACAGATAAAATTTGGTGGCTGGCTAGCCCCCACCGCAAACGGTGTTGACCTAACATCCCGGCCCTTAGGACAGGAAAAGCCACCCTTCACCCTAGCCGTAAGGAAAAGGAGGAAAGTGTGAGTAAAAAAGCAAAGAGCTGCCATCGTGGAGTGCAACGCACCACTGCGTAATAGACGCTTTCGCCACATCGCACTTAAGTTCTCGGAAGTGCCCCTTAAAACTGCTGACATCATACAGCTCTCAGACGCCTACACGCATACATATAGAATACAAATGCATACAGTTCGCTGGAATCAATCCCGAGTATAGGTGCTCCAAGAGACACGGCCGCAGCGCGCCATGGACTCGCAGTATGGCAATTTAAAATTATTAACTTCTTTACGGACAACCGTAGTCTTGATTGCAGCAGAACAAACCTCATGCTGAATAAAGAGGTTTATTATGTATAACCATTACCGAACTAAAAACGCAGCTGCAGGTAATGTTTTTTTTATCCCTTGAACGAAAAATTTGTTAAGGAAGTCAGTAAAAACCATTGCTGTGTTGAAAATTGCGGGAAATTTTCATTTGACCGTATGTTTATTAATACCGCAGATTTTAAGGCTTCCGGTTAAATAAATTGGTTCACAGGAAGGGAAAGGCGCAGTAACTGTCACACTTGCTCTGTGGACACCCGAACCGCGCCGTAAGGGAAGGGAGGAAGGTGGGAATGAAAGTGGAAAGAGAGAAAGAGGAGCCGTAGTGGAGGGCTACGGAGTAATTTCGACCACCTGGGGATCTTTAACGTGCGCTGACATCGCACAGCACACGACGCCTCTTCGTTTCGTCTCCATCGAAACGCAGCCGCCGAGGTCGGGTTTGAACCCGGGAACTCCGGCACAGTAGTCGGGCGTCTTACCACTGCACCACCCGTGGCATTGCAGTTTTCTGTAATTATTGGAGAAATGTTTCGCGATAATTGGTAGCTTTCTTCACATATCATTTCGTATTCACAAGAATTCAGATATCTAGGGAGGTTACCTCTGCAATTTAGTTATATGATCTGCATGTTCAGACATCGTTGCGCTTTTGTGTTTCGTATCGTTCTTTACGCCAGTTTTTCTTAAGCGCAGCGATGTTTGAATATGTCAGTCACCAATCAACCCAGCTAGAAACATTCTTGATATAATCTACACTCTGGTGACGTTTAGGATATACTATTACGCAAGTTACTCAAAGCGACACGACTAAATTTTTTCTTCAGGTCGTTGGCTCCCTGCCACTTTCTGCAAGCTTCAGACCTTTTAGACTGACTTTTAACTCGAACTAAGTTCAAATGAAATTTAACTTGTGATAGGAACCAGGGTTAATTTCAGGATTGCTGGTGCAATCTCTGCATAGAAGTGCATTTCTTTATGAGGCTTCTTGTACTTCAGTGGTCCTAGCCAGCAAAGGATCAGCAGTGCGAGAGATACAACGAATCTTGCTTAGCATTGCTAACGGCATATTGTGAAGGATGAGGTAAGGTTTTAAGGCCAGGCAGGTCACTAGATTCCGCCACCAGAGAAGCTGCCATGCACGCATCTGCCGTCAGAGCCCTCGTGGTCAATGTATTTTGTTCCATTCACTTACCGGCAAGCTCGCCCGATGTCCAAAGTTATGTACAAGAAATCTGACATATTTGAAAACAATGCTAAAGGCATTGCACGTATCTGGGCTGTTTTTTTGTTTCAATGTGCTGTGAATGGGCCCTAGGTAACACGTGTAAAACAAAATTCCAGCTGGAGCTTAGCTTTAGGTAAACCCGGTAGGTTGCGTGAGTAAAGCCGTCGCAGCTTCCCTTTCTGTTGTCGATCTAATGGCAAATTTTCCCTTCGCTTTTACTCCTAGCTGCTCCCGGAGACGCGGCTGCTTCAGCCGCCCAGCCCCCCGCCGAGGGTAGCAAGGAAGGCGGGGAGGAGAAGGCAGATTCCGGGCCCAAGTGTAAGACACTGTGTTGTGCCTAATGCTGCTGGCTATGCTATGGCAGCTTGTACTGTTGCTTCAGTGCGTTTTATACCTCTCCTTGCCAAAACTCAACTCTTCTCGTCATGACTCGAAATTAAGCCAGGCCTGCGATACAGTAGACAGTGGCAATCAGTGGCACATGGCCTTTGAACTTGAGCGAACAATATTTTGAGAGAAGTGGCAAAATTGCGCTTTTTTATAAAAATAATGTCTTTCTTCATGTTCGCATTCTAAACATATTATTTGTATTCATTTGATAATGTACACACCAAAACGATGCGTGTGCTCTATGCTGTCGAAGCGCATTTGCATGAAAAAACTTGACCTCTCGGACTACATATGCATTGAGTAGTGTCATTAACTATTCGAAGCTAGAAGCTGCTAGCGCCTTGCATCACTGTATCGCCGTACTGCGGCTAATTGAGGCTCTGTCCAAACTTCGGCGTCATGGGCTTTAAAACATAGTAAAGGGGGCTTAAAAACTTCAGCTACGTCGGACAGATAGAGTGTGACAACGCTTGAAGCCACAAATTCACTGCGCTGCAGCAACTGTATCTTGGTTAACGTAGAGCAGTTTACCAGTTTGAGTGCAAACGGAAGCAAGAGTTGGTTTTCGGAGAGGGCGCAGACAGCAGCCACCTTCATAATCTGCCGCTGGTGTCAAATGCAGGGTGATCCCATTGGGACATAGAGATGAACTGGCTGCTGTAATTCTTCCTGTAGAGAGATGATGAGGTATGATAATGGCGTGTTTTGTAATATTCGCTGGTAGCATTATGTTTAATATGACCATGAACAGAAATCTTGTTCTCTATGCGGAAACGATTGGAGCGATGAAGCTCTTGACTCGCCGTGATATCACTGTATTGTGTGCACGGCGGCAAGTTAGCTTAAAATAGCCCGTGCCTTACATCTCGCGTCACTGTTCGTGGCGATGACTACTGCCGTTTTAAAAATACAACATTGACTGGAATGACCCAATAGTAAAGCCCGCAGCGTGTTTGCTACTGGTGTCGCCTGTCGGTTCGAGAACAAGAATTGCTTGAGAATTTCTTTGATTGATTCGTGAATCGAGTTATTCATTGGTATCTTCATTTACCGAGTATTTGAATAATCGCTGGAGACGTGCATTGCGCTGCGCCGACAGAAGAAAATTAAAAATTCGCAACCAGCACGGTAATTGAGGTGACGCTGATGACTTCCTTGGTGTCATTATTTTTCTTATACGCTACCTTTTTCTTTTGTTCTCCTGCAGCTGCCGAAGGCGAAGCCGCCGAAAGGTAAGCACTGAGGAATCGTATTGCTTTTCTCGTCACGTTGTCATTAGACACGTCATCTCACTTGAACCGCAGTGCAACCGCCTCTTCATCGCCAACACAATATCGAAGAAATGCTTTAACAAAACCCTTTCTAACCTTTCTATGTAATATGCTTAATTAAGGGAAGCGCAGTTACAGTTGGAAAAATGAGGCTATAGACAACAAAATGACTTCCTTTGTCATACACCTTTGGCGGAACTTAGCCCCGCCGGGGTGGTGCAGTGGTAAGACGCCCGACTACTGTGCCGGAGTACCCGGGTTCGAAACCGACCTCTGCGGCTGCGTTTCGATGGAGGCGAAACGAAGAGGCGTCCGGTGTTTTGTAATATCAGCACACGTTAAAGATCCCCAGGTGGTCTCAATTCCTCCGTAGCCCTCCACTACGACTCCTCTTTCTCTCTTTCCACTTTCACTCCCACCTTCCTCTCTTCCCTTACGGCGCAGTTCAGGTGTCCACAGAAGCAAGTGTGAGAGATACTGCGCTTTTCCCTTCCTGTGAACCAATTAATATTATTATTATTATTGGCGGAACTTATGAACGATTAACTGCAACTTGTGTGGGCTAGCCTAATGCAAATCGGGCTTTCACTTGCCCATTCTTCGTTTCCTCACCGACCAGTGAAAATAGGTAAGGGTGGGATGAAACCTCTCGCATGACGGTCATTGGTATCTTTGTTGAGGAATAGAGGAAGACGTATAATTGCGGAAACACTTCAACGTGTTGAAAGTTAGGCCAAAGGCAGTGCGGACTGAAGAAAAGTTCACATCATACGCCATATAAAACGCATATGCTATTCGGTTCTCAACGCGTGCTGCTACGACAAGCCATATTTTAAACAAAGCACTGAATTTAATGTCAAAAATCAGGAAAGGCGCTTATGGCGCGCAGCTGTGTATGCGTTTAACCTGAGCTGAATAAATGGACTCACAATGTCGCCTTATTCCACTGCGCAGCTCATCTCGGGTGCTCATGTTCGGCGTCCTGGCTGTTTGCACTGTCCTCGCCATCGCTGTCATCGGTGTCGTCTTGATGAGTAAGCGTAAATGGTTTCACACAGTACGTCATTATCACGCTATAGGACATGCCCAAGTAACAGCTCCGCTCTTTGCTTCCTCAAAGCGAGCAATTTGCGTCCTAGGTCTCCAATGGTATTTGCCAATGAGCTCAAGATACAGACGCTGCGAAATATTACACGAAATACTACCTTTTCTGCATGGTGGACATTTGTGAGCTTTTAATTCCACAACAAAAATTACGCCTCCCAGCACTACAGGTAGTTTTAATTTATTTTTGCGATCATCTAGGCTAGCTCTCCTATCACAAATGAGCTCTAATGTTGATCACAGAGGCCTTTACAGATACAGCGGTAGGAAACGTTCAAGGAAAGTTAGAAGAAATGAGCCCTTTCTGCCAGGTAGCACCGATGCTGACGCTAAAGACTGCAGCTGTGATTTTAAATCAATACTAATTTTGATAGCCTTATCCTCACTGTCTCAGTAAATATTGTAATATCGCATTTTGCTGCCTACCCCAAAAGTTCTCACATAAAGAGTGCGGTGAAATATCATTCTTTAATATCAACATTCCACTCTTCTAGAGAGATTCACAGCCTTATATTCTGAAACATTGAACAACAATCGAGTTGCTAGGACTGCATCATTAACTTATAACTTGCAGCACCATAAACTGTCATGCAGAATGCTGACCTACGCAAGGAAAGTCACTCTGCAATCCATACCCCCAAATAAACGCAAAGGAACAGAATATCGTTTCCTAATTTACATTCTTCAACCCGCCATGGTCATTTCGGCGAGATTAGTTCTCTTCGAAATTGTGGTTTTTCGAGCGCTCCTCTTCGGCGCCCGCTCCTGTTTCGCGTGCGTCGTGTCGCCGTTGGCGCCGGCGTCGGCGTGTCCCTCTAACCAACTCCGCAGCTGGGGCCGTGCGATTCATCCCCCACCCTCCTCCTCTTTCCTCAGTGGCGGCGTCCGCGCGTGTCATTTGATTGCTGCACTCCCCCCTCCCCCCCCCCCTTTTACTGCGTGGCGGCGAGGGTGTTCTCTGGTTGCCGAAACGCCGGCTCGCTATCAGCTGATCACGGTGCGTACATCCCAAGCCGAAAGGCAGAGTCACGTTCGCTTCACTCGCTAGCGGCGTCAGCAGCATCAGTCAGTCGCTGCTATCTGTTCGCCGAGCAACATTGCTATTGGCCCACGCGCAGTCTCCGCCAACTTCCTGTTAACTTAATTTCTCTCTTCATTTCTCAGACCACAAAACTTCTTTCATGACAGCCAAGAACTGTTAGTGGAGTGTTTCTTAAAGGAATACGTGTGAAAAGTTTAAAAAATTTGTCTGTAATTATACGTGTCTTGATCGAAATCTTTGCCTCAATCTATCGAAAAGGTGAAGCAGCTGATGAGCTGCGCTCAAATTTTGCATTAGAAAGTAATGTAATCATCGGCAATTTTTTTAGTTTTAAAACACAAGAGAAACATCGATAAATTGAAAGCCAGAACAAAATAAGTGCTGTAATGTTGAGGAACTTAGAACACATGTGCTGCCGTCTGTGCTCGCGGCTCCTGTTTGACTGTCAATATTTTTCATCAGCTTGCTCCTTAGTTCTGGCCTCAGCCCTTCTATATTTAAGATTTTTCGAGCTTACTGAGCTGTTTTTCCTTTTTGTGGGACGACAGCCTGCTACTTGATACCTTGATTAAGCGCCTGATAAAATGCTCTGCCTTTGTTTAAGAAATAAATAATGGGTTGTTATTTCCAGTCTTTATCCGCAAGCATGGTGTTAACGAATTTGTTGAACGTTTAAGCGCGGCCTTGCTCAGCGCGCCAAGCAGCGTAAAAGTCTCTTTTAGGACCATCAGAGAACACGTAAGCGCATCGTAACTCAATACTTATAATTTCTATGACAAGATCAAATATAAAATATGTAAATTCTTTATCTTCAGGGCAACGGATGCTTTCTGGCTGCTGGAGTCACTCGTTTTCAGCTGCTGTTCCTTACATTGCAAGCAGCGGCTACGCGCACCATACTTCTGTAAGGTACGTTAACATAGAGAAAACAATGAGGATAGTACAAGAAAAGGATGACTGTACAGCGTGAAATAGCACTAAATTAAAGTTGATGGGAAGCGTCAATTCACAATCCGAGCCAATGTTTTGACATGAGGACTTGCCTTTGCCTGGGTAGTGCGATCATCAATGGTGGAGCTCAAATGCGGCTTTGCTTCTCTTGACGAATCCCCAGGGAGGGGGAAAGGAGGGGGAGAAATGTGCAGGGCATTGAGTGAAGGAATGTGAAGTGAGTACGAATTTCTATGAGCCTAGAACTGATAATCTCGTGACTTGAAAAGGAGTAAGCAGCAGCAGCAGCAGCGGGAAAACTACAATTTCAGGTTATGATGACTGCATCTAAAGCAAGTTGGACGCTGACAATTTTTCTTGAAAGGAGACCGGTATTCCAAAGAGACCTAAAAGCAATACAGCCACAGGGAAATAGTTTTGAGGAACTTTTGCAGACGAGGACAACTAAAAAAAGTAAATTTTCTGGCCTGTTGTTGTTCCGATTTTTTTCTTTTACTCCTCCGTCTGTAAAGCTCGAAATAACTATTCTCCTTCTGCTTCATTGCATATAAGCTCCCTTTGGAATGCCTGTCCTCTTTCGAGGAACAGATGTCAGGATGGAATCTGCTTTAGATGCTGAGCTACCATGTATCTCGCGTTGCAGCTATTCCTGCCTGCTGCCGCTTTCTATTTTATTTTTAGGTCACGGGATCAGCGGTGCCAGGCTCATATTCATATTCATGGAAACATTTTTTTCACTACTTTTCTTGATTTTTTACCCCTCTCTCTTCCATCTCCTGGCTTTTCTTCTTGGGAAGAAAAAACGCATTTAAAGCCTGGTGGTGATGATTGACTGATCCAGGTCAAGGCAAATGTCCTTGTCGAAACATTGGCTTGGAATGCGAACACAGAAAAAATGATTTCGCTGCAGATGAGAACGTCATAGTCACGTGTACGTATTATACTAGTCGTGATGGCCGTAATTAGAGGGAAGCAAAACTCAGTATGCTGCGCAATCTGAACGTTTGATAATCGTAAAAAATAGGGCTGGGGGGGGGGGGGGGGGAGGGCGATATTACATTTTAACGAGAATCCTCCAACTATGGTATTCTCCCACGCCCGTCGCTCACATGCAGTTAGCTCACCACTAAATCAAACTTGCTTAAGTGCGAGATAACTGCACTAGACAGAATTATCTCCCAGGCAGCCGCTTGACCGCAGTCACCCGTAGTAATGCTCTCATCTTAGTATGCACGACCCTCAAAACTGCCGCCAAAAGTGGTAAGCATTACCAATAAGTATGAGTGTACTTTCCGGCATTTCTGTCCTCCCTACCAGACAAAAGTGCTGAAACGGCAACACCAAAGTTTGCTTCTTCACTTCACAAAACTACCTAATGTCTTTTCTCTTCTTTATTGAAATACAGACCGAGCTGTATCACCTTGGCTGATACAGGAACGTTCACAGTGAAGAGGCGAGGGTACTACCTTCAGCGGAGCAGTGTTCGACGATGTTCCCTGTTGAACGGGAAATGCACAGACCCTAAAGCTTGAGGCATATGGAGGTACGCTCCGGCCTCCCTTTTGACTGAGAATTCGTCTGTTGACGTGGCGGTGTGCCATCCGCTCGTCCGTGCACGCCTGCCTTCAAATCATGGTCATCTCAGTGCCTTGTGTCCGTCCAACGGGCCTTTCAACCTCACCGACATGTGTCGAGAGAAGCACTTCCGGACTGCTGATCCATCTGTGCAATGGGCCTACCTGTTGATTAAACTTGGTCCACCTTGTTCCAAGGCCGTGTGTCTCATCCGTTTAGTTCCTCTATTTGCAGGGATGTACTTTTACCTACTACTTTCCTTTCTTGCCATTTGCTGCATTTTTCCGCTGATAATCTAGATCAAGAGAATAGCAACTCTTGGATCTTGGTCTATGTGAACATAAAGAATTATTTGTCTGTCGATAGCATCTAACTTGAGGAAGACAATGTTTTTGTTCTTTGTTGTGTCTGTATGTTATTATCAGAACGCATAGAAGAGCTGGAACTACTACGTACCACAATAAAAACAATTTAGTATGTAATTAGATATCCATGTAGCACAAACTTGAGTGGCAATTTTTTTTCGGTGATGGCTGTCTCAGTCTAATCTTAGGTGGCATTTTGATTTCTAACTAATGTACAGTGACCAACAGTTTATAGCCGTGACTGGTACTAGCTCCGATTGCTAGCACAGCAGTCTATGGCCGCAGCTAGAACTTCAGATTGAGAGACCGCAATGAAAGGAAGCTCTACATAGTGATCGTATCATAAGGTCTGCAATAACACCATCAAGCATGTATATTGGACTACGCGAAAGAACATTCTAGGCTTTTACTCCTCCTATGAACAAACTCCGGATGTCTATTTTCTAATTCAGAGTTGCATTGAATAATAGTAATAACATGTAGGGAGTGCTTCTAGACTATAAGAATGTAATAAAAGGTTGAGCAGCACCACATTCTGGTAGATATGCCTCCAGGGCTGAAGCCTGAAGCTGATTGCTGTGGGGCGCATTGAAAAAATGTATAGGGCAGAAGCAAAAATAAAAAAAGAAATAAAAATTCAAAGAAAGGCTTAGGATTCCAGACCACAGGCTCTCAAAATTCATGAAAAAAAATACAGGCGCGTGTTAGGTTCTGACTAAACGCTGGACACGTGCATTTCATTATGACAATATTTAATGAGCTACTGAAAATAAACCACGTATTCAGTACAGGACTCTGTTCTCAAGTTAACTTAAATCTGGACGTACAAAAGAGGGAGGGTTGTCCGGCGCCTTGTCTTTGTAGGCAGCTGGCGTCTTTTTAAAATTTATGCTGATTAACAGGATAATGTCTTTTTCATTTCACAAACTCGCGCTAACTGGAGACAAAAAAAAGTCTGGTAATTTCGAGATAGTAGGAAGGGACAAGTGTTTTCTGTAGAAAGGGGGAAGTCTTGCAGGAGGCCCGCCACACTGCACAGCTCAGCTGACCGCGCATTTAGGCCCCTGCTATAGCATAATGGATTAATGGCGTGTTGTTAAACTAGTTTGATAAGTTGCCACTTGTTTTCCGGATCTGAGAAATAATTTCCCGCGTGGAAATCAATTATATAAAAGTTCGAACTAAGCTACCAATTTGGCATTTGTTTTCCCTCTTGGGTAGGTGTGTAAACATTTAGAGTGCTTCCTCACATTCCTCGGAGCCCAAGTGATCGTTTTGTAATAAAGCGGTTTAGATGATTCGCACAGCAAAATATTTATCTTGCGTAGCAGCTACGGTCAGCGTTCACAGCGACAGCTCGAGCGT
Source organism: Amblyomma maculatum (assembly GCF_055883805.1). Classification (NCBI taxonomy): domain Eukaryota; kingdom Metazoa; phylum Arthropoda; class Arachnida; order Ixodida; family Ixodidae; genus Amblyomma; species Amblyomma maculatum. Next base: position 414,213,001 of record NC_139344.1, read on the forward strand.
CGTCCTCTTTGTCGTCTTCACTTCTTTATCGTCTTCGGCGCGCGAAGTCTCTGATTTCCTCTTATTTCTCCTTTCCAAGGGCCATGCACTTTCTTATCTTACTCCTCCTTAGAAAAGACGTCATCCAGGCGGATTAAACGGAGGTCACGATGGCAGGGTCATGGTACGGTTTGAGGCGGTCGAGGTGGACAATTTCACTTCCTCTTCGGCGATGATCTGTTGATGGCGTGAGAGGCTCTATAAGGTAATTAACCGCAAAAGTTTGCTTAAGCACTTATTAGGGTACATGGTATCGACTCAGAAACTTGGTCGGCCGGCCTGAAGTAGAAGAGGTCACCCATAGCCACACCAAAGAGTCTAGACGATAAGCAGGCGGCAGATATGAGGATCCGGTGCAGTTTATCCGGTGGTACTGGTTGCGAGCTGTAAATTGACGTGTGATCGGACGGCACTCTTCGGTATATGCAGCAGCTTTAGAAATGGGTGTTGATTCAGAGGAATCGGGACGGTAGGGTAGGATGGTGTCCATTGTGCAAGAAGGTTCCCGGCGGTACAGAAGGAAATAAAGTGAGAAACCGGTAGTCGCTTGCGTAGCAGAATGGTAGGCGTAGGTTATGAATGGTAACACACGGTCCCAATTTGAGTGCCTGGATGAAACATAGTCATCATGTCCGCGAGGGTCTGGTTAAATTGCTCGTCAATTATATTTGCCTGGGGATGGTAGGCAGACGTACGATGACCAACACTGCACGCCTGAAAAAGGGCTTCTACGACATCAGATAAAAATAGACGACCACGGTCACTAAGTAATTCCTGTGGAACACCGTGACGCAGCATAAGGTTCTCAAGGATGAAACCAGCTATGTCACGAGCAGTTGCAGCTGGTAAAGCAGCAGGGTCAGCATATCTGGTCAGGTGGTCGATGGCAACAATGATCCACCGGTTGTCGGCGGAAGAGAAGGGAAGAGGCGCGTACAGGTCGATTCCAACATGTGCTAATGGCCGAAGTGAACACGGTTGAGGCTGCAAGGGAGCAAAAGGGAGGGATGGGTTCTTGCGACGCTGACAGTTGATACAAGGGCGGACGTACTGGCGAACAAAACAATACATGCCCTGCCGCTAGTAGCGATGACGTAGGCGGGTATATGTTTTCAGGAATCCAGCATGGGCGCACTGGGGGTCATCGGGAAAGCTCGCGCAAATGACTGATTGGAGATCTCGGGGGAATAACAAGCAGCCATTTTCGACCATCAGGCAATGTGGTTTCTGCGGTAAAGGGGGTTGTCACGGATAGTAAAGTGATGGGCTTGACGTCGCTCTAGAAGGGCGGCATTGTTATTGTTTGGACAGAACGTGGGATCAATGCGCTGCTCAGATGGCATATCCAAGGTTTCAAAGGAGAAAGGTGTGAGGCCGGCGACAGCGTGTGGTCCAGGGTCAGAGGTCACAGGGGAGGGCGAAAAGGCGTCTGCGTCAGAGTGCTTGCCACCAGAGCGACATGAATGGCATAGTCTTGTAAACGGAGAGCCCAGCGGGTGAGGCGGCTGGACGGATCTTTGAGGGACGATAGCCAGCACAGAGCAGAGTGATCGGGGATGACATTGAATGGCCGATCATATAAGTAAGGATAAAACTTAGTGATGACTAAAATAATCGTCTGACATTAGTTTTTTGTTACTTTATTGTTGGTTTCTGCTTTGGACAGGGCACACTTGGCGTAAGCTACGACGTACTCAGTGAAACCAGGTTTGCGCTGAGCGAGAACAGCACCGATAACGGTGTCGCTGGCGTCTGTGTGGAGCTCGGTAAGAGCACACGGGTCAAGGTGACGTAGCATCGGCGGTGATGTCAGAGGTCGGCGGTGCGTAGTAAAAGCTGCATCACATTAAGTAACCAGGCCGAAAAGTCGGGGCTTCCCGCAAGCTGTGTCAAGGGGGCAATAATTTCGGCAAAAGTTTTGACGAAACGGCGGAAATACGAGCAAAGCCCTATAAAGCTGCGCAGTTCTTTCAGTAAGGTGGGCCTGGGAAATTCCACCACTGCTCGAGGTTTGGCAGAGACCGGCAGGACTGCGTCCTTGGACACGACGTGGTTGAGTATTACCAGCTGTCAAGCACCAGTGACACTTCAAGTTTAGCTAAAGCCTGCATCACTCAGACATCGAATAACACTTTCGAGGCGAAGAAGATGAGATGGAAAATCCTTCTAAAGATGACATCATCTATGTAGCAGAGACATATCTGCAATTTCAGACCGCGGAGGATGTTGTCCATCATGCACTCACATGTGGCTGGAACCTTGCACAAACCAAAAGGCATGACATTAAATTCATATAGACCGTCTGGTGTTATGAATGTGGTTTTCTGGCAGTCGGCTTCAGCCATTGGCACCTGCTAACAGCCAGAGCGGATGGCTAGCGAAGAAAAGTATTCAGCTCCCTGCAAACAGTCAAGGGCGTCGTCGATGCGTGGAAGGAGATAAACGTCCTTCCGAGTATATCTTGTTGCGCCGACGGTAGTCGACGCACAACCGAATGGAGCCGTCCTTTTTCTTTACTCGAACGACAGGTGAAGCCCACGGGCTGCAAAAAGGCTGGATTACTCGGCGCTCGAGCATATCACTAATTTGGTCATCGATGACGGGGCGTTCAGCGGCTCAGACTCGGTAGGTGCGCTGGTGCAGTAGTGCGTGGAGGCCGGTATTGATATGATGGAGAACCGCGATTGTACGTCCCAACGACGTGTGGTGAGATTAGAAGGAGGTGCTGAATCGGTTATGCAAAGCAACGAGCCTGTCGCGTTGGGTAGGCGGCAATGATGCGTCGACAGACCGGTCGAAAATATCAGATGTGGTCTAGACGGTGACTCCAGTGGGAGGAGTGATAGCGGTAATGTGATGCACTGTAGGGTCTACAATAGCACTAGAGACGTGTAGGCGGGATCAATGATATCGACATTGTCAAACAATTCTCCTCGAAGTATCGTTGTTGGAAAAGGCAAAAGGTTGGCAACGTGCAGAACGCTAATACCAAGAAATGTTTAACACGGCATGCGGGAGTAGCACATATTTTCGATAATCACAGCGGACGGACGGTGTGTACATTACTGTCCGTCATTGATGGCGTCACATTATACCGGCATAAGAACACAAGAGTATGCAGGGACAGCGATGTCGTCGGCAGCGAAAATGGGCGCAGCTGCAGCAGGGGTTGTTACAAAGCGGCAACAAATCACTGTGAACACGTGCGCAGTCCATGATGACATGTTGCTTCTACAAAAAGTCCCATCCGAGGATGATTTCATGAGACGATTAAGCGAGGACGATAGTTAAATGCATACAACAACAAACGCCCCTCACTTGGACTGATTGTTAAGTCGGCGGAAGGGCTTCCCTGTCGGTTGATTGTGATGGATGCCAGAGGAGGGCCTCGTGCCGGACCCTGGGGGACTTACTTTGCGACTGACGGCTGCAGAGTCGAGCACATGTGGTCCATAAAATGAGTGACCTCCATCAGATGCTAACAAAACATTTATTAAATCAAAATAAAGCAAGCAGAACTAACGCACTTTTCATTACATTCAGATTTACACGGCGCTGAGCTACTATCGGCCACCGCCACGAACTACTTCTCTACTTCATCTACGTTGTCTTCTACCTACAGCGCCGGGACCCCACCAGTCACACACGACTCGCCCGCACGGCTGCCGTACAGTAAAAACACCACTCTCTCATTCCCGCATCCCGATCTCAAGCAATTCCCAGAAAAATTAACTATTTAGACAATGACACTACAATCAATTAACAATATTCCTGCGACTTTCTCCCCAATTAAACACTTCATATAGAAATAAAAAACAAAACACAACATCACATACAGGCGAAATTGCTCGTCGCCCTGGCCAGCTACGTTAAAAAGAAAACATACAGAGATACACGGTGCTGGCCATTTCTTTAGTCGCCTCGCGCGCAGAGCGTCTACGAAAGACAACCTTCAGTGGTTCATGCAATATCGAAGTGACGCTGGAAAAAAAAAACAGAAAACAGTCTATATTGATTAATTACCCAGTCATAAGGGGAAGTTTAATTTTGCGAAAATTCTGGCCTTCATCGTGTGCAAAAAGTTCGAAATACAGTGTAGGTATCGACAGAAAAAGCCTATACACTATCAGGCTGCTTTGACTTCATCTTTTTAATTGAAGCTCGTGCAGAAAATTCACATCGTCATTCGGCTAACAAATTGATGGTGAGACGTTTTTTTTTTAGTCGTCTTCGCGAGCTACAGTGGAGGAGACAAAAAAAGTCTTATCTGCAATGCAATTCTTTTAATCATTACATACACTTTGAGGTACTGAAAAGACATAATGATAATAATAATAAATAATAATAATTGGCTCACATAAGAGGAAGGCACACTATCCTTCACACTACTTCTATTGGCAACTGACACGCGCCGTAAAGGAAGGGAGGAAGGGGAGAGTGGAAGTGGCTTGGTTTGGTTTTTGGGCTTTAACGTCCCAAAGCGACTCGGTCTATGAGAGACGCCATAGTGGAGGACAACGGAAATTTCAACCACCCGGGGTTCTTTAACGTACACTAACATCACACAGCGTACGGGCGTCAAGCTTTTCACCTCCACTGAAAAGTTGCCGTCGAGGCAGTTTTTTAGAGGAGGTGAAAGAAAAGATTGCAAGATGAGCCGTAAAAGAACGCTTGTGAGTAATTTCGACTATCTGGGGATATTTAACATGCACTGAAGTCTCAAAGCACACGGACGCCTCTTCGTTTCGCCTCCATCGAAACGCAGCCACCGGCGGTCGGGATCGAACTCAGGAACTCCGGTCATTATTATATGTAAAATTGTGTTGTGCGTAGGACATAAACATATGTTGAAAAGAGCCAATCTCTAAGCATAACTATGGGCAAGTTGATAGGAATACATAGCTTAGAAGAGCTCAGCAACAGCGAGTCATTCTCACTGTGTTCAATTACGGAATACGTTGAGTAAGTATTGCCGCAATGTCGGGAATCGTTACAAATTGGTCAGTCGAGCGGATATTGCTTTCTCCTTGTGACAGAGCACAGGGTCTGTAAACGCGTTTCGTGAGAAGCTAACCATCCCAAATATACCTTCTGGCAGCTGTCTTTTTTTAGTAACGTTGTTTATTCGTCTTTGCACTTCACATTGCATTTTCATAGTGTTCGATTACCCAAGCCATGCTCCAGTATAAGTACAGCTTTACTTAGGTTTCCTGATTGGAAAATACTTAGGAACTTAGCAGTTAGGGCTTCTGTTATTAAAGTGTCAAAGAAACCAAACATTTTAGAAAACTTGTGCAAGAAGCTCTTTTGAAAGACCGCGTATCATCCTAGGACGTATGTCATTTTATAGCTTCGTCTTTGCTTTCTTCCACGTCACCGCAGAAGGCAGACGTGCTCAAGCTCTCTAATGATATTAATTCGAATTCCAGGTCAGCCTAACAACTTTGGCTAGCACAGGTTTAAACCACTACGAACAAATGTAGGCTAAGAAACGATGGGGTGGAGGGGTAGGGGAAGGGGGAAGGTGGGGACAATTCAGGTAGGTGCCCCCGAGAATACGCATTACACTATTGTACAATTTTATTGACGTGTGACTAACAGAGGCTGTCACTTTTACTGATGAAAAATGCTTCAAAAAAGTTCGGTACTTCTTTTTACCGGCACGTGCGGGGGATCTTGTTTCGTCTAGAAAAGACTTTCATTGATGAAGGAAAAAATATTTAGGTAGGCGACGTTGGTCTGGGTTTCGAACTGAAAGGTTTCGACAAATTTTTATTCCACGCAGCAGCAGCTGCTAACTCATTAGTGATTTCTTTTGTAGATCTGATCTCTATAGCATGAGAAAGACTTCTACCTCTTCAGTTAAGCCGTCTTGCCGGAGAATGTAAATGATGAATAGTAGATCGGGCCACCTTCACTACGAAAACCAAGAAATCTCTCAAGGTGGTGCCAGTTTTCCTAGGTAAAGAATCGGGCTAGCTACCTACTACCAAGTAGGTATTTCTTAAGGGAGTGCATGCCCTTCAGCCCATTTCTATCGTTTCAAAATAGCTGGGGGTAAATTCCCGGAGTATTTTCTCAGAGGATAAGGGAGATGGTCAGTTTTGTTTTTCAAATTGCCCTTCTTCGGAGTAAATCTTGCAAATTCCTGTCTAAGCTAATACTTGTAGCTAATAATGCATAAAGTTAAGTGTATATAAGGGATCAAGTCTAGTGATAAAAAGGAGCATAATCAGTTCGCGGGTTTTACAGCGAACAGTCATTTTAGCGCGCACATCCAGTCTGAAAGCTCTGTCTCCTCCCGGTGTTCTTCCCTTACCGATTCTCACGTCTTACGCGTCGAAGATGGAACGTGTCAGACAGGGGGCCAGGGCTGCACAATACCCGCGTCTAAGCACTTGCGTTCGGATGAACAAAACCGCAATCATGGATTTCTCCCAGTTCCGAGTAGTGTATAAAGCAGACGCGTTATTTCTTCATTGATGTGTCTATACTCCCGAGTAAAGTTATTAGATTTGGAAGGCAGTGCCCCGGGCTCCCGAATGCACTTTGGTGCCAAGAGGCTCTCGCAGCACAAGATCTCTGCCTCTGAGAACGGTGTTTGCTTGTCTGAAGGAATTTAAAAAACAAACACGATATACTGAATTCCAGTTCAACGTACGCTTGAAAAAGAGAAACGGACCGTACACAGCACATTGCGCCGAAAAGCGTGGCCCAATGAGCAATCGCCTTCTCGCTAAGCTCGTCATATCCTTTCGCAATGCGGAAAAGAGTGACAATGTGCGCCTCCTTCATGCCGTTGGCACAGAAGTTATCATATGACCGTTCGGTGGCCGGATTTCCTTTGACATTGTCACTTGCTCCCATAAGCTAGTATTCGTGCTCTTACATATAACCTAATTTTTAAGCCTTGTTGTGCCTGGCCAAAGCCGCCTAGAAATTCAGCCGGACGCCAAACTTCTTCGGCGAACGCCTCCTTCACAAACTTTGGATACTTCTCTGCAAAGCAACAATGCACTGGAGGCGAGCCGTACCAAAGGGACAGAAGCGACGTGTTTCAACATGCGCTGAACGTCCAGACAGCACGGCGCGCCGTGGCCCTGACGGTGAACCCCTTCTCGCCCCGCGGCATATTTGAAGCGAGAGCGCAGCAGGCTCTCCCATTGGCCATGCGAAAGTGCTGCCATCGGATTGGACCATTTTGAACGTCAACGGTTCTCGGCAACGGAGTCTCAAGTGCTTCCGTTCGAGACTCCGAGTGTGAGTTCGTCACGAGCGTCCATCGGGAGCAGTTCGCCCCCTGACAGTGCAGACGCGGCGGAATCTCCCCGGCCGTCGCTGCGCGAGAACAGTCGCGTACGGCTATGTTAGCTTTCGGCCCCAGAGCCGATCTTGTTGTGTAAATGCATGTAAATAGTGTATAAAGCCTTTTCTTCATCTCACCAACGCCGACTCGGATTCATCGCTACCGCCCAGGGAGCTGACTGCCCTCGTTCACGAAACGGGTGACGAGCGCTGCGTTACCAGCTCCTTGGCACAACCCTGTTGACGGTGGGCTACTGTGTGATAACCCCACCGGCACAACATTGGTGGCAGTTGCGGAATCCATTGGCACAACCCTGTTGACGGTGGGCTACTGTGTGATAACCCCACCGGCACAACATTGGATGGCAGCTGTGGGATTGACCGGCGTCAGGCACCTCGGCGCGGTGAGTACCTGAAGTTTCCCTCAAACGCCAGACTTCTCTAACACACAGGGTAGCTTAGAGAAAGGCTGAGCGTAGCATTGTGTTAACCTTGCGTGTTTCAAGCCTACAGGAAGAGTTTTGAAAACCAGGGGATGCTGAGAAGGGAATCAGTGTGAGAAAGGCTTGCGCATCTCTTGCTAGGAGCGAGATAGCGAACGTATATAGTACACTATTCTAAAAAGGCAAACAACAAGAGGCCGGTGTAAAGATGGAGAGTTACAAGGTCGGAGAACTTCTCCAAATTTGTGATGAGTTGGGCATCGATTTGGGCTCAACAAAAACAAAAAAGGAAATTCTTGAGATCATGCAGGCAGAAGACGTGACGGTTGAGGAAGCCGCAGAGGCCTGGGATGATATTCAAGAGAGAAACGAGAAAGAGGAACGTGAACGTCACGAGAAAGAGGATCGTGAACGTCACGAGAAAGAGGACGCCCGTGTATGGCAACTGATGCAGCTGGAGGTTTCAACACATAGAATGAGCGTGGAAAAGATTAAAGCTTTTAATGCCATTCATTGTAACGGTTCAATACCGCGAGACTGTCCACCACCGTTCCTCATCGCCGAGGATATGGCAATGTATTTGGCAGACTTCGAGAATGTCTGGAGAAGTAAACGCTTCGAGCGAGATACTTGGGCACAAAAATTGGTAGCTATTCTCTCCGCTGAGGCGTCGGAAGAAATCAAGCGCGTGATAGACGTTGACTTGAAAAGCTACGATTACTTGAAAGAGTCTTTACTGAAAAGACATCGACTGTCACCAATGGAGCTTGGGGACAGGTATCGGCGTGAGAAAAACTGTACCAAAACGTTTTTGGATTTGGCGTATCAATTGAAAGCCGATGTAACCGAATGGCTAGACAGTCAGGAAGTCTCGGAGCAAATTGTGTTTTCACCTGAGAATGAGACAAAGCTTGGGGAAGCGGCCGAGCAACGCGATAGCAGCAGCGAGCCGATCGAGCCTCAAACAGAAGTTTCTCGGGTTACCTTGGTCGAGCCACTGGCAGCTGAGACGGTTGGAGCCGACTCCATCGGCGAGAAATCCGAAGTGATACCGTCCTGCACGCATTCTCACGTTGCTGTAAGCAATCCGATTCCACCAATCGAGAGTGGCGACCTGGCAGTAAATCAACCGCCTGACAACTCAGAAGCAGAAGTTGTCAAGCATGGCGGAGATGTAGTCAGGCTAGTAGACGACACATTGGCGATTTCCTCAGAAGCAGAAGTTGTCAAGCGTGGCGGAGATGTAGTCAGGTTAGGAGACGACAAATTGGCGCTGTCCGAGATCAGCGTTGTCGTAGATCATCACTCGCGGAAAAACGAAGTGGCGCTCATGGAAACTGCGCAGCCCACGAGTGTTGAACAGCTGAGGCAGACCCATGACGCGGACGCTGTCAAGAACCACACCTGTGAAGTCGACAGCGAGCGACTAGACAGGAGCCATGTTTCGTGTACTGACGCGCTCAGTTGTATTGGCGAAAACAACCCTAGTGCGAACATGGACCTCACGCGATCCGAAGATCCGCAGCTGTCGGACGAACGTGATCGTGCGCCGGTTAGCGCTGAGCGATGCGGCACACCGGCAGATCAGTGTAACTTGAGTGGCGAGCCTGCAGAGGATATGCCTAGCTCGGGGGCTGGCATGAGCGAGCCTTATCCTTGTTCGGACGCGACTGGCAGTGCGTCATGCGCTGCTGGCCGCAATGCAGGCGCGGCACCGCACTCCGACGATGTCGGCGCCATACTAGCTCCGGTTACCGGCAGCTTGAAAGAGCTGGCACCAAAAGAAAGAAAGCAAACATTCGAGTGCAGCCGCCGAAAAGAGCGGAAAGGCAGGTGCATGAAAGAATGCTCTCATCGAAAGGTGAGAAAACGCAAACGATCGCGAAAGGAAAAGAAGCGGCGATCTCAGCGGCACAAAGGCACCCGTGCTGAGAAAATGCGCGATTGGTGCGCCAAGCGTAAGGAACGAGACAGATCGTTCAGCGAAGCGAGCAAATTGGGCTCGTCTGTTCTTTCACGCACAAAGTGGAAAGAAAGGTCTCGCAGAGAAATGGACAGCCGAAGCTGTAGCGGAGGGAGGAGAGCCAAACCGCCCGAATACTGCTACGCGTTCTGCCGCTTGCGGAAGAGAGCATCACAGTGCGAACTCGGATGCTTTGAGTCATGCATTCGAGACATAGCTACCTTCAACGAGCATTTCGTCGCTAACGGTAATGCTCTAGGCAGATCGGGGCAAAATTGAATGACCTCCTTTCTTCCTCAGTTGTGCTTGACGGCCTAAGTGATTTCAAGGAGACTCTTTTCCATTACTGATTACTTTCCCTGCTATTTAATGTATCATTAATGTGCAAAATTGTTGTTTGAACCTTGTGTACTGCATCCTATACACTTGTCTCTTGTAGTGGGAGCAAAAATGGGACAACAATTTAGCTAACTGAATTTGAAATTTTGCCTCTGTCTGGTGTTTGACGGGTGACCGAGGGTACTTGTTTGTGTTGGGTGTTGCCTGTTGTCAGTCGGTTTCGCAAGCCGCAGAACAGTCTACCGTTACCAGTGGCGAGTGGCAAGGGCATCGGAGCGACCCGAGCGAAGTTGATCGGCGTGCCCCGGCAACAAGGCTGTCGGCAGAGATCCTGACCTGGCGAGTGGAACCCGAGGCACGTGAGGCTACCTGGCGCCCGGACACTGTACGTGAGCTTGGAGGAACCTGGCGAACGAGCGCGCCCGGCATCCGAGCCACATGCGAGCAGCTCGTCTTCCCGGCGCATTGTCTGATGGCGGGGGTGCTGTTGTGCCTGGTCAAAGCCGCCTAGAAATTCAGCCGGACGCCAAACTTCTTCGGCGAACGCCTCCTTCACAAACTTTGGATACTTCTCTGCAGAGCAACAATGAACTGGAGGCGAGCCGTACCAAAGGGACAGAAGCGACGTGTTTCAACATGCGCTGAACGTCCAGACAGCACGGCGCGCCGTGGCCCTGACGGTGAACCCCTTCTCGCCCCGCGGCATATTTGAAGCGAGAGCGCAGCAGGCTCTCCCATTGGCCATGCGAAAGTGCTGCCATCGGATTGGACCATTTTGAACGTCAACGGTTCTCGGCAACGGAGTCTCAAGTGCTTCCGTTCGAGACTCCGAGTGTGAGTTTGTCACGAGCGTCCATCGGGAGCAGTTCGCCCCCTGACAGTGCAGACGCGGCGGAATCTCCCCGGCCGTCGCTGCGCGAGAACAGTCGCGTACGGCTATGTTAGCTTTCGGCCCCAGAGCCGATCTTGTTGTGTAAATGCATGTAAATAGTGTATAAAGCCTTTTCTTCATCTCACCAACGCCGACTCGGATTCATCGCTACCGCCCATGGAGGTGACAGCCCTCGTTCACGAAACGGGTGACGAGCGCTGCGTTACCAGCTCCTTGGCACAACCCTGTTGACGGTGGGCTACTGTGTGATAACCCCACCGGCACAACATTGGTGGCAGTTGCGGAATCCATTGGCACAACCCTGTTGACGGTGGGCTACTGTGTGATAACCCCAACGGCACAACATTGGATGGCAGCTGTGGGATTGACCGGCGTCAGGCACCTCGGCGCGGTGAGTACCTGAAGTTTCCCTCAAACGCCAGACTTCTCTAACACACAGGGTAGCTTAGAGAAAGGCTGAGCGTAGCATTGTGTTAACCTTGCGTGTTTCAAGCCTACAGGAAGAGTTTTGAAAACCAGGGGATGCTGAGAAGGGAATCAGTGTGAGAAAGGCTTGCGCATCTCTTGCTAGGAGCGAGATAGCGAACGTATATAGTACACTATTCTAAAAAGGCAAACAACAAGAGGCCGGTGTAAAGATGGAGAGTTACAAGGTCGGAGAACTTCTCCAAATTTGTGATGAGTTGGGCATCGATTTGGGCTCAACAAAAACAAAAAAGGAAATTCTTGAGATCATGCAGGCAGAAGACGTGACGGTTGAGGAAGCCGCAGAGGCCTGGGATGATATTCAAGAGAGAAACGAGAAAGAGGAACGTGAACGTCACGAGAAAGAGGATCGTGAACGTCACGAGAAAGAGGACGCCCGTGTATGGCAACTGATGCAGCTGGAGGTTTCAACACATAGAATGAGCGTGGAAAAGATTAAAGCTTTTAATGCCATTCATTGTAACGGTTCAATACCGCGAGACTGTCCACCACCGTTCCTCATCGCCGAGGATATGGCAATGTATTTGGCAGACTTCGAGAATGTCTGCAGAAGTAAACGCTTCGAGCGAGATACTTGGGCACAAAAATTGGTAGCTATTCTCTCCGCTGAGGCGTCGGAAGAAATCAAGCGCGTGATAGACGTTGACTTGAAAAGCTACGATTACTTGAAAGAGTCTTTACTGAAAAGACATCGACTGTCACCAATGGAGCTTGGGGACAGGTATCGGCGTGAGAAAAACTGTACCAAAACGTTTTTGGATTTGGCGTATCAATTGAAAGCCGATGTAACCGAATGGCTAGACAGTCAGGAAGTCTCGGAGCAAATTGTGTTTTCACCTGAGAATGAGACAAAGCTTGGGGAAGCGGCCGAGCAACGCGATAGCAGCAGCGAGCCGATCGAGCCTCAAACAGAAGTTTCTCGGGTTACCTTGGTCGAGCCACTGGCAGCTGAGACGGTTGGAGCCGACTCCATCGGCGAGAAATCCGAAGTGATACCGTCCTGCACGCATTCTCACGTTGCTGTAAGCAATCCGATTCCACCAATCGAGAGTGGCGACCTGGCAGTAAATCAACCGCCTGACAACTCAGAAGCAGAAGTTGTCAAGCATGGCGGAGATGTAGTCAGGCTAGTAGACGACACATTGGCGATTTCCTCAGAAGCAGAAGTTGTCAAGCGTGGCGGAGATGTAGTCAGGTTAGGAGACGACAAATTGGCGCTGTCCGAGATCAGCGTTGTCGTAGATCATCACTCGCGGAAAAACGAAGTGGCGCTCATGGAAACTGCGCAGCCCACGAGTGTTGAACAGCTGAGGCAGACCCATGACGCGGACGCTGTCAAGAACCACACCTGTGAAGTCGACAGCGAGCGACTAGACAGGAGCCATGTTTCGTGTACTGACGCGCTCAGTTGTATTGGCGAAAACAACCCTAGTGCGAACATGGACCTCACGCGATCCGAAGATCCGCAGCTGTCGGACGAACGTGATCGTGCGCCGGTTAGCGCTGAGCGATGCGGCACACCGGCAGATCAGTGTAACTTGAGTGGCGAGCCTGCAGAGGATATGCCTAGCTCGGGGGCTGGCATGAGCGAGCCTTATCCTTGTTCGGACGCGACTGGCAGTGCGTCATGCGCTGCTGGCCGCAATGCAGGCGCGGCACCGCACTCCGACGATGTCGGCGCCATACTAGCTCCGGTTACCGGCAGCTTGAAAGAGCTGGCACCAAAAGAAAGAAAGCAAACATTCGAGTGCAGCCGCCGAAAAGAGCGGAAAGGCAGGTGCATGAAAGAATGCTCTCATCGAAAGGTGAGAAAACGCAAACGATCGCGAAAGGAAAAGAAGCGGCGATCTCAGCGGCACAAAGGCACCCGTGCTGAGAAAATGCGCGATTGGTGCGCCAAGCGTTAGGAACGAGACAGATCGTTCAGCGAAGCGAGCAAATTGGGCTCGTCTGTTCTTTCACGCACAAAGTGGAAAGAAAGGTCTCGCAGAGAAATGGACAGCCGAAGCTGTAGCGGAGGGAGGAGAGCCAAACCGCCCGAATACTGCTACGCGTTCTGCCGCTTGCGGAAGAGAGCATCACAGTGCGAACTCGGATGCTTTGAGTCATGCATTCGAGACATAGCTACCTTCAACGAGCATTTCGTCGCTAACGGTAATGCTCTAGGCAGATCGGGGCAAAATTGAATGACCTCCTTACTTCCTCAGTTGTGCTTGACGGCCTAAGTGATTTCAAGGAGACTCTTTTCCATTACTGATTACTTTCCCTGCTATTTAATGTATCATTAATGTGCAAAATTGTTGTTTGAACCTTGTGTACTGCATCCTATACACTTGTCTCTTGTAGTGGGAGCAAAAATGGGACAACAATTTAGCTAACTGAATTTGAAATTTTGCCTCTGTCTGGTGTTTGACGGGTGACCGAGGGTACTTGTTTGTGTTGGGTGTTGCCTGTTGTCAGTCGGTTTCGCAAGCCGCAGAACAGTCTACCGTTACCAGTGGCGAGTGGCAAGGGCATCGGAGCGACCCGAGCGAAGTTGATCGGCGTGCCCCGGCAACAAGGCTGTCGGCAGAGATCCTGACCTGGCGAGTGGAACCCGAGGCACGTGAGGCTACCTGGCGCCCGGACACTGTACGTGAGCTTGGAGGAACCTGGCGAACGAGCGCGCCCGGCATCCGAGCCACATGCGAGCAGCTCGTCTTTCCGGCGCATTGTCTGATGGCTGGGGTGCTGTTGTTCCTGGCCAAAGCCGCGTAGAAATTCAGCCGGACGCCAAACTTCTTCGGCGAACGCCTCCTTCACAAACTTTGGATACTTCTCTGCAAAGCAACAATGCACTGGAGGCGAGCCGTACCAAAGGGACAGAAGCGACGTGTTTCAACATGCGCTGAACGTCCAGACAGCACGGCGCGCCGTGGCCCTGACGGTGAACCCCTTCTCGCCCCGCGGCATATTTGAAGCGAGAGTGCAGCAGGCTCTCCCATTGGCCATGCGAAAGTGCTGCCATCGGATTGGACCATTTTGAACGTCAACGGTTCTCGGCAACGGAGTCTCAAGTGCTTCCGTTCGAGACTCCGAGTGTGAGTTCGTCACGAGCGTCCATCGGGAGCAGTTCGCCCCCTGACAGTGCAGACGCGGCGGAATCTCCCCGGCCGTCGCTGCGCGAGAACAGTCGCGTACGGCTATGTTAGCTTTCGGCCCCAGAGCCGATCTTGTTGTGTAAATGCATGTAAATAGTGTATAAAGCCTTTTCTTCATCTCACCAACGCCGACTCGGATTCATCGCTACCGCCCAGGGAGCTGACAGCCCTCGTTCACGAAACGGGTGACGAGCGCTGCGTTACCAGCTCCTTGGCACAACCCTGTTGACGGTGGGCTACTGTGTGATAACCCCACCGGCACAATATTGGTGGCAGTTGCGGGATCCATTGGCACAGCCCTGTTGACGGTGGGCTACTGTGTGATAACCCCACCGGCACAACAGCCTTTCCACCGCCCCTGAATCGCTAAACACGAGCAGCAAACAGGAAGTGCAGCATTCAGCACCTTTCTTTTCTGCACTGTTTTATTCCACATTTTAACATCGGGGTATAGTGAACGAACCGTTCGGTAATACCATGCCAGTTTTGGCAAGCTCAATTTTGAGCAGTCCCTAGCAAAACGGAGAACCAAGATATGCATCACAGGTCCAATTCGCACGTCAAAAGAAGCCTAGCTGCAATGCTGACCATGTCCTTATTATTTTGTTTTGCCTTTTATACCTGGTCGCTATTAACGTTGTGGAAGCAAATAACATTATGTGCGACTGCAACTGGTGACCATTCGAAGTTTACAGTCAGAAAACAACGAATTCTGCTTCCAATGCATGTATTTAAGTTTATTTTCATGGAGCCTATAAGTAAAACCATTTCTGTAAATATGTTCTCAACAGCCAGCGCATGTCATAAAGCACTTTGGCCGCCTCCGTAAGCTGGCTCTGCCAAGAAAAAGGCGGCAGCTAATATGCGATATCGCCCTGCTACAGAACCTTCCTTCACCTTTATTCTTACCCAGGTAGGAAAACAGGGAGACATTTTTTGAACATAAATTGTTTCTGAGAGAGGTTTCATTTCTTCTTCTAAGAACTTGCACTGATTAGAAACGGATTAAGGGCTTATTGTCACTAATTACCAGCGGCTCACGAGATTTGAGCGGCATTAACAAAATTTATCATAATCTTTTTTGAATGTGTGCAAAGTAGGTAGACCTGTACCTTGGTAATATCTTTTATTACTTTACGATTCGGGAACTAACCTTAAAGTGTGATGTAGTTAAGTATAATATGATAATGTTGTGCTATGCTTGACCAATCATCTGAATAATTATTAGTTGCCACGCAAGAACACTCTTGCGAGAAAATCTTAATTAAACAGATAGGTAAAGGAGAACAGGAGAAGTGGAGGTTTCAGAACGTGTGAAGCTAGCGCTCTTCCACTTTTCTGAATTTTTTATCGCTGTGAGCTATTTGTGATCTTGTCATCCTTTTGGATGGCGGGCGTACGGCCCCTGCGCCCAACGGCCACAGTCGAACAGCTTGCGGCATACTCGACGGGACACCTCAACGTCGCAGACGTTGAGCTTCCAGACTCGGCGGATGACTCCACAGTGAGTGAGATGAATTCTCACTGCAGCCACACGCCTGTACAGTCGCACCGCCTGCAAAGGAAGCTACGCCGAACATCAATAACGATTGAGTCACAAAAGAAGAATGCTGACAAGCAAGGGATCTTTTCCGTAGCCTTCCTACCAACTACGACAACGGCAATAATGAATGTTATAAACAGGCAGCACCTGACCCAGTTTTTCGACCAGCTGGTTCCTGGTGAAGTTGACGAGGTCAGAATTAATCCCTGGAATAATGTACTCACGGTGGATGTCAAATCCCAGGCTAAAGTGGACAATCTGAAAGGACCTTGTGCGATTGGCAACATGCCTGTCCGTTTCTTTCTTGCATATGGTAAAAATACCACAGCAGGTGTAATCACTGGCGTTGACCCCGAGATAAGTGAAAGCGATCTCTGCGCGCTGATCAAATCTACGGCACGCATTGTGGATGTTCAGGGTCGTCCACTTCTAGCTAGAACACGGTCACTGCTTTTAAAGCAACATTGTATCTGACGCAGGCAGATATCGATGCAAAGTGATGCAAGCACGCAGATACACGGATGTGCTGCTTCACATGGCCAGCCACTTTAGATTGCTGCGTGGCCGGGTTGGATGCAATGTTGCTTTAAAAGCAGTGACCGTGTTCTAGCTAGAAGTGGACGAGGCTGTTCATCGTTTCGGCCGCTCGAAGTGCGTTAATAAGTCTTTGAAACTGAATCCCCCCATCCAACATTAAAGTGGGCTATGTGAGACATCCATTTCGGATGTATGTTCCAAAACCTGTTCAGTGCCATAAATGCAACAAGATCGCACATGTGAGCGCCGTTTGCGCAACGAGATATCCTGCCGTCGATGCGGAGGTTCGCACCCTCATGACACATGCCAGACGGAGACTGTCAAGTGTGCTAACTGCTCGGGTGCCCATGTGTCGACGGCTAAGCACTGTCCTAAAATTCGGAACCAAAATTGACACTAAAGAAGATAGTGTGAGAGAATTCGACTCATCAAGAAGCGGCTGCGTCTATTCGTCGCCGCCAGCAACGTTCCCGACGCCGACACAAGGAATTGGAATGCAAGCCTAGCTTAGATAAGTCAATTTTAGTTTACGTCAGCTCAGGTGCAACATGCGATTGAGCCTAATCCCGCTAAGAATACTCGGCCTGTAATGTCACAGGCAAAGGATCAGACAGAAGCTGTTGTAATACCGGCCGCCTCTGATGTTGAGTGGCCTGCTCTACCATCAAAGGCCACCGCCAAGCCTCATCCCAGTTTGGCTGCCACACGTGCTCAAAACTTCCGACAACCCCAACAGACAGCAGGTGAAAAAATGCTGAAACAGCATGTTCGTTCAATGCGGGTGCTGCTCTCTAGCATCAACTCGCAGACAGCAAAGTTTGCTGTTCAGTTTTTGGACGCATTCGAGTCGCTCTTGGCAGCATTGCAATAATTCACAATGGCACAACAAAATAATCCCACCTCTGTGACGATGCAATTACGCCGCAGTGTAGGGATGCAATGGTATGCCCGAAGCCTGCGTGGTCGTCTGAGTGACTTCCGACAGCCGGTACAGAAGTACCGCTTTCTTGTGATTGTGATCTGCGAACCCAACATGCCGGCTGCTTTCCGCCTTTCTGGATATGTTCTGCTGTGGTCTCGAGAAGCAGACGAAACAAGCAAAGTGCTGGTGTGTGTACGCCAAGACATTGCACACGTCCGCCATGCTCTACAATCTCACACCACGAATCACTACATCTGTTTGACATTAACTCTGAACGGAGGAGTATGTTCTGTAATTCGCGCTTATATTTCGCCGAGGGGTGGCTTGGACAAGTCAACAGTCCAGTGTTGTGCAGCTCCCTATATTATTGTGGGTGACTTTCTTGCTCACCACCCTAAGTGGGGTAGTACCGTAATGAGCAATCGAGGAAGAGACCTGGCAGATTTTATGCATACGCAAGATCTTGTAAATATTGTACTGTGATAGTCAGCACTTCAGCCATCGACATGAACCTGTGCGTTGTGCGACGAAGACAAAGAAGAAGTACGCTGGGCTCGCCGTTGCAAGGTCCTGCTCTCACAGCTCTCCATCTGAGCGTCAATAAACGCCCTACTACAATTGGCGGAGGTGCCGGAAACGATCCCACCCAAACTGGAACTGCGAAGCCGTACACTACCCTCTACGACCACCATGCAAGACGACTCCACTTCGACGCTGCCGGCCGTTCCACCCAAGATCATGTGTGCTGGCGTCGTGCGCCAGCGTGACCCTTGCTTGTTCAGCGGCACGGCCGATCAAGATGTCGACGACTGGCTGTCATCGTACGAAAGAGTAAGCAGCTACAACAAATGGGATGACTCATACAAGCTCAGTAACGTCATATTCTATCTGACGGACGTGGCGAACCTCTGGTTTCGCAACCGTGAGGCTGACCTGTCATCTTGGTCGACATTTAAAAAGAATTTCGCGGAAGTGTTCGGCCGCCCGGCAGTGCGTAAGCTTCGTGCCGAACAACGTTTACACGATCGTGTTCAGCGCGCTGATGAGACCTTTACAAGCTACATAGAAGACGTCGTTGATCTCTGCAAACGAGTCGACCCGGCCATGCCGGAAGCAAACAAAATCCGCTATATCCTCGAGGGCATTTCTGAGGACGCCTTCCAGATGCTGGTAGCGAAAGATCCCACCAGCGTTACTGAACTCGTGAAGCTTTGCCAGAGCTACGACGAGCTCCGCAAGCGGCGCGCTTCTAGGCGCCGCTCCAGTGTGTGCGACGAAGGCGTATCCGCATTAGCCCTGGGTGGTTCGCCAACTTCTGAAGGGAGCCAGCTGAATCAAAAGATCAAAGATTTTATTCGTGAAGAGGTCGCACGTCAGATCTCACTCCTTCCCCATTTTCAAGACTCGGGCCGCCTCGTTCCTGAACTGGCTCCATCTTTGGCCCCTGCTATACGCCGTGCCGTGCAAGAACACGTCGCTGATGTCTTGCCGTCCAACCCCATGGTGCCGCCTGTGACGGCACCTCTCACGTATGCCCAAGTAACGGCTAGGCCACCACCTTCGCCCCCGTCTGGCTCCTATGTGCAGGTCCCTGCCTACCGTTCACCGCGTCATGCTGAGCCTTCGTTTCAAGCCCCACCCTCAAGGTTCCGCCCACATCCTATGAAACCTTGGCGTACTACGGACAACCTTCCGATTTGCTATGCCTGCGGTCGGCCGGGCCATGTTGCGCGCCTTTGTCGCCAGCGCCTCCAACCTTCACAGCCTGACATTCGACTTTACCCGTACGATACCGACTCACGCTCGCAAATGATTCCGCCCGGTTCTCAATTTGTCCCACAAGATCGCCAAACGTATACCGCTCGTCGATCACATTCTCCTCGGCGCCGATCGCTTTCTCCAATGCTGCGACGTTCTACCAGCACCATTGAGGGAAACTAACAGTCGCAGTTCCGGGGGCAAGAACTGCGCTTGTTTCGAATTCCTCAAGTCCTCCATGTCGTCCCGCTAATGTTATCAAAGTTTCTGTAGAAGGCGCCACAGTTCTCGCTCTCGTCGATACCGGTGCAGCCGTCTCCGTCATCAGTGAAGCGCTCTGCCGTCGAATTCGCAAAGTGACCACTCCGATTTCCGACTTTTCGCTCCGCACCGCCTCATCACAGCACATTCACCCCTCCGCATCTTGCCCAGCCCGTGTGCTCATTCAAGACGTCTTGTACCCCATCGAGTTTATTGTTCTGCCGAACTGCTCGCATGAAATCATCCTCGGATACGATTTTCTATCGACTCATCAAGCCGTTATTGACTGTGCTCGTGCGCAAATTGCCTTCGCCCCCCTCTGTGATGCCCCCTTCTGTGATACCCCTCCCCGCACTGCAACACTTCTCGTCGCCCATGACACCGACATTCCTCCGTTCTCTGCTGCCCTCGTACCACTGTCTTGTGAGTGGGTAACTCCTTTGACTGCGATGTTTACACCTTCCGAAGCCACCTCCCGTCATCCCTGCCTCCTTTTTCCGTTCGCAGTTCTCGAAATTCAAAACGGCAAGAGTGCACTTTACGCCTCGAACCCATTTTCTTGCCCAGCAGTCCTGCTCCGTGGCGAATGCATTGGACGTCTTGAAGAGCTTGATCCCAGTCATATCACCACTCTTGCTGACTCAACCCCCTCCGTCGACGTTAGTCTGTGCTCTTGCGATGTTGCGACCGCTTCGACGCCCTCCGACGTTTTCCAACATGCTATTGATGCTGATCTTCCACTTGCGCAACGTGATCAACTTGTCGCCCTCTTGCAGAACTTCGCTTCTTCATTCGACTTTCCTCAAACTGACTTGGGCCGCACGTCTGTCGTAGAGCACACCATCGACACCGGTAAAACTGCACCTTTGCGCCAGCGCCCCTATCGCGTGTCGGCTTCGGAGCGCCAAGTAATTGCTGATCATGTGGACGACATGCTCCGTCGTGGTGTCATTCGGCCATCCCACAGTCCCTGGGCGTCTCCAGTTGTGTTGGTACCTAAGAAAGATGGCTCCTTCCGGTTTTGTGTCGACTACCGCCGGCTCAACAAGATCACGCGCAAGGACGTCTATCCTCTCCCAAGTATCGATGACGCACTAGACTGCTTGCAGGGCGCCGAGTTCTTCTCCTCGTTGGATTTACGATCTGGCTACTGGCAGGTGCCAATGGCTGACGCTGACCGCTCTAAAACTGCCTTCATCACACCAGATGGATTATATGAATTCAACGTCATGCCCTTTGGGCTTTGCAACGCCCCGGCCACATTTGAACGCCTCATGGACACTGTGCTTCGTGGATTCAAGTGGCGAACCTGTCTTTGCTATCTCGATGATATCGTAGTCTTTTCTACCGATTTTCAATCCCACCTGCTCCGACTGAAGGACGTTCTCACTTGTCTCGCTACCGCCGGCCTCCAACTGAATCTGAAGAAGTGCCGCTTTGCTGCTCGCCGACTAACAATTCTAGGTCATGTCGTTTCTAAGGATGGCATTCTCCCCGATCCCACCAAACTTCGTGCAGTTGCCGAATTCCCACGCCCAAAATCACTGAAGCAGCTACGAAGTTTCATCGGCCTGTGCTCCTACTCTCGCCGCTTCATCTTAAATTTCGCCTCTATTATTGCTCCTCTCATCCAGCTCCTCTCCGGCAGCTCCGACCTCTGCGCATGGACACCTGCTTGTGATGACGCCTTCAACACTTTACGCCGTCTTTTAGTTTCGCCTCCCATCCTCCGCCACTTCGACCCGAATGCGCCAACTGAGATTCACACTGACGCTAGCGGTATTGGGATAGGCGCCGTTCTCACCCAACGCAAACCTGGTATCCGAGACTATGTGGTGGCGTACGCAAGCCGCACCTTGACCAAGGCAGAGTCCAATTATTCTGTTACGGAAAGAGAATGCTTCGCCATTATTTGGGCCATCGGAAAATTCCGTCCGTATGTCTATGGCCGACCATTTTATGTGGTCACTGATCATCACGCTCTGTGCTGGCTGGCGTCCCTCAAGGACCCGTGCGGCCGCCTTGCTCGCTGGGCTCTTCGCCTCCAAGAGTATGACATTCGTGTCATATATCGCTCAGGCCTCAAGCATACTGACGCAGACGCTCTTTCGCGCTCACCGCTGCCTCCCTCTTCGTTGTCTGATGAGATTTGCGCCTACGATTTGTCTTCGCTTGCCACTATCGACATGGCCACGGAACAGCGGCGCGACCCGTGGATATCTACACTTCTGGACTTTCTTTCAAGTCACTCTCCAGGTCGTTTGTCTCGGGCACTTGCTCGCCAAGCTCACCATTTTTCAATTCGTGACGGGCTGCTCTATCGGCGCAATTATCTTCACGACGGAAGGAAGTGGCTTTTAGTCATCCCCCGTCATCTCCGCGCCGAAATTTGTGCTGCTTTCCATACTGATCCCCAGTGCGCCCACGGCGGAGTGTTGAAAATCTACACGCGCTTGCGTCTACGCTTCTTCTGGCGTGGAATGTACCGCTTTGTCCGCCATTTTGTCCGCTCTTGCCAGTCTTGCCAACGCCGAAAAACTCCTCTCAAGTCCCCTGCTTCGTTGCAGCCGTTGCCATGTCCTGCCCGTCCGTTTGATCGTGTCGGCATAGATCTATACGGTCCCCTTCCTACAACTTCAGCTGGCAACCGCTGGATTATCGTGGCAGTGGATCATCTAACCCGCTACACTGAGACATCATCATTGCCCTCTGCTTCCGCACGCGACGTGGCTGCCTTTATTCTGAAAAACCTGGTTCTTCGCCATGGTGCCCCTCGCGAACTGCTCAGCGACCGCGGACGCGTTTTCTTATCAGACGCTCTTGAGGCTCTCCTGAAAGAATGCCGCATCATACACCGCACCGCTACCTCGTACCACCCTCAGACGAATGGACTGACAGAACGTTTTAACCGCACTCTCGGTGACATGCTGGCTATGTACGTGAACACCGACCATTCCAATTGGGACCAAGTTCTACCGTTTGTTACTTACGCATATAACACCGCGACACAGGCCACTACTGGATTCTCTCCTTTCTTTCTCCTTTACGGGCGCGAGCCGCCCTGTACTATGGACACACTTTTTCCCTACCGCCCTGACGTTTCCGAATCTTCCCCGCTATCCGATGCCGTCACGTACGCAGAAGAATGCCGTCAGCTCGCCCGCTCTCTCACAACAGAAAATCAGTGGCAACAAAAATACCTCCGTGATACCGGCGAAGCTTCGTCATATCTCCCGAACACACTGGTGTGGCTCTGGGTGCCCTCCACAACCCCTGGCCTTTCAAAGAAGTTTCTTGCTCGCTACCACGGGCCATATAGGGTCCTCCAGCAAACATCTGCAGTCAACTACGTGGTTGAGCCCGTCACGCCCTCTGCGGACTTGCGTCGCCGTGGTCGTGAAACAGTTCACGTGAACCGATTGAAGCCATTCTATGACCCCGCTGTGCTTTCCGCGCCATAAGTCGCCAGGATGGCTCCTTTTTTTTACCCGGGGGGAAAATGTACTGTGATAGTCAGCACTTCAGCCATCGACATGAACCTGTGCGTTGTGCGACGAAGACAAAGAAGAAGTACGCTGGGCTCGCCGTTGCAAGGTCCTGCTCTCACAGCTCTCCATCTGAGCGTCAATAAACGCCCTACTACAATATAAACGAAGGCTCACCGACGTTTCTACGCGGAACAACCTACAGCAGCTGCTTGTATGTGGCGTTTGTTTCCAGAAGCCTCCACCCCTCTGTTTCTTGGTGTAGTGATGTGGAAACGCTTGGGAGCGATCACATACCAACGCACGTATGCATCAAGTGGTTCGCACCTGCCACTTCACCTCCTGTGCAATACACAGACTGACCCGCCTTCAGGGCATCAGAGGACACTTCCAGCGTCGAGCTCCAGTCACCACTTTAGATAGAGGGCCTCATTACTTCCTCTCTTATTGAGAACATTCGATATGTTTGTGTGCCGGCGTCGGTGTCCAGCATCGACGTGGAATTCGAGCGGCTACGCGCGGTCCGTCGGCGGGCTGAAAAGAAGTACAGAATAACGAAATCAAATCCGCGCAAGATATCACACTTTCCCGCAAAGCTAAACGGCACGTTTTACGCCACATGCAGAGGTTAGGACAACAACGTTGAAGGCAGTTCTGCTCATCACTGGATCCCCGTAAGCCCCTGTCGTGTATCTGGCATGTTGCGAGAAGCTTGCGCACACCTCCGCAAGAAAAAAACCCTCTTCGTGCCCTAGCACTTTATCAACGCCGCAATAAAATTGACGTAGGTGAAGATTTTTGTAAAATCGTTGTGGGCAAAAACCAGCCAAAGTTACCAATTTCAGAGGTTTTTGCGCCACCTTCGCCGAATGACCAATAAGACTTGCCCTTTTCAATAGCTGAATTAGATGCCGCTCTTGCTTTTTGTCAGCATTCATCTGCACTTGGTCCTGATGGGATTACTTATTCAAAATTATCAAACCTGGGCAAGGATGGTAGAACTGCACTACTTAATTATTTTAATGATATATGGGCTTCTAGTACTGTTCCTGAACACTGGAAGATTAGCCGCCTGGTTGCTCTTTTGAAGCCTGGAAAGCTCCCTCTCGGACTTACCTCATACCGGCCAGTTGCCCTGGCAAGCTGTGTTGGAAAAGTTATGGAGCGAATGGTGCTGGCAAGACTTGAGTTGTTTCTAGAGAGTAATGATCTCTATTCGAATATGATGACTGGACTTCGCAGGAGACGCTCTTCCATCGACAGCATTATCGACCTTGTGGCGACAGTAGAACACGAAAAGCGTCACCATCGACTAGCAGCTGCTGTCTTTTTAGATATAAAGGGGGCTTATGACAACGTCGTCCATGATGCTATTCCTGATAGACTTGACGACGTGGGAGTTAGGGGCCGGCTGTACTTGTGTATTGTGAGCTATTTCAGTGGCCGGTCTGTTTACATGACTACGCCTGAAGGAGATACTCGGTCGTGGAGTTCCACAGGGAGGAGTCCTCAGCCCAACTTTATTTAACGTTGCGCTCTGCCAACTAACATTCACATCAGTGCATATGCTGATGACATCTGCACTTGGGCCTCTGGTTCGACGCGCCCACAACTACGTGCGAGGTTGTAACGAGCTGTGTCATCGACCTCAATATACCTACGGCGTCAAAGTTTACTTTTAGCCGCAGAAAAGTGTGCAGCGATCGCATTTACGGAAAAATGTGTCAGCCGCTACCCGATTTCTCTTCATGGAGTCATAATACCGTACGTATCAAGGCACAGATTCTCGGGGGTAATTATTGACCACCGACTATCTTGGTCGAAACAGATTACAATGGTGAAAAAAAGGCTAATTAATTTTTTTCATGTACTTCGTTACATAGCTGGCATCAAATGGGGACCAACTGAGCGCTCCTTAATACGGCTTTACGAAACTGTTTGTTGGCTACATCCGGTACAGTCTCTTAGTACTCCCTAGTATGAGCATTTCCTGCTAGCGGAATTTAGAGAGTGTGCAAGCGCCGGCACTGAAAATATGCCTTGGACTGCCCAGATGCACCTCTAACAAAGGCACAATTGAAGAGGCACATACTCGCCCGATATCCATATACTTGTCACATGAACCACTTCGTGCATATGTGCCAGCCCTTACTAGACACCATTTTCACCCACTCAGCAAGATGCTGGATTTGCGGCCGGACTGCAGTTTTACAAGTGCGCTCCGCTGCCATCAGTCGCAAGTACCGACAGGATATGCCCTTCCATATCGTCCCGCCCAACCACCATGGATGATGGATAAACCTTTGGTGCCCCTTCGTTTTCCCGGAATACTAAAGACATTAATGGTGTCACTTAGTGGACTCAAACAACTTACTCTGGCGCACATCTGGTCAGAATTTCCTAAATATTTTCACGTATACACCAATGGATCTGTGTCAGCAAAGGCGTCCGCTGCAGCTGTGGTCATACCACTCAGAACACAACTCTACACTTCCTTTTGGAACATACTTTAACATCAACCGCTACTGAACTTGTAGCCATTCGGGAATCTATTCGCTACATATGTGGGGAACCACACCAAAAATGGTGTATATTCAGACTCAATGACTGCCTTGCAAAGTTTGGAAAACTTCTTATGCCACACTGCCTACCAGTCCCTGGCACTAAACATTATCTGCCCAGCTCCAAGGTCACACAATTTGTGTTTCAATGGATCCCTGCCCACTGCGGGCTCTATGGGAATGAACAGGCCGATGTTGAAGAGAAAAAAGCACATAGCAATGGCCTCCAAACGGCTGTGCCTTTTTCAAGAGTGGATACGACATGCCTTCTTACGAGTTGTATGCAGAATGCTACAGCCGCTTGCTGGGCTAAGCCAGAAGCCCGACACATTCGTCTAAAAAGGCTCGATCGAACATTGAAATTTTATGTTTCGCGTGATATTCCGCGTCATCAGGCATGCTTGCTACATAGATTCCGTTTAAATGTGGCTTTCACGCGCAAGTACTTGCATTTAATCAGCCAGGTGGATTCGCCGGAATGTTCAACTTGTGACATCCCAGAGACTGTGGAACATATATTATTGGTGTGCCCAATGTATGCGGGCGAAAGTGTGCTAGCCGCTTCCTTGAAGCGTTTGGACAAGATGCCTTTGTCGGAGGAACTGCTGCTGGGCGCTCGGCAGTACAAGGGGAAGAGTGTGCAGGCTGTGCGTGCTCATTGCCATTTTTTGTGCTCCAGCGGGCTTGACTAGCGCTTGTGAGGCAAGCTACTGTGCCAGTATATATATTTCATATGCCTTATACCACATCGTCACCCATCATGATCTTCTTTCTTCTCCCCTTCCCCTTCCCCAGTGCAGAGTAGCAGGCCAGATTTGAATTATTCCAGCCAACGTCTCTCCTTTTCCTTTCAATAATCCCATCTATGTGTATATCAATCTCCAGTAGAATGAACGCGCTGTAAGGGTACGTTTCCAAATATTCTTGGTGCACAAAAAAGAAGTGAATATGTCTCCATTATTCTGGCAAAGAGCGGTGTAGTTTCAGTAGACTGAAGAATATCGAAAATTTGTTACTGCTTCTACTTAGCTGATGGCTGCTTTTGGCAGAGAAAGTGCACTCGGGCAGGCAAAATTCGGTATTAGAGGTGAAACCAGAATTTTGTTAGATTAGGAGAGTACGCCCAAGTTATTTTAGGATAGCATTGCCAGAAACAGCTGCATCTTGAGGTGGGCGGGAGGGTGGAAATAAAAGCGGTCTGAAGAGGCAAAGGAGACAACCAGTATAATAATAAAGAGATTTTCGGGGAACACATGAGCGTACAGGTTTTCCGACTGAATTTAATCCTAGTGCCAGCGGACAATAATCTGAGTGCCTACTGATATAATCCGCGCGCGATGTAATTTATTTCGAGAGCGAAGCGTGTAATCAAGGCACCAGCATATTTAATCCAAACGCCAACTCCAATAATGTCCGCGCCTGCGAATTAAATTTCAGTGTCAACGTAAATAATACAAGCGCCTGAGATGCCACCCTATTCAATCCATATGTGGAAAATGAATGCTGTAGAGGGCTCAATACCACGACAAGCACGAAAATGTTGGCTCCATTGATATATATATATATATATATATATATATATATATATATATATATATATATATATATATATATATATATATATATATATATATATATATATATTATATATATATATAGGATGCGAGAACATTTAACGTACTTGGCCGCTTAAAAAATAATAGAGCGAAGGGTACGCTTCATTTAAAGAAACATTTTATTAGACTCGACGTTTCGATCGGAGACCGATCTTTCTCAAGAGTGAATCTTCTTGGATAGTGTTGCGGCTTTTTAAGCATTTGGACATAGACCACACCTGGGTAGGAAAACAAAACGTGGGAGACAGAGGAAAGAGACAGATACAGTAGGGAAGGATGATGTCCAGGTGTGCCATCGCAGGTGCATCGCAGGTGCTGGACAGGCCTGTCGAACTGCGCTGACACAGGTGCCTGGATGCATAGTCTCTGCTGCGAAAGAATGCGGGCTATTTTCACTCTTCCTGGCCACGACGGCCGAAGAATGGGAGTAGGGAAAAAAATATAAATGAATAAATAAATAAAAAAAATAAAAATAAATAAAAAAAAAGAAAAAAGGGGGCGGGATGGAGGTGGATAAGGAAAGGTGTTAGCTTAAAAAAAAGTGTCGGAAGAAAGCGAAAGAAAACAGAAAGGGGGGAGGGCGGTAGAGGTAAGTGGCTCTGACAAGACCAGAACACACCAACACTTTGGTATTCAAAAAAGGTGATGACCTCAGACGACTTGGCCAGGTGTGCACATTTCCTGTGTTCGTGACATCGGAAGAGAGAACAGGACCCCGTGGTTTTCGTTTAAGCCCTGTTGTAGAGTATTAAATTTAAAAATGAAATATGATTCTCATTGTTCGCGCTCACGAGTGTTTTTGAAGCCACTCTATAATATTGTGACTTTAAGATTATCGAACTCATGTCCCTCCTTGTGAAGGTGCTTCGAAAGGGGGAGGTTGGGAAGGGTTTTAGCGTGCGAGCAGTGGTTATTAAATCTCAATCGGAAGGAATCATCTGTTTGGCCAATGTACTGCATACCACAGTCACCACACTCGAGCATGTAAACAACATTGCTAGAATCGCAATATAAATCTTCTCGTATAAAATGTTTGAAATTTGAGTGGGTGCTTTTAGCTAGTGCTGTGGATTGCATGTGTTTACAGATTTGACATCGGCTTTGTCCGCATGACGTGCAACCCAAAGGTCTCAGTTTATTGACAGTTGAGTGGACAACGTGGTTTTGTAAATTCTTTGGTCTTCTGTATGGTACCAGAGGAGCAGTCGAGAATATTTTGGAAAGTCGTTGACTTTGTTCTATGATATTGAAATGTTTTTTAAGGATTTTGTTAATATTTGGGATATTGTCTGCGAAGGTTAGAATGAGATTACAGTGTTGTGGTGTTGGCTGTGATTCCGCAAGGGTGTGATGACGATTACTTATTTCAGCCTTTTTTAGGGCATCTTCGATGATAGAGGGCGGGTAGTGTTGTTTCTCTAGTGTTACTCGCATGCGATTAGCATTTTCTTGAAAATCTATGGATTTTGAGCAAATACGTTTGAATCTGATAGCTTGCGAGTATGGGATTGAAGTCTTGCAGTGGCGTGGATGGCAGCTCTTGAAGTGAAGGTATTGTTGTCTGTCTGTGGGTTTTTTTGTAAACGCTAGTGATTAATGCGCCCCCTTCAACTCGAACCAGAACATCTAAGAAGTTGATTTTACTAGTTGAGTAGGTGTGTGTGAAAGAGATGCTAGGGTGTATGTTGTTGAATGAGGCGATAAACTTTACGAGTTCGTCCTCTGTTTCGGTCCAAATCATGAATATGTCATCCAGAAAGCGTTTGTAAAAAATTGGTTTGATTGCACATGAGGACATAAAGTCGGCCTCAATTTTGCTCATAAATATGTTTGCGTAATTTGGAGCCATTTTGGTGCCCATAGCTGTACCACTAGTTTCAAGATAGTATGAGTTGTTGAATTCAAAAGTGTTAAGTTTAAGGACCAGATTGGCTAGTGTCTCGATGGTACTTGGACTAGGAGAGTCTAAAATTTTATATTTCTCGTATGCTCCGATCATGGCCTGGATTCCGTCGTCATGTGGGATGTTAGTCTAAAGTGACACCACGTCAAGGGTGACTACAAAAGCGCCATGAGGGAAGGTAATATTGGATAATTCTCTCAGGAAATGATTGGTGTCGCGTATGTAAGATGGATGTTTCGGAGGTATGTGTTTGATTAGGGAATCGATATAATCTGAAATTGGCTCTGTGAGTGTGCCGATACCGGAAACAATAGGTCGCCCTGGATAATTCTCTTTGTGTATTTTCGGGAGCATATAGAAGCGCCCCGCTGAGGCATTTTTTGGCGTCAGTGCCTTACTTACACGTAGGGGTAATTCACCTTCATCGGTTAGTTTAGTCAGAGTTTTTCCTATGATGCTCCGGTGTTCAGCGGTGGGGTTCGATGAGAGTTTCTTATAGAATTTTGGGTTATTGAGTTGACGGTTGCCCTCCTGAATGTAATCGTCTTTGTCTAAAATGACTATACCTCCACCTTTGTCGGCGGGTTTAATAACAATGTCAGTTCGTTTGCCGAGTGAGCCTAATGCATTACGTTCTTTTCTTGTGAGGTTAGGTGGGCCAGATCTGCGTGTCCCAAAGGCCTGAAGAATATCCCCTTGTACTGCTTTTATATACATGTCAAGATATTTTTCCCTACCAGGTTTGGGCGTCCACGGTTCCTGAGGTCGGGAGAAGTGCGGATTACTCGAGTTTGGTTTATCGAAAAAGTATTCACGTAGTCTAAGATTTCGAGAAAAGTTATCCACATCTTTGAATAATTGAAATTCATTATACTTTCTATTACTTGGACAGAATTTTAGGCAACGTGACTAAAGGGACTTTTCATCGGAGGTGAGTTGAGAGTTTGAGAGGTTAATCATAATTTCTGGAAGGTGTGGTTCCTCGGGTGTTTGGTCTAATGTGGTTAGGTGTTCGGTTACGGTTTTGAGGTTCTCGTTGGATGGGTGTATGTGGCTCCCTGTTTGTATTTCTTTTGTAGGGTCTATGTTTGCATCAACAATTATGTTATCCCGGGAGAACTTTTTAAGTTTCTTTGTCCAACCCATCCAACGAGAACCTCAAAACCGTAACCGAACACCTAACCACATTAGACCAAACACCCGAGGAACCACACCTTCCAGAAATTATGATTAACCTCTCAAACTCTCAACTCACCTCCGACACACTCACACTCACGGCACGCTCACAGAGCCAATTTCAGATTATATCGATTCCCTAATCAAACACATACCTCCGAAACATCCATCTTACATACGCGACACCAATCATTTCCTGAGAGAATTATCCAATATTACCTTCCCTCATGGCGCTTTTCTAGTCACCCTTGACGTGGTGTCACTTTACACTAACATCCCACATGACGACGCAATCCAGGCCATGATCGGAGCATACGAGAAATATAAAATTTTAGACTCTCCTAGTCCAAGTACCATCGAGACACTAGCCAATCTGGTCCTTAAACTTAACACTTTTGAATTCAACAACTCATACTATCTTCAAACTAGTAGTACAGCTATGGGCACCAAAATGGCTCCAAATTACGCAAACATATTTATGAGCAAAATTGAGTCCGACTTTCTGTCCTCATGTGCAATCAAACCAATTTTTTACAAACGCTTTCTGGATGACATATTCATGATTTGGACCGAAACAGAGGACGAACTCGTAAAGTTTATCGCCTCATTCAACAACATACACCCTAGCATCTCTTTCACACACACCAACTCAACTAGTAAAATCAACCTCTTAGATGTTCTGGTTCGAGTTGAAGGGGGCGCATTAATCACTAGCGTTTACAAAAAACCCAGAGACAGACAACAATACCTTCACTTCAAAAGCTGCCATCCACGCCACTGCAAGACTTCAATCCCATACTCGCAAGCTATCAGATTCAAACGTATTTGCTCAAAATCCATGGATTTTCAAGAAAATGCTAATCGCATGCGAGTAACACTAGAGAAACAACACTACCCGCCCTCTATCATCGAAGATGCCATAAAAAAGGCTGAAATAAGTAATCGTCATCACACCCTTGCGGAATCACAGCCAACACCACAACACTGTAATCTCATTCTAACCTTCGCAGACAATATCCCAAATATTACCAAAATCCTTAAAAAAACATTTCAATATCATAGAACAAAATCAACGACTTTCCAAAATATTCTCGACTGCTCCTCAGGTAACATACAGAAGACCAAAGAATTTACAAAACCACGTTGTCCACTCAACTGTCAATAAACCGAGACCTTTGGGTTCCACGTCATGCGGAAAAAGCCGATGTCAAATCTGTAAACACATGCAATCCACAGCACTAGCTAAAAGCACCCACTCAAATTTCAAACATTTTATACGAGAAGATTTAAATTGCGATTCTAGCAACGTTGTTTACATGCTCGAGTGTGGTGACTGTGGTATGCAGTACATTGGCCAAACAGATAATTCCTTCCGATTGAGATTTAATAACCACCGCTCGCACGCTCAATCCCTTCCCAACCTCCCCCTTTCGAAGCACCTTCACAAGGAGGGACATGAGTTCGATAATCTTAAAGTCACAATATTACAGAGTGGCTTCAAAAACACTCGTGAGCGCGAACAACGAGAATCATATTTCATTTTTAAATTTAATACTCTACAACAGGGCTTAAACGAAAACCACGGGGTCCTGTCCTCTCTTCCGATGTCACGAACACAGGAAATGTGCACACCTGGCCATGTCGTCTGAGGTCATCACCTTTTTTGAATACCAAAGTGTTGGTGTGTTCTGGTCTTGTCAGAGCCACTTACGTCCTACCGCCCTCCCCCCTTTCTGTTTTCTTTCGCTTGCTTCCGACACTTTTTTTTTTTTAAGCTAACACCTTTCCTTATCCACCTCCATCCCGCCCCCCCTTTTTTCTTTTTTTTTATTTTTTTATTTATTTATTCATCTATATTTTTTTCCCTACTCCCACTCTTCGGCTGTCGTGGCCAGGAAGAGTGAAAATAGCCCGCATTTTTTCGCAGCAGAGACTATGCATTCAGGCACCTCTGTCAGCGCAGTTCGACAGGCCTGTCCAGCACCTGCGATGCACCTGCGATGGCACACCTGGACATCATCCTTCCCTACTGTATCTGTCTCTTTCCTCTGTCTCCCACGTTTTGTTTTCCTACGCTGGTGTGGTCTATGTCCAAATGCTTAAAAAGCCGCAACACTATCCAAGAAGATTCACTCTTGAGAAAGATCGGTCTCCGATCGAAACGTCGAGTCTAATAAAATGTTTCTTTAAATGAAGCGTACCCTTTGCTCTATTATATATATATATATATATATATATATATATATATATACAGTCTATGTATTGCACTGTAGTGATGTCGGCGCTTCAGCAATGGGAATTCCCCCCCCCCCCCCTTCCTCCGCCGAGCGGGCCCCGATTCACGCACTGGAAGCCCATATACTACAGCCGTGTTGCTAAGAACACCGAGCACCGCGACGGTGGGAATGCATCGCTCTCCGGTTTCGCAAGTGTCTGTAAAGAATGCAATCTTCTCGAAAGAACCCACGAGACTAAACATCGCTCGCGGTGGGGAATGCCCCCGCTGGTTCGCGATGGCGATGGTCACGGCTGTATGCCGCGTAAAAGTACAACGTACAATAGTGTCACAGCTCGTAAAACAGAGAGACGGTGCACTGCGCGTCGGGGGCTACGCTTCGGCGGGGAGGAAACTCGAGTTTGAACGGAGCCACACCTTTGATCAGTCGCGTGGTTTGAAGCTGCCGGAGTCGTCCGAGGGCTCCGCGTATTTCAGGCAGTCGTGCGCGCCTGGTCCGATTTTAACCGCTTGCGAGCCGTGAGTGTAACGTGCGCGGTACTACTAGTACTTTGCGGCGTACTGCATAACAGCTAGAGTGTTCTTTGTGTGTGTTGTATTCTGCTGAAGGCAAGCAAATAAACGCCTGTTGTGCTACGTTGATCGGCACCGTCTGCTGAGTACCTTGGAAGCTACTCCCGTCCACGAATGGACACCCAAACACAGAAGAGAACATTACTGGCACAGACCCGACAGGATCGTGGACATCACCTTGCCTTCTGGGGAAAAGGCTGACGGCGGCGACCAGGAGGAGAAGAGCAGTTGGCAGGATTGGCAAGGCCAAGCATCGTGCTGTGCTTTCGGAGCGTCCGGCAGCTCCTTGTTGAGGGAAGAAGCCGCCGATTGCGATCGAGCAGCAGGAGGGCAGGACCTTTCAGCTGAGTGGTTCAATTCTGCTCCTTTAATTAAGGGAATTTATCCTCACCAGAGTGGGCAGAATGCTAAAGAGTCGGGAAGGACCGAAAAACGAGGAGGCAGCATCATTGCCCCTCAGAACAGCCGGCGTGCTGAAGAGAATGTCTCGATTGCGCTAGTAATCACGCTTGAGAAAACGCGACAGCTCAAGATTTTCGTGCGACTAGTGGAGCTAGAGGCGGCGGAGAAGAACGATGGAAAGGCATTTGTTTATGAAACGTGGAAAAAAAAATGGTGCACGAATTTTGCCGGAATCGGATTTGCGAAAAAGGGAGAACAAGTTTGTAGTCAGAAAACCAAACAACTCTGCAGAAGGACCGTCCCCACTCCATTCTCAGTGATGGAAAATATTGCACGTGGAACTGAACTATGACGCTAACGCGCAGCGTATATTCTTCTCGACCAAGGGATGCGCACGTCTACTACTTGGCGAGTGACAGTTAACCAATGAGAGCAACCACGCTCTGATATGAGCAACGCGAAAAACTTGTGTGGCAGGGACATAGCAGAAACTGAAGTAAAATCGGGCCATGACCTAGCAGTCATAGAGGAAAACAATGTACCCACTGCGCCTAAATCTGAAACCCCCTTCACCAAGGCGCCCGCCGTTTCCCAGGGAGATAGATTGAAGTTGCTGATATTTAATTTGACAGCTGATCCGAACAGCGAGCATTCTGAGTCGAGGCAACGCAGCGAAAATGGGAGGAGTTGCTCTCGTGTTCTGGCAGTCACAGAAAACTTTACAGCATCAACCGATGGCCTCCACGAGAGTGGTGCCGGATGTACTAAGACCAGTGGCATAGAGGCCAAGCTTTTTCCTAGAGCCGAGTCAAAAGAGCAACAAGAAATTGATGGGAGATCCATGGCAGCCTCGAACTTTGCACGGGCATGAACTTTGCGTTTTCAAAGCCACGAAGTAAGTCACAGTGGACGACGTAAGTCACAGCGGATGTGAAAGTGACAAAAAAATTCAGAATCTGCAAGCTGCAATTTGTGCAAGAGCATTGAGACAGCCTCCGGAGTAGCCACGCGACAAGGAAGGGTAATCACGCTGTTTTTCTGGTTGCGGTCATTCTGGCGCTGAGGATTTCTTGGGGAACAGGATCGGACCACTTGCCGCACCAGCCTTCAGGGTTGTGCGCGCATGTGTTTTCTGACTTTTTGTGCGTGAAGGGCATGAAGTAGCGCCTGACCGGCAGTGGTCCACACAGAAGGACACGGAGAAATGTAAATTTTTTTACATCTGCTGTAATTCAGCTATGTACCTTTATCGCAGTCAAGTTTTGATTTTAGTATGGTTAAGGTTGATATACAGTATATGCGCGTTTTACTTTTTTTCATATAGGCATGTGCAATCTTTCGCCATTCGTTATTTTATGTGCCTGTTTGCCTTCGTCACTTGATTTTAAGGCCTGTAATGAGCTCAGAGATGTCTTAACGAACTTTTGGTGGGAGCTGCAGTGATGTCGGAGCCTCGAAAATGGTAGATTCCGCCCTTCCTCCGCCAAGCGGGCCCCGATGCACGCACTCGAAGGCCATATACAACAGCCGTGTTGCTCAGGAGACAGATCACCGGAGGGTAGGAATTCATCGCTCTCCGGTTTCGCATGTGTCTGCAAAGGAAGAAATCTTCTAGGAAGTACCCGCCAGACTATACTTCGTTTCATACATCAAGTGCAACACTGCCAAAGCTACAACTTTTGTTTGCGCTCGCCGCATCCGCGGTGAAAAATAGTGCCTGCTCATGAGGAGAGCAAATACTAGTTATTTTGTCTGCAAGCTTAATACATCCTAAATTTGCCACCAACTTTATAAACAGCACCTTTTTTTTAGGGAGAAAGGATCGGATTCGGTGAATTTGTATGTTTTTATGTCGTTTTCGTTAGTGTCGCGTTTTCGCTGCCCCGCAACCTTGCCAGCTGTGCCACTAGATGGCGCTGGCTGTGCCCTCCGCGCTGGGCATCTCTTTTTGAGAAAATGGTTCTTCGTTGCGTATTTTTTCAACAAGATCCGCACTGCGAAGATGTCTAGGCACGTGAAGCAAGTTATTGTAAACGTGTATGCTCGGAATAGAGTCCGTTTCCGCGAGAACTACTCGGCCACGAAACGAGCGTGGAGTGATACGCCTCCATTTTTTTCTTGCGGACTACTTGCGTAGCTTTCACTGCGTTGCACCTGATGTATGAAACGGAGTATAAACATCGGTAGAGGCGGGCAATGCCCCCGCGGGGTCGCGATGTTGATGGTCGCGGCTGTCTGCAGCGTGAAAGTGAAACGTACACGAGTGACACGGCTCGTAAAATAGAGAGAGGGAGCGCTACGCGTCGAGGCGCTACGCTCCGGCGGAGAGGGAACTGGGTTGACCGGAGCCGCGTCTGTGAGCCGTCGCGTGGTTTGAAGCTCCCGCAGTCGCTCGTGGGCTCCGCGTATTTATGGGCAGTCGAGTGCGCCTGGTCCGGTTTTTAACGGCTTGCGAGCCGTTAGCGTACCCTGTGCGGTACCTCTAGTACGTTGTGTCGTACTGCGTAACAGCTAAAGTGTTTTTTGTCTGTGTTGTATTGTATTGAAGGGTGCGGAAATACAGGCCTTTCGAGCTACTTTGAACTGCATCGTCTGCTGAGTGCCTTCCTTGAAGCCGCTCCCATCCACGAGCGGACACACACATAAGATGAAAACATTACTGGGCATACTAATTCCCTAAATAGCATCTTTACAGAAGGGAATCAACAATACCTCATAGCGTGCAATTTAATGGGCCTAAACTATGGCTGTACATTTATTGGTTTCCACGTGACGCAATGGAGGAGCTGCGCAATACAGTTTTTCTACACTTCGAGGTGTCTAAGAATCCGTTTTTGCTTTTGCTTCCTCTCACTCATACATGGCACGTCTGTGGTGACTTTCAGATATACATCTGCGGTGATACAGATGGAGAACATTAAAATACCTCTTAATGTTATCCAACCGTCAGTCTCGAGAAAAGGTTTTGCTTGGAATACTAAAGTTCCACAAGTAAACTATTGGAGGTTGCGGCTGTTGCTACAGGTCGAGCTGGCCTTTCAGATGCTTGCGAAACTTTCTTTTTCTCTCCCCAAACAGGCGACGAAAATGCAGGTAATAACACTTGACAAGGTATCCCATATGTCCTCTTCTGCGCCAGGTGCTTGCGCTTTGTGCGATTCTGTGTATAAGAAACGCATTGTGAAATCCACCGCCACACATTTATCAACTTAGGTGTAAGAGAAAAACGTCCGTTGAAATCAGAGCAATATTCTTGAAACCATAAGCTATATTTATGCTAAAATCTTTTGCCACCGCCATAGAAACACTTTCATATTAAAGTGTCCAGAGGTCATAAACATATACATAGCCGCGCGTAATATTTGATATCTATTCTGCTGTTTTCACCTTAAGAGTCCAGTTCTGCAGGATAATTTAAAAATGGCGTGAAAACTTTATACATGGCCGCCGGTTTCCGCACGAGTAGACAGCGTACTCAAGTGGACTGTGGGAGAATCCTGTTCTCTTCAGGGAAGCGAAACACGGTAATTTCAGCGCTATACCTAGGGCAGCACATAATGCAATGTTCTACATAAACGCATGTATGACATGAGCAAGGAACACATTGGAGACGGTGCCATCTCCGTCCTATGCATCCAAGCAGGAATTGGTCTCAGTTATTTCGTGGTCACATCTCTTAACTTTTTGAATTAGCCTTTTATTTGTTGGATCTCTGTTTTTTATTGCGTTAGCCCTACTTGGCTGATGCGTGGCGTGGACATGAAGCATCCGCAACCTTGATGTTTGGCATAGCAACAAGCAACAGAAGCGGCCAGTGAGACGGCGCATGCGCAAAAAATCCTCTGTTGCAGGCCGTTGTCAGCGGAGGAAGAAACAGAAGCAAGAGGGTACTGTCAGCGAAGCTCAAATATTATAGAGGGCATCGCGACTTGAATAATAAAAACTTTGATTTGTCAATGTAGACTTCGCCGATTCCTCACATCGATGAAGCTTTCGGAGGAAGTAGTATAGGGCTTCCAACGCTGCCATATAGCTTTATTATTTATGGTTTCAGTTTACTGAGATAACCTGAACCTTTACAGATTTAGAGCTCTAGCTGATAATGTTGCTTTTAAACTCGACTTACGGGAACGGCAACGCAGTTGAATCTAAGGTTATGTTACACCAGTCAGTTTATAAAGTGTAAGGTTCCTTTAATTATTATGTGATTTAAAGGCGCCTGCGTTCGCAGTTAGTAAATACTTGTGAAGCCACGTATTTTATTACGAAGGCGAGAGATTATTGCTCTCAATTGATATATTTTTGCTTCAGCAGTGCTGTTGTCTATAATTTTTTGTACCACCATCTGCCCAGGGATAGGGTTCCACAGCCTCTTCAAGCTAAGCTTTTATTCTGGGACCCGTCCAGGATGTTTTCTGGGCAAATAAAGAAATGAAATGAAATATGTTTGCAAGTATATTACGATGACTGTATAAACTTGCGAACTCTTGAATCAAGTAAGGTTGAATGTGATTTTGGAGAAAACTCTAAGCCCAGCAGATACGTCCGGGCGTAGTTGCTAAACATGGCACTGTAAAGGTGACTTCGGGAACAGCAATAACCTTAATTAGCACTGCAATACGTACGCTGTGCGGATTACTGCAATACCGTCTTAAGCACGTCCTAGGACAGCTGTGGAATAATTACAAGCTGGGAGCCTTTCACCGTGTTTTGCAGCGTTGTTCTCAGTTCTCTTCACTGATACAGTTTACTGGTTTAACAGCTAGCTTTCCGCCGGTAAATTTAAGCAGGAACGTCGTGTTCAGCGACACTCTACCTCTACCTTCTTTTCACAGCGGTATTTTAAGCTATAAAGATGTAAAATATAAGTTTATATTATGACAGTCACACATTAGGGGATTGTACGTTTTAATGAAAAGAAAAAGAACACAATGTTAACATGCACTACCTGTCTCTCGACGTCCGCATTTCTCGGCTATATCAGATCTAATCACTTGACTTCCTCCCCCCCCCCCCTCCCCCCACCCGCCATTATGCCACTTCCCAAATTTTAATTAGGGGATTTAAAGGTAACATATGGCATTACCTTGTCTGGCGTTTCCACGCAAATAAAAGCTATTGAGAAGTTTTTGGATGGTCGTCGTGTGTTACAGAATGGCAAGATTTCAAGCATGCGAACAAAATAGGTCCTACGTTTTCAAAAATTATATATCCAATCATTATGTCCGCACTCTATTTTTCATACGCCGTCCTGTCCAACATCTTCGGGAGGATAATACTTTGCTTCTCTGCCTAAGTCTTCCGTGTTTTTTGTGAATCACATGTGGATTGAGCAGGAAATCACTGTTTTCGGCATTGAATTCTAAGTTTCCTCTACAAAGAAATGAAACGATAACTAAGACATATGAGGGCAAAAAAATGTTCGCATTTAAGCACGACGTGAAATGTCGAGCTTTATGCAGAACAAATTTCTAGGTGTGCGCAAGATACCTGATTGAGAGCAGTGACGTTTGTGTCCTTAGGAATGACTAGGTGTTTTCCGCCGTGTCTCATGTATGAAAGCCAACAATTAAGCATTGATGTTATTCAGTAGCAACAATTCGCATTTCAGCGTTCTTGCACGCATTTCGTCATGTACCTAGAGATAAAAGTTTGCCTCTTAAATACTGATATGTTTGTCGATTGTGCGCTGTCTTATTGGTGTAACTTTTATGCTTGATACCTCAAGAATTTCTTCCGCCTTTTTACCTTCTCTGTTGTTTTTAATCACCGCGATCTGACCTTTGTGTCAATAAAATTTGTGTTTTAATCTCGAGAATTTTGTCGCAATGTTGAAAACCAACCGTCAACGTCTCTGTAAACGTTAGTGCTGTGATTTAGATTACTGTTTATGCATAACCTGCTTGCTCAGGAGAATGTTTGCACATATATAGAATGCGTTTTCGTTTCTCTAGGTTTGCTCTACATGCTGAATATT
Organism: Amblyomma maculatum; assembly: GCF_055883805.1. Taxonomy (NCBI): domain Eukaryota; kingdom Metazoa; phylum Arthropoda; class Arachnida; order Ixodida; family Ixodidae; genus Amblyomma; species Amblyomma maculatum. Next base: position 414,252,558 of record NC_139344.1, read on the forward strand.
ATTTTGGTCTTGCTGCCACCCGTTGCTTTATATCATTTCCAGTCACTTAAGCGACGTACGTGCCCTTTGCCACTCCGCAGTATTCTATCTCTAGATCGGAAACAGTCTGACAGCTTTGGGAAAGAACTCTCGCGTGAAACTACAATGAACGCTGTATGCACATTGCGTGTGGCGAGCAGCCTATTTATGGTTCCGAACAAATAATACCTAGGTAGAAAACAAGAGGATTTATCGATGAATTCTCCCAAAACACAAAGTGGAGGTAGCCAGACACCACCGAGCATCAAGTGTTGCCTTAACGGGAAATGAACAGAATGAGAGGCAAAGAGTGTTCCTAACACCTGTTGGCGTCTCTTTGAGGATATTTGTTCACGAAAATTGAAAAGGCAGAGCAGTGAAGTTACCAAACAAATCACAACCGCTTTAGGTTTCAGAGTGAGAATCCATCTTCTTCATATTATGAATTCCAGCAATATCGAATTCGCTACCAAGCTTGAAAAAAGGCTGTCTATCGTTATCCCATTTCCCTCTGCGGCCCTTCTTTCTGTACTAAATTATGATTTATACAGAGAGCTAACATTTTGCCCAGAGTAAAGCGGAAGATAAAATAGTGGTTTAGGCTTCCTTTAAGGATTTATTCAAATTTCAAATAATTTCATTCGCATTTCGTCACGTACCCTGCAGTTATTGATTTGAAATTCGAGGAATCAATTCTGTTGGCAGAAGCGGAAGATGAGGAAGCGCGAAGGGCGTTGACCTGGTTGCCTGTTTCGCCTCTGTAGTGCACCCAGCATTCGTACTAACAAACCCTTATCATCCATAAAAATATGGCTACATTTCTATCTACTTTAAGTTGAGCCCTCCTTTAACGAGGTGTGCACAGGTATACAGACGTCGAAAGTGTTGGAAGAGCTTATTGGACGGGTGGTAATACACAAGCCTCTAAGTATTCATGTTTAGTCAACTAGTACACGAGTATGAATGAGTATACCACCATCTGTGCGCTTCGAACTACAGGCTACGAACGTTGTTTCTGGGCATCCTACCCCGCATATATTTTCTTACAGCGATAGGCGCGGACCGGTTTGACGAAAGCATGCAGCTACTTGCTCCAATTAGTTCCCGTCGAGTGGGGAAGGTAAGCGAAGGAGTTAGCAGAGTGAGCAATTAAATTATTACATTGAATTATTATTGATTAACGTTGATAAGAAATAGAATTAGATTGCAGTGGAGTTTCCCAAACGCTATGATAAAATACTTGCTTTGTCGTATATGTAGGGTAATACTTCGAACGTTTAATGATTTCAATTTCCACATCTGCGAGAGGTGCGTCGGTGCATAATGTGGGATGAAGTAGTTCAGCTTTGCAGACCACGATAAAGCACGACGCTTAAGCAAACATTACTAAAATTATCTTCCCATTTATTTTTAGTATATGCACACAACGTCTCAGTGAGTTACATTGCGAGCACCGGGGGTGAGCATCCAAAATAGCTTTTTTTTTCAATCTTGATGCGGTTTTATCTATCCAAAATCCAAAATACGCTTTTAAGATATCGCCGAAAGGGCATTCTCATACTTGGTATAAGTAAATGGTGTCAGTGTAATTTTTTATTCACCACCTATATTGTCATTTTCTATATTCAGGGATACAGAAGAAAAAAAACATGACACTATACTATTCGTACAGACGCAATTTCCGCATAAAAATTGCGGAAAACACCACTAAGCGAGCTCTAGAATGAGGAGTTTTTTTATATACTATTTCCAAGCATATTACCTGTTATATCAACTAAAAGCGTGGTGACATTTTATGTTGACGGCCTTCAATTTGAATGTATAATATTGTTCCTTAACATCAGAAATAGAAAAGTTCATTATTTAAAGTAACAGTATGTAAGCGTCATCTATAAGATATTGTTCATCAAAGACACAATGTCTCCACTGCTGCCAAATCCACCTGCGCAGACCTTGCCAATTTATTTCTAGCGGGTTACAAGATAAAAAAAAACAACCTGTAAACGGTTAAAAAGGTGAACGATTATACACATCTGCGAGAGAACCAACCATCTTACCCGGTGAAATGGCTTCTATTCAAACGTCTTTCTGCTGTGGGACCGGCTGCGTTATAATCGTCTTGAAACCAAGCAGAGAAATGCTAGTCGCAATTTGCGCCAGCTGTATGATATTGAACGCCCACGCAATAATTTAAAAGCTGTCTATAAAAACGCTGCAGGCAGATCACAATTTCTAAAGATTTCAGTATTCTCAAAGGTTTTCAGTAAAGACGCAGTATATTGAAGTGAATAATGGCGTACAATGGATCTACGCTATTGCGCTTATTCAGCCGACAACTCTCCCCTGATATTTTATTTATCCCCCCCCTCCCCCCCCCCCCGCCTGCGGTATACGTGATTGAAAATAAGAATGGGCGGCGATGAGAGACATTTTCAAAACAATTACCCTAGTCCGCCCAACTGGTTTCGTTGGATATGCTCCAAAATATTAGTGGTAGGCAGGATTTATGAGTTTAAAGAACTGCTGATCCAGAGCTAAAGAGACGCCTTAATCCTAAGACCGAGTGCGCAACTCTTGGAAGTCGCGGAAAAGAAATTCCTTCACTGCTGGATGGAGCAGGTGTGAAGAAAAAGGATTGTCCCGGTTTAGGGACGCGCGCTCCTAAGAGCCTTCTTTCATGTGTAGAAATGTCTATCGTAATTTTGTTAGAGAAGAGAAATACAATGCGTGCAACTCTCATACCTCCTAGCTGCTCTCCTCGATATTCTAGCTTAACTCTCTATATACATACGTTTTCGCTGACGTGCTCCATTGTAACGTATAAATTGTTTCTGACAAACGAGTTAACTCTGTCGCGTGCCGCCACCGAAAGTGCGCCTTTATTTCTCTCCTCGCTGTGTTCTGCTTGCTGAGTTCTTCACGAACATGCGGCGGCAGCCGCTTTGGCAGCCGCTTGCTGCTGAAAGCGAGTTAATTATCGAAATGGCTCTAACACATCTGTCCCCAATTTAGAACGTGAGCGCCCGCTATGCACTCTGTATAAATGCATAAATGCATGTATAAATGTATAAAGGTCTGAAGCTTAGCAATGTCGTCTCAGTTGGATTTCTTGCTGTTATCTTACAAACAGTTCGCGTATATAAGCTGCTATTGTCAAATTGTATATATATATATATATATATATATTGTTACGATGCGTCAAGTTGATGAAAAAGAACAGAGGAGAGAAAGAAGCTGATGGATTGATTGATTGAATACAACTTTACTTTTCACCGTCTTAAGAGTCCCCCTACTCCCCGCTCTTGGCACGCAGGCCTGAGGAACGGGAGGTGGTACCTCCGCGACTAAGGACTGGCGAATATACATTGGTTATTCGCGGCCTCAGCCGCAAGGCGGACGGCTCTTTGCTGGTCAGCGGGGACGTCGCTTCGCAATAGGGTCACCCAGGCTTCTCTGCATTTAATGCTTTCCCTAACGCCCTGAGACTTAGAGCAAGACCAAAGCATATGGTCGAGGGTCCCCCTTGCTTCGCATGTTTTACATTCATCATCTTTTCTCCCATCTATCTCGGTGTGACACAACCGGATGGGGTCTGGGAACTTTCCGGCTTGTAATCGCCGCCAGGCTATGGCCTCTTTATTAATTAAGCTAGGATCCGGTGGCGGCATCAGATGATCTCCCTGATCTATAATTTTCGATTATTTATTCATTGGTTTGCAAACGTTCGACCATTTCCTGGTAGTCGCGCCGGTCCGCGTTTGCCCGGAAGTAGAGATCTCGGGCTGAATCTATGGCTGCCTCGTTTCCGGGGACGGACGTGTGTACTAAAACCCAAATTAGGGTCAATTCGCAATCGATTTTAGCTGCAGTTGATAGAAATCGGGCGGCTTCTTGCGAGACGCTGCCTTTTCCTATATTCTAGATAGCAGTTTTACTGTCGCTAAAGATCAATCTAGCCTTCGTTTCGACGCAAGCGAGGGCTATTGCGACCTCGTCAGCCGTGTCTATGTCTCTGCTTCGGATGGTGGCGGAGACTACTGGTGCGCCGCTACCATAGACTACCAAGGTTACTGCCACCCCCAATCGGCCGCTTGCAGCGTCTACGTAGGCAAATTCTTTTACTCTGAATTCTTTTGCTCTTTTTACCAGTGCTTTTGCTCTCTTTTCCCGTCTCTCCTTATGGTATTCTAGGTGCATGTACGGGGGAAAGGACGAACCATGATGTTCTCGCGACATTGTGGCAGTAGGGCAACCTTGTCGGCTGTGCCCCTATCTTTTTTTCGACCCACTCATTCTAAAATGGTTCGACCCGTACTTGACCTACATAATGACGTGTGGGATTACGTTTAAAGAAAATGTTAGCGGGCCTAGCGCGATCACACCAGTCCGCTTCTTCCTTCTTGCTCGCCTGTAACATGCCCCGGGGCCACCGAGCGATCGCCCCGATCGTGGACAAGGATGTTTATCGATTTTGATGAGTTCATGGCATGTTGATGGGTGTGTCTTGATGCTAGAAGAAGAAGAGGAAGAAGGAAGAATAGAACGGCTTGCCGGCAAGATGATTCCTAATAAACCTTGGCCCAGGACACTCTTGGGCCACACATCGCCACGACCAGATGGCGGAGGCCAAGACACGCACCGCATGGCATAGGCAGAGGAGGATTTCTTCAAGTGTAGCGGTGTCTTGAGGTCGTGGGGTCTTTGATTGGCACATCTCGTCTGTGGGGTCATATATGGTCGTTCGGTTTTTTCTTGTGTCTTGTGGTCATGTGGATGGCGTCTCGGGTCAGTTTCCTTCGTCGTGTCTTGTGGTCCGGCCTGGGGATAGGATGGAGGAACGGGAAGGTCTTGATGGGTCCGGTAGGCTGGACAACAGCCGTGCGATGCCTCCTAACCTTCAGCCGGTGGCGCAAGACATCACAGGACGCTGAAGCGTCAGACCAGGATGAGAGGGTGGCAATTAAGTACCTCGCACCTCCAACGAAATGTTACGAGGAAGAAGCGGCCAGTGGCGCGGGCAGGAGAGCTCGCACTAGGCCCGCTAGCATTTCATTCAAACGTCATCTCACTGTAATGCAACATTATCTCTGAGTTCTTTTTCTCCAGTGTTCAGCAGCTTTCCGCCACGTAACAAACGTTTTTCATTCGATTCTGGCCAAAACTTGTTAATTCCTGATTTGTTCATTGAAGAGACGATCGGTTATATTTTTCCCATGTGCGAGTCGAGCTCTGGCAGTATCCGTCTTCGCTTTGAAAATGAAATTTGTTTAAAAATAATTGTTAGTAGGACCTTACACTCGGGAGCAGTTCCTCATCATGCTTATATATGAAACATGATTCGAACTATGCCATCACATGAACGGGGCGAAATTAGTGCCCTGGCAGCCAGAGGATAAGGGAGTGAGATCAAACGATGATGGGCGTTGTGTCAGTAGCATTTAGCGAAAATGAAGTCCCTGTGTTTGTGCTGCCTCGAAGACAGAAATTTCCAGCTTGCAGAAGCACTGCCCAAAACCCTCTCGCCCACTGCACTTCCCTCCCTATGGAGTTTGCCACCCGCCGATTATCATATTTGCTCGGTTCACAAGTGCTGCACCCCCCTCCCTCACTTATATTAGATATCAGCAGCACGCCAGGCTAGTGTAAATGTCTGACATCACGGCCAGCATAACCTAAGGAGCTTCAGTAGTTACGCGCTGCTAAGTTGATTTAGTCTTGTTTCAGTCTTTTAGATTAAACTTAACGAACCCCATGACTTCGACACCGATGACTTGAAACCTCGGATTAATAATCAGAAACTAGATAAATTGACCTGCGGAACTAATCATGCCCAGAAGTTTGTTAGGCGCAAGAAGGGGGGGGAGGGGGGTACCAATTCCGCTCATGTGCGGTAAGGTATTTATCATCCAAACGGGAGGCGTGTGATCCAGCATCAGAGGGAGCATGAGCGATCACTTGGGACTGGCACGGGCTGCGATGTAAAACTTGTAAATGCTTGCCTCGCCTAGAATAAACAATTTTCTTAGAAGTCAAGATAGCATGCCCACAGAACTGAAAGGAGCCTACTTCACCACCAAAAAGGTGTTGAATACGTTGGTGAACCTCGAAAGTATTGTCTGACAGTGAGCTGTGTCCTTTAGGAAGCCGCTGTTGAGAAAGTTTGGTGATTAGAAAAAAAAAAAAAAAAAACGGGCGGCGTATGTTCTTTCTTTACTTTTTTGTTTCTCGGGGCCTCTATACCTTGTCATGGTTTATTTTTTATCTGTTATCTTGTCTACATTTCTTTTTCACCTTTCATATTGCTACAGACTCTATGAATAAAGAAGAGGAGTGGAGTGTAGAGGGACGAAGAAGAGTGGGTCGGCGTTCAGGTTATGTCTGGCTTGGTTGCACTTGTTTTGTGTGAGTAACGTTGGTTTACGTAGTAACATGTTATTACGCCACTGCAGCCTACCAAGTGTCTACTTTTATGCTGCATTCAGTTATCTTGCGTCATGGTCCGCCGAAAGTTGTGATAAGTGACAGAGGCTGTCAGTTTAATGCCGATGTAATAGAACTTCTAGTTTATGCGGATCTGAGTTCAGGCTTTCTGCCCCTTACCATCCTCAGACAAATGGTTTAACAGAACCCACCAATAGAACTCTAACCAATATGCTGCCAATGTACGTCGCTGCGGACCATAAAAAATGGGACTGTGTTCTTCCATTCATCCCATACGCAATCCAACACTGCCAGGCATGAGACCTTAGTATACAGTCCGTTCTTCCTCCTGTACGCTAACTGTCCCCGACACACCCTCAATACTACCTTCCCATTTTCCACTAAAGACGGCCAGTGCTTTGCGGAAATTCTCTGCTTGGCTGAAGAAGCGTAGCGGATAGCCCAATTACAGACCTTTGCGTCACAAGACAGATCAAAAGCTCGCTATGACGCTCATCATCGCCAGATCATCTATTCCCCTGGTGACCTAGTCTGGCTTTAAAAACCTATGAGGAAGCGCGGCTTACACCAGAAAATGCTGGCCCGCTACACCGGCCCATACGTGATTTTAGAATGACTCAGAACTACCAAATTGCGCGCCTTACGGCCTGACGAAGTGTCATAGTCGTGACAACACGTGACTCGCCCGGAGGACTTTGTTTGCGAAAGGGGGACTATTTTACAAACTAGATGGATGAAGGAATGGAATGTAGTGTAGGAGGACGAAGAAGAGTGTATGGGCGTTAAGGTGCCGTCTGGCTCCGGTGCAGGTGTTTTGTGTGAGTAACTGTTTTACGTAGTAACATGAATGGTGTTACAATATGTTCTTTCTCGCTTTTATCGCTTTTATGGCTATCGACACCATGTGAAGTTTCTACAATCTCTGATGAGCAATGCCACGCCGTGCCTATATATTGTACGTGTCTCATTCAATGAAGAATCAGTTGTTAGTAAGCGCTCTTTAGTGTCACTTCCTTGTGTTAGTTTGTTGTTGGCGCTTTTTTATTTTTCTCAGGTTCACCACCCAAGAACTACTTGATGATCTCTCATCCTCAAACAAAGCGGGCAGCCCAGTTGTGTGGGAACTGCACGAACTTATTCAAGAGCTGAATTTATCTGTGTTACTTCATCACGCGTAAAAGCCAAGTAATGCAGGGAAGTGCAGAGAAGAACACATTTCGTTGAGGTCATGAAACCTGAAAGCACAACAGGTAATCAGACAAGAATAACTCGCCAAACGTTTCATAATAGTGTGAATATGCAGCTGGCCATTTCCTTAAATAACATCGACACACAAGTGTAGACAATAATTCTTTTGACATTTTTATTGCTTAGTTTGTCCTGCATTGATTTGCATTGAAAGTTCGTAAGTTGTGTTCAGTATCAGTGAGACGGTTTTACCCGTAAACTTAAATAGGCTGTGGTGACGTTATTTTTTAAGCCAACGTTATATAGATGACATATTTTGGTATTATGCATTTCCGTGAATGGTATACAATGCGTGCACATTTCAACCAAGTGACAGTGCGGGGTCGATTCCGAATTTGCAGGAACGGCGGACAGCTCTTTATTGTAAGACTTTGTTTTGGACCAAGCGAGAAACGTGTATTTCAATATAGGCGAGAATATCTTAGACGAGTAGGAAAACCGCGCGTAAAAATTACTTTATTGACTGCACATAATGGATTGTTATATTAGACAGCATATAAATTGATGGCGTTACCATTGTCACTCCATGTCAATATTTGTAGATTATGATGACTGGCGATTTAAACGCTTCGATTAGTTTAATTTTTGTATTGGTTAGGAAATATGACGCATTTGGAAATAACTGTGACGTGGGTGTAAAACACCACCATTAGTCTTTTTGATGTTTAGTTTTAAACTTTTTATTGAACCGATGAATAGTGTATGTACCCTGTTGTTTTATCACTACGAAAGATCTCTTTGATACAAAGCATCGATTGCAAGGGCTCCTGATAGTCTTTCTCACTACCGTGGCACCAGTATTCACTGTATTTGCTGTGGTATTATTTAGCTCAATAGCAAGGAACTAAGAAATCCATTCCAAATAAATTTAAATGAATTAAAGCTTTGTTTCTAATGCAATATCAACAATGGTTTACAAAACTGTTCGATGTTTGCTGTGAAGAAATTGTTTTGAAAAGTTCAGGAAACGTTATACACTGAGTTTAAGAAATCGAAATTTTTTAGAAATATTTTCGGGGCCTGGAGGGTAAGCTTTGCGCATCTATTTTCCCAAAGTCTATATTTAGCTGACTTTAATTGTCAAATTAAAGATTAGAAAATTGTAAAAGTTATTTTAGCCTTATTTATTCTAAATGTGTATGCGCGAAAGAGAAAAGGTAGCAGAAGAAACGGTAGATGACTACGGGAAGAAATAATTTGAACAGTAAGGAACAAAAGGACTGCAAGGCGATGATCAGGCTAAGGTCGCATGCACAAGAAACAGCCAGGTTGGGGAACCGAGAACGAACCGAGGAAGAAAGCCAATGGCTTCAGGAAACTCACCTAGATACAGAAAGAAACCACGGTCGATGTAGCATGTTGCGTCCAATAATCATAACTACAGTACAAGCTACGCCCTATTGTGGTATTGTGGGCAAACTAACGCGTTTCTGATGCTAGCGTGCGCAAACGGCACGCATCCTACATGCCCAAGTTGTCTGATAGCGAACGCGACGTCATGCGTATACCTATTGTTGTAGGTTATGACTGTAGGCTACGAGGAATGTTTGCTATAATATAGAAAGAAATGACCTTATTTATGAATAAGGATTATGAAAGTGTATGCACCCTAAAAAGGATCCATAGGAGAGCCGGTCCGGTCAACGTAAATATTTCACGCTGTCGTGCCGTATTATTAAAAGCAGAAACTTTACTTTTTGTTTTATTTTCAAAATGCAGCTAGCGCTACATTATCAGGTTTAGAACTAAACATTCTGTCGGCCCGCTTGAACAGGTCAGGTAGCCTGTTTCATTCATAGGCATGAAATGTTACTATAAAGGCGTCGATTCTTCTTCTAGCCTCTCTCTCTCTCTTACACGACATGCTTAAGTGCATGCGCATAAACAACGTTGCAAGACTGATTTTTTTTTTTAGTGTTAGGGATGACATCTTGAGGCACGAGGTCAGTCTCGTAAGGTTTTATATTGCTATATAGAGCAATTAAGCAGCCATGGCCGCACGTGAATCACACATAATGATGGCTGCACATTAAGGACTTTTTGTTGGGGTAGTTGGTGCAGCATTTTTTAACAAAAGGACAAAGCACTAACGACACATACACAAGAAAAAGGACACGGACAAGCGCTTGTCCGTTTCCTTTTTCTTGTGAATGTGTCGTTAGCGCTTTGTCCTTTTGTTAAAAAATGGTGCACACTAAATTCGGAGAGCTCCCTCCTCCATCCATCCACAAGAGCAACATCTATAATCACCTTTGCTGAACACTTGTAGCCCTATAAATAGGCCAAAGAGACATACCCTATACTTCACAAAACTCTAGACAACGCGGAAGAACACACCCTCTGCCGGCTACAAGCAGACACTCTCGTTACACCATTTAAACTCCACCATTGGTACCGCTCACTTTACGCACCAGAGTGGCCACACTGCAGAGAAATAGCTACGGCTTTTCATATGGTGTCGGCATGTGAACTAAATCTCTTCATCGATAAACTTCATATTCCCAATTTGGAGCAGAGGGAGGCTATCCTGCTAAGCGAGAACCCCGACCAACAATGAGGACTGGTTCGCAAGGCCCACGTTGCGGCGCAGGCCACTAGGCCACCGGAATAGGCGGACCACCCAGCAAACAATTCGCCGTATTCGCCTGGTCTTCCACGAAAGAAGCACATCGATGGGGCCAAATCACGTCACATATCAGCAACCTGAAGGAATGCTTCCCACGTCTGAACCAATCAGCATGCGTGCAGTCTAAAATTGAATTCGCTAACTTTGTTTACTAATGAAGTATAACGGGACATCGACACAGGGATATCCTTTATGCGCTACGGTAATGAGAAAGACGCGCTTTGCGCGGACATCAAATGCCGCAGAAGATTTTGTGGACATTTTAACACAATCGCGGTGGTTACCGGGCTTTTATAGTTTCGTTGGAGCGTAAGCACTGCTTAAGCGGCCATAAACCTGCCACTTGGAGTGACCCCATCTATATTTGATGTGTTTATGTTGGTTTATGGGACTTTAACTTCCCAAATTAACTAAACCTCCGCGAGAGACAGCATAGTGGAGGACTGCGTAAAATTTGATCACTTGTAGGTAGTAAGCATGGCCTGACTTCACACTGCAAAGGGACATCTTTCTTTTTGCCTGCCGTATCGAACTGGCGTGCTTTGGATTAGCAGGTTTTGTGGGGAGGATGATGTGACGAGCATGAATTGTTAATACAACATATTGCGATGGATATGTTCGCAAAATCGCGTCTCAAAATCTGCCAGCAGAATTTGCCACCGGAAGTCAGTATCCGGTGGCGCCATCACATGAAGGCGCCATCATTCAAAAGACGCCAAGAGTCCTGCAAGTTATGAGAAATAAAAGTGCTGAGGCGAAGTAATCATTCATGCAACGTAATTGGTCATATGACGTCATAAGTCCAAGATGTCGTAATATACGTGAGGTGATAACATATGACGTTACTATTAGTGAGGGCGGTTATTTGATGTCAGAAAGCCAGCCAATAAGAAGGCTGCACCAAACTGCATTCTGAATTTCGCGAGGCACCATCGTCTAAGAGCCAGGGTTATACGGGCAGCGCTAATCCTTTCTCATGCTCTCAATGCAGCTTCCAAAGTGAGCATTATGTATCGGCCGTAATTCACACGCCACTCGCTTTAACTATAGAGCCCAGAACGCAGGCATGAATACAATTAAATTGGTCACTACGCGGATGTTCATTAAATTGGATAGTTTAAGCATAGCACGGTTTACGCCGCTTACTGTTTTTTTACATTCAGTGTGAAAAAGTGCACTATATTCAACTGTGCAGAAAATGTAATGTATTGAACAACTGCAACATTTAAGCAGTTAGATCTCTTTTGAAACTCTCTTGAAATTCGGATTCACGACTTCAACTTGACTGATTCACAATGATTCACCTTACTGAGAAAATAAGTAAAAACCTTAAATACCAGCAGGAGATAAAACGTGCTGGCGAAGTAAACAATCCTGTTTTGGGCGAGTCCGGCAAACATATCGTCCGTCGACTGTTACTTAATTAGAGCCCTAAGTTTATCGGAAACCTCGTTGACTTCTAGACCAACATTAACACAGCCGTAGTCATGGCAATGTGCACTGACGCGAGATCGATGTACCCGGAATGCAGGTGAGTGAAAGTTTATCTTTCAAGTAAACAAGCGAGGCAAGCCACACACGAATTTTCAGGAAAATGCTAATTGGAACGATTGAAAACTGAGGAGGACCATTTGCACAATAGAGTGCTCAAACTTTGTCGTGAGAAGTAGCAAACCCGCATAACAGAGGCGAAAAAACATTTGCGCTCTCCTTGAGAACTGTAAATGGAGAGCTCGTATTCCCCTCAATGCACAAACGGCGGAAGCAAACAATGACGGGGGTTCATTTGTAAACACAAAAATGTCCTCTTTCAAGGACTGGAGACCTCACCATGAGACACGGCTGGTGACTGAGGCTTGTTCGGAAAAAATGATAGGTTTGTTCCCGTTCCAGAATTTAAGGCCGAACTAACTTGCAATTGTTTTCTCCTGTTTATTCACGCAAGTGGACTGTGCAACAGTACAGTACGGTACAAATGTACAGCACGACAAAACACAAAATAATACTATACGAAAGACGCCTATCGTCGTTATTTTACTGCTGCAAGAATGCTATCGAAAAGTGTCTTAAAAACCGGCTGGAGAAAGGTCACCTGTCAGTCTTGTTGCCCTTGTTCGCAATGTGAACTGAAATTTATGTCACCAGATTCTTCCTCACAGCTAATGAGAAACATGAAGGTACAGTATATATAAGTATTAGAGCTTCATATTATAATAAAGCGTACCAAGATCACAGAGCACAAGGAGATAATTTCTGAAATTTTGCTGCACTAAATATTAAACAGGCGAACCCAAATAACTTTTTCTCGTGGTAGGCCCGCACTCCCTAGTTGTAGACGCACATACTCGCATCATGAACGATGCGAATATACAGCTGCAAAACACTGCAAAAGTTTTAAATCTAAACCGAATTTGACCCACTTACATTAGGCTGTTATCCTGACACTGGCACCCGAAATTATCAGAAAAAGAGCCACTATGCCTATCAGCGACACGTCTGTGGGCTTAAAGCACAAATAATTTTTCCTGGCTACACGTCTGTACGATGAAGATCTGTTATATCATCACTGACAACCAAAGTGTATATGCATGCATTTCTGCCACCCAAACACTCATGAGATAGCGTCTGTCTTGTCCATTTTATGTGTTTGCGGTAAAAAGATCCAACCTTTTATGTGTTCGTGCTAAAATGACCCCAATTTGAATAAACGAACCACCTAGCCCTGAATCAAGCGTTCTCTACTGCCTCTACAATTCGCATGAAAACATGTCGAATGCATTATTACATTTATTAGTGTTTTGTGAGCTGTATCTGTCCGCTTATCCTTTATTTCTCTTTAAAGTTGGTCCTAGTCGCTTTAATCAAAAACAAAAGCCGGCTTCAAATTCTTCGTGAGTTATGAACTCTGGCTGTCGTTCGAAGTGTTTGAAATGTACTTCGCTGTCACTTACCCGTGATGTGCAGATTTTGCGCAGGACTTCTGTCCAGCTCTACTGCAGATTTACCCAGGGCGATTTTTGAGTAATCTAAGTTTTAGACATGTCTGGACCAACGTCGGTACCGCTACAAATCTCAACGTTTCTTTTACTACTTCAATCTGATCGCTCCTTAAATAAGGCTGTGAGTTTTGCGTGTATGGGTGTCTGGCAAAAGATTTCAGAGTGTTTTTGTATTTCGGTATGGCAATGAAACTGGCACTGTGGACCTTTAAAACCGTCCCTATAAGAGCTATCATAGCAGGAAAACGCCTCAAGGAAATATAGAAGCAGCGCAAAAGAAAAAATGGACATCTGCAGGCGTAAACGTAATGTCCACAGATTTTACTTGAAGTCAAGAAAAGCTTAAGGTTAAACGAAGCCAACTAGTGTGCTTAAGGCAGCCACATTGGCGGAACTTACCTGATAGCCCAATATACCTAAATCGAGGAATTATACCCGACGGCAAGTCTTCCTGAAATAAATAAAGCTAGTTGCCAGTGGAAATAAATCAGCAAACTGACAGCGTAGAAATGTCTTCAAGGTATTTTGCACAGCCAGGCACTCCTTTACGTTTGTTGTATACTGACCGGTATGGCGCTTCACACTGTTGAAGCGCGCCAGAACACTGCCAGGGTTTAATATCAAGATAACTTTTTTTTTTGCCTTTTCACGAACTGTTCTAAATATAGGTAACTTCACTGGGTATTCCACACTCAAAACATAACCCCCTTTTCTTAAACAGAGTAAGATGAGAAGCAGAAAGTGTTCCGTAGATTATATGCAGGCGGCAGCTTGCAGCAGGCTGTTGATCGTAGGCTTGTTGACCGGGAAGGCAAACGCCATATGGCACACGGAATTGGAAGGCTTGGCAATAGAAACAATATCATGGCTGAGAGCGCACTTTCAGTTGGCACAACCTTTGAAACATTTGATAGAAATATCTCTAGTCAATTCTGCCCTTCACGTGATTCTAAAATCCATCTATTTCTCATCGCTATGCCGTTCTGACCGTGTTCGGGGCACTCGAATAGCAAGTAGGCGCAAAACGTTCCGAGAACACTCCAACCTCTGCAATGCCGAAATGCCAAAACAGGTGCATTTCTTCTGCACATGTCGCGCGCCCCTTGTCAAATGCAACCAGCGTTTCGCTCCGGCGAACATCAAAATTCACCGGAACTCTATAATTCGTTGGCAGGAAATGAAAGGCGCTGTATCGGTCACTCAAGGAATCTCGCCGACGCATCTTGGGGACAAATCTCGCCGACGCTAGATTTTCACCGTGGGCCTAAAAACGTTTTCGCCCTAATAAAGTAAAACAGCCCTAGACGAAAGCTGTTATCAACTAGATTTCTTTTTACATGTGAGCGATTTGTGCGGGGTATATACATCGTGCCTTTTAGCTTTTGCAGGCTCCAAGCAGCAATCGATTGGTGTCAAAATTTTGATCAACTACAAATACAGGATAGGCGTCAACATATCCGCCTACACGACGGCCTGGAAGCGATTCCAAATTGAGATGAAAATAGACAGATGCTAACAAAGTTTCTGGAAATGGTAATCATATTTTTCTTGCGTATGACTTTAAGCACCGGAAGAACTCTAGTTGTGTAGTTGCACACTTCGGTACACTAAACCTTGCGCACTAACGGATAATTGTCGAAGTGTTTCTAAATCAATAATTCGAACAATGATCAAAAACCCTCAGCCGTAAGCGGGGAAATGTGGCCATGTGAGATTCATTTTGTATGGCGTTAGCGGTAATGATTTAAAAGCAAACGGTTGGATTCGCCCACATACTGAAACAGGCAAAGCGGGATTATTTGTTCTTACCACAATTTTTTAAGTCGGGAGCATCAGAACTGCCAATGTGCGACTCTGACAGTAATGTTCCTTTGCACCTCGGGTGCTCCGTCAGTAGGGTATAAGAGTTGCAGCGGAGGTTCCTTGCGCCAGAGGCGCCCGGTCGGAGATGGTTTGCTAAGACTACTTGAAGGCAGGAGCTTGAGAGAAGAATAACTAATATTTATATACAAAGTATTTACAGCAACAGCACTTACAACACAGGCGGAAGGTTGAACTGGCGAACTGGGAAATATTCCGAGCTCGGCATATCCGAAGATGCAGAGCATATAAACCTAGCCCAGAACCCCGGAATGGGCCCTCGGGCTCGGTTTTAACCCCCCGAGGTCCACTCCTAATTGACACAACGTCCAATCACAACAAACATCAAGCTAATTTATTCCTTGTGAAGCACAGCTCCCACTTCAACTTTAAGAGGACTATACGATGTCTCACTGAAAGAAAAACAAGTGAAAAGCAAAATTCTTAGGGTCAGGTCCTTCCAACATGCTGCGGTACACCTCGCCGCTTACCTGGTCGTTGCAACGTTAGAGTAAATGAGTACCATTGCTACCGAAAAAAAGGAAAAAGAAACGAGCGGTCAGCGGTACTGCCACGGCTCGCCTGTCGTCCCAATTGCAACGCTTTTCTTTGGCGCTCCCCACCGCATTACATCGAATGCCCGGGTGAATATGCATCTCACCTGTGACTGCGAATTTGAGACAGCACGCTCAAACTGGTGTGCACAGTGCTGTCTATTTCTCCCTCTTCGGAGACTGACGGCCTGTCATTTAGCTATAGTAAAGAACCCCAAGCCTCTCGACACCTCCTTTCTGCGCACCCAGGGTGTCCACTCTTGCTACGAGTACAAAGAGGAGCTGGGCTCATATCCATATACTTTCCCCGACTTCCCGCGCTAATCCACTGCGCCCATCGGTCCTTTACATGCCCCTTCTAAGATTCTACATTGGCCTTAATGGCGCCGTTTAGAATGATTTCATTGAAAGGACCGATGAAGCCTAGCGCTCATTTGGAGGCATGTGCTACTGCCCGAAGGCTACCACAACCCTACATTCTGACGAACAATAACCAGATTTTGCAGGGACAGAACACGAACAAACAAAGCACCATGCGCACAGGCATAAAAACAAAATAAAAGAAAAAATCAAGAGTGACCACTTCATAACAGCACGGTTTGCGTGCACAAGTTGCGCCTCACACAGAGTTGAAGTTCAGGCGCAGGCATCAGTTCTCGGGTTCGCGCACCCTGATTTTCCTAGAGAGCACCCACACATAAACGCACACTTGCAAGGCTTCAGCACTCATTAGCGCCAGTGTCTCGTCCACGGTCGCCAAAAGGGGTCTCCCCAGTCGCACCACCTGCCGTTGTGTGCGATCGAGCCGACGTGCGACTGTCTTGGGCTGCAGTCGCAACAGAGGGAAAACTCAGCCGCATGTACCCCCAGGAGTCGAATACCTCCTGGCCATCGTTAGGGCCTAAACCCTCACCAAGTGGTGCTGCCAAGGACACGCTCTGCACGTTACGCCGTGACTGTGCGTCTTGTGCTTGTCCTGTTCACTATCTTTGCATGAGTTAACAAAACCCCTGATACGCTTGGTCTGGCATACTCAGCTATAGATAGCATGGTACTTCACTCGTGCCTACAATATGCGTGCCATCAACCTGTTCACAGACCCCTTACCTCGCTGGCAACATTTCGGCCCATTCCCTTGACGACAAATAATCTGAACGCCGTGAAATGAAACTGTGCCGCAAACTATGCACAGGATTCATAATGCAACTATAGCCATATCTCACCCTAGCAATGTCTTTCTTGCGCGAGCGCGAAACAATGCTAAAGCCATCTACAGTACCGTATTCGTTTATTGCACACCTCTTTAGAAAGCTAGGCCAGCTATTTATACTACACATAAGGTTGCCATGCGTCCGTCACTGAGACATAAATGCTTTCTCCGCTTTACATAGGCTGATGGAAAAGGATCGTGCAACCACCCACGCCCCCTCATTTCCACATGCAACACAAACGAACGCCTTCAGATTGAAAACTACACCTCGATTCTCGCCCCGCGACAGCAGCACCGGATTTCTCCTGTGGTGGCGAAAATGTGAAACGCTGATACGTTACCCGAGCAGATGATCCAGGAGCTTTCTGCGCATGTGCGGAGAACCAGTTGCGCTTGGTAGTTTTTCGCAATAAAGAAGCGCTTCCGCCAAAGCAAAATAGAGATGCAAAGTAGTCTTGTATTGTAGCGCGGCTACAAAATTTCACGAAACGTTTACGGACAAGACCCACGTGTGTAACTATAATGATTCAATTGTCAGCTTTACCGCAAAGGGTTTTCCACCAAAATGTACTCGTAAGGAGATGCCGTGCAATCTTTGTGGAAACGAAAAGAGCCACGTTCCCACGTCTGCGTTAACTCAGAAATATATCCAGGATAAGTATACGACTTTGACAGTGTTGAAAGATATCAAAGATATAATGCAGAGCTAGACATTGAAAAGGGTGGAGGGTTCTCCTGCATCTTTCTCAACGCGTGTGACTTGTTTTGCCGGTTTTTTATGCTTATTCACTGTTTTGTGAGAACTCCGAAATCAGCGATATCAACAGATGTACAGCGTGCGACCTCCGTGATTGACTCGCATGTGTGAACGTACCCTAATTGATACCTGTTTTTTCCTTTCTATGCAGACCGAGAAGATGCCGAGAAACGATGTCTTTTTATCAGTCAGCGTACACTGCTAAGAAGATTAGTGTCACAAATTGCCTAATAACGAAATTATATCGCAAGGAGTGAATGACAGTGAAATTGCTTACTATATACTCAATCTGAAAGAGGAAAATGCGTACTACAGGCTTATTTCGATGGAAAAAGAAACACTAACCCCGATATCCACCTTAAATTTCTTTTAGCACTTAATATTATTATTGCTTCGCGGTAAGAAAGTGTAACGACAACTTGAGGCATGTGCGCTTCTTTCCTGAAAGGAAGCGCAGTTTCGAGGCCTGTGCTGCCGTTTCTCGTTCTCTGTCCTATCTGCCTTGCGCTATACAAAGATGGTTATATTGCCACGGCGCATTCCTCGTCATCGCTTTGGGCTTGCACGAGTGCTTGGGTTCCTCGAGACGAAGAAGCCGAAGTTGTGGTGTTGAGCCGCTGGCCTGACCTAGCTCGCTGCCACTTTGTGACATCTGCTAAGACCTGGTCCCGTGGGAATCTGTCTCGAGCAATAAACACAAGCATCCACCTTCCTAAATCAAGACTATATCCTACACTGTTTATTTCCCGCATGCAAGTATGCTGACAGTTAAAGAAAAACTACAAAATGGGGTAAATAATAACACACCTGGAGTGTTACAAAGCAGTGTTACAAACGCTAACGGCGCGCTCCCAAAACTCTACAAACGGAAATGAGTGCGGCTCGAAGTTGTCCCCAATTGAAGTTCGACTTAAAAGATGCACCACAAATCTCTCAGTCTTGTTTGGTTTCTTCAACTTGAAAGCAAGGATCAGCGCTCGAACAGAAATATTACCAAATAAAACATCGAACCCAGAAGATGCCGCCTCTAAGCAAATCAAGTGACGCATTCTGGATGTCATTACAAAGAGGCGGCTCCGCCAGCATCATGACTTTTCCCTCTAGGTGCAGTAAGAGGAATATTGGGACGTCATGGAAGATTAAGAAGAAAATTGTATTCATGATGAAACGTCGCGATACCACGAACACGTTCCGACCTCATCCATTTGCAGTTCGCCGGTTTGGCAGCTACTCACGGAGTTGCAATTCTTTCTCCTCCTTGAGCAACGTGAAATAATTCAGTCATCCTTCGTTGCTTTGTCTCAGCGCTGCAATGAGCAAAAGGTAACTTACGGCGTGCCGGCAGGCAAACCTTATAAAGAAATCCATTTATAATGCTTCTTGGCTTCTGTTCGCACTTCTCTTTCCCTTGAATACTTCCAATAGCCTTTTGTATATCGTTTTTCGGGTCGAACTGATCAGACGTCACATTCTCTCGTTACTCAGCAAACCAAGCTCGCCTTAAATTGAATATTGATGCTCGCTTGTTCTTTGTAAGAAGATGATGCTGAACTTCAAGTGCCTTAGCTTCGTCATATACCTCAAATTGTACGCCTTGCTTTTGACTATGTTCTCTCATCTTACTCCTCCGGTGCATAGTCTCAAGCCACGCTGCCAGAACCCTGCGTGGGAGGCGACTACCCTATAGCGTTTGGACTGATTACTGGTTTTTTGATTCAGCGTTTTTATGGGCTTCTCAATCGGATGCCTTCAGGCTCTTGTTCAACTTGTTTCGTTCGAAATCAGTGAGGAAACGACGGTCGGCCGGTAAGGAGAGACCCAGACCTGGTTAGCTTTAACTCAAGCATTAGGAGTCGGCGCGGGCCCTATAATGTACTTGCGAAATCCGACACAAGGGAAAAACCGCATTGCTGTCTGTCGCGTCGTTTAGCGCATAGTTTAGAGTGGCCCTGTCAAGTTGCTGCCATGAAAGGCGTCGAAAAACGCGCTGGGGCAGCGGCGGAGTCAGTCCTGTGTAGAGCTCAATTTGGCGAAGCCTGAAGTGCAAAACACAAAGGGATGTGAGAGAGAGGACGAGAGAAGAGTTATCTCTGTCTCTCTCTTTCTCATTCCTGTCTTTTTAACGGTTCAAGCTTCGCCAAGATGGGCGTACTCTACCAAAGAGGCCACGAATTAGCCTTGCTGAACTTCCTTTGTAGATAGCACTAATGCGTCGCCCGGAAGAAAAGGGTGATAAATGAGAAAAGAGCTGGTATTGACGCGCTCTGTGGGATTTACGTGGTTGTCGTCTGCCGCATTGCAGCGTTCTGCCGAACTTGCGTGTCTCATGTAAGCGTGGCGTGAGATGCACGCCAAGCAAAATTAAGAAGTATGAAGACGGAACATGGCATGCCAAGACAGTAAAGCACAGACAGCTGCAAACAATCATGCACCCAAGCGGAGTTAGTTTTACTGCGAAAGCATTTCGCTGGGCATGAGGGTGATGCCAGGATTTACGGATAGCATTTTGGAGAGAGCGCGTGCCCGCACAAACCGTCAGTAAAGAAATGAACATTGCCGCCACTGGGGTTCAAACCCATGCAAGAAATATAGGTCAGCTTTACTGGCCCACGCACGAGAACACTATACTATAGCGGTTTTTTTCTTCATTGCCTGCTTAGACGAAACGATAAAAGTACAATACAAATAAATATTGTGAAAGAAGGCTAGGTTGAAATGGCAAGGTCGTGACGACAAGGCCAGCGATGCCTTGTCTAGCGTTTTAATCCGACAACAAAACCCAGGCGCGTGCCAGAGCCGGCGCCGCAGGACGATGACGATGGTATGTGCAAATTAAAGAAGAAGATCATGGCATGTACAAAAAAAAGAACATCCACGGAAGGCTCATACAATCTGCCCAGGGGGTCGGAAGCGGCCAGCCTGGCCGCTCCTAACTAACCGATGCATCTCGGCGCACAAACGGTTTCAAGCGAGACAAATGAACAATTTCAGTTCCACGGTGGCCTCGATCGGCTGGAGGATCAACAGGTGTCCCTTCGTAGTTCACTGGGGAAGTTTGGCTGATGACCTCATAGAGACCAAAGTATCGGTGGTGGAATTTGCCACTAAGGCGAGGGGTGCGCAATGGTGTATAAAGCAGTACTTCGTCACCAGGACGAAAAGAGACCACGCGATGTGTAGAATCATCGCGAGTCTTGCGGCCTTTCTGGCCCGCTGCTGTGTTGAGGCGGGCAAGATGACGGTATCTGGCCAGACGATATAAAAAATGGGTAGGTACTGATGTGGAGTAGTCGGGCGTAGAGAAGAAGGAAGTGTTGAAAATTGCAGTGGAGGACGGCCGAAAACAAGCAAAAATGGAGAGTAACCGGTAGTTTTCTGTACTGCTGTATTATAGGCGAATGTGACGAATGGTAGAATAGTGTCCCAATTTCTATAATCTGGTGTGATGTAGATGGATATCATATCCGACAAGGTGCGATGAAATCGCTGTCAGACCGTTAGTCTGGGGATGATAGCTTGAGGTTTTCTTATGAAGGGTGGATGACGCGTGAAGAACTTCGGCAACGACTTTCGATAAGAAGGCTGTCCCGCGGTCACTTAGGAGCACCCGAGGAGCGCCATGATGCAATACAATTAATTGCAAAAAAAAAACATTTGCTACTTCTTCAGCGGAACCAGTCGGTACAGGTGCTGTCTCAGCGTAGCGTCTGAGGTGGTCGACAGCTGTTATAATCTAATAGGTACCCCTATCGGATAGAGGTAGGGGACCATATAAGTAGCAGCCGACTGCGTCGAATGGTGAGGCGGGGCAAGGAAGAGGTTGTAGAAGGCCAGCGGGCGAAAACGTCAGCCGTTTTCGACGTTGGCACAGAGGGCAGGATGTGACGTATCTGGCAACGGTGGAAGATAAGCCAGGCCAAAAGAATCGTTTCCTCACGCGGTCGTAGGTTTGGTCAAAACCAAGGTGACCTGCAGTAGCGTCATCGTGGAGAGCCGCCAATATACGTGGGCGAAGCACACGCAGCATGACTGGGATCCAGCGAGTTCATTCAGGGCAATACACGTAGTGGAGTAGGATGCCATCTTCGAGCTTGAAATTGCGAAGCTCTCGGCGAAGCATAGCATTGGGCGGGTCCGAAGCGCCAATAAGGCTGTCCATGATCGGACGGCAGTAGGCATCGGCTAATTGCTGTGAGCGGAGAGCGGAGAGCGTGCTTGCTCTAAGAGTAGTAAAAAGAAACTGTTTTGATATACGTCGCACAAAGAGATGGTCGACACTGGTGAGAGGTGAAAATACATTGGGAAGAAAAACAGCAAGCTGATTCCGAAAGTGGACAGCGAGAAAGAGCGTCGGCGTCTTTGTGATTATAACTTTCCGTGCCATGGAGCACGGTTGTCGTCGTCCTGATGCAGCGGCCACAGCGCTCTTTGCAGCAAACTTGTCTCCGAATGATTTCGCAAGACAAGCAGCACGCAAGTTTTTCCCCACGTACGACGTGTTGCCTGCACCAGTTACAAGACCTTACTTGTGGGGCATGCAAGCCCATGTAGATAAGCTGCCATCTGCTGCCGACACCGAGGGAATCGCGAGCCCATTCTCCATGCCCGAATTGCTTGCAGCTATAGATGAAGCCAACCGAGAGACAGCGCCCGGTCCGGACTCCATTACGTACGAGGTTTACAAGAACCTCAGTGGTGTTGCACTTCCTCAACTCCTTGACACCATTAACAAGGTATGGCTAGACGGCGATGTACCAGACAGCTGGAAATCGGCTATTGTGATCCCTATTCCAAAGCCGGGGAAAGCCCCAACAGACCTAAGCAACTTTCGACCTATTTCCTTAACGGTAACAATTTGCAATATTGCTGAGAAAATGCTCGCCACACGAATCTCGTGATGGCTTGAACATCACGGTTTCTACCACCCGGCCCAGATTGGCTTTCGACCATCTATAGGCACAGAAGACGGATTGGCTGTCTTGGCGTCCTCCGTATTATCATCAACACGCAGCCACAATGTACGCACCGTCCTCGCCATGGATGTAGAAAAGGCTTACGATAATATCAGTCATGCTGCCATTTTAGATTCAATTGACATGCTTCGTTTACCACTTAGAGTACGCAATTTTGTAAAATCTTTCCTTGAAAGTAGTCAATTTGCAATACGCCTCAATAACGAGGCCATAGGATCATTTGTCCCTCTTCGCGGCGGGCCCCAGGGATCAGTGTTGTCACCAACATTATTTAATATTGCGTTTATCTCACTTGCATGGCGGTTACATGAAATTTCTGATGGTAAATTCTTAATATACGCTGATGACATCACGGTGTGGAGCACACACATCGACCTACTGACCCAATCATCGGCCCTGCAATCAGCTTTAGATATTACGTGCACATATGCATCTTCCATTGGCCTTGAACTTTCCGCCACTAAAACTACGTTCATACCAGTCGCCAACCGCTGGGGCCGCCGTAATCTATCGGCAACTCCTATTCGTCTACATCTATCCGGAACCCCACTTCAGGAAAGTCCAACAGTAAAAATATTGGGCTTAACAATTCATGAGCCAGGAACTGGAACTACATGGCTGTCTGGCGCTAAAAAACAGGCGTTACAGACACTGGGTTTAATTAGACGCATTGCTCCAAAAATGGGCGGCTCTCGCTCAGATGTTGCGAGACAGTTGGTGAGGGCAGTTGTGCAACCGCTCCTTGTTTATCAAGCCCAATTTCAGCATTTGACAAGGGCACAATGGGATCGACTTGAGGCTATAAATCGAGAGGCAATGAGGGTCATCACCTGCCTCCCTCGCATTACACCAGTCGTGGCGCTCCAAGTAAACGCACAACTAAACACAATAGATGAACTGGTGCAGCAACGACGTGATGCACGCAAGCTTAAGGCCACACTCTCTCACGCAACGTGCGCTCTGAAGGCTTATGCTTCGAAACATTCAATACTACCACCGCCACTGCCAGTTCTTCCTCCTTGGCGTTTTGTACAGCTGAGCGATAACAAGCCAACTGATTTACGCCGACCAAGAACACAGGAAACGGCGTCGTCACTTTGCGGCCGAATTATGGAACAAGACGACCGCTTGCCACATGGTTCCATTATAATTTACGTCGACGCAAGCATCAAAGCCTGTGAAGTGATAACAGCAGTTTACTGTCCTAGCAAATCTTCATTGAACAAGACGTCAACATTTCAATTACCGGAACCTCCATCTTCTTTTTGTGCGGAACTGCTCGCAGTGCAAGAAGCGCTTCGCTCTGTGATCGCCATTCCCATGCTTCCCACGGCCCATATTATCATACGTACAGATGCTCTCCAGGTGACAAAGCTACTTAGACGAGTTAGTAGTAGCCCGGAAATCTGCCAGAACATACACAGTCTAGCGGCTCGCATACCAAATCCAATTCGTATTGAATGGACTCCGCGTGACCTTTTAAGTGCTCAAAGCCAAGTAGATTCTGCTACCCGCCTTTCAAACTCAACATCGACATCGCCAAACCTCATAAAATTGGACAATGCCACCCTGCTTTTAACAAGAAAGGAGCACCTCCGGCGCCGTACACGTGCTCTTATACCTCCGTATACGGTAAGCCTCCCCCGCGGTCTAACCCGTGCAGAGGAGGTGGCGCTTCGGAGGATTCGAGTTGGGGTGGCCCTAACACCAGCAGTGATCCGAAAGTGGCCACAGTTTCGGTATTTATATCCACACCCTGGGTGCCCCATCTGCAAGTCAAGAAATATAGAAGCTGACATCCATCACCTACTGTGGGATTGTCAAGCGTTGAAGCCAACGCGGATCCGGCACCTGGTGGCAGCTGGCCTCTCCCCCCATAATCCGCAGTAATATGCTGTTTGGACACTGGGACCGCATCATCGTTCACTCCTTGATTTCATTGCATCAGCCAACCTTTTTTCATTTATTTGACCACACCCTTCATCCATCATAACATTCCTTTTATGCCCTGAGGCAATAAACTTCGCAAAAAAAAAGAAAAAAGTGTCAGTGCATTTTGTTCTCTTTTACAAATGCCAAATACTGCAAATAAAAACCTGTGTACAGTATTACAAATACCATAATATCTGGATCGTAACCATTCACCTTGAACGTAATGTGACATGAGGTTGTTCGCCAAACGTCGCGTCGCGCTTCTGCGAAGAAGCCTAATTCAGAGAGACCTGCCGTTCCATAAGCTTCAGCCCAGCTCATTATCTGCAATAAGCACGGCAATTCTTTTCGAGTAGAGCTTATAAATGCCACCATTTATCTTATTGTCTCCTCCTTTTAAATAGACCGTATAAAACGGCTGACAAATGGTATTCGATGTTGAGGAAAACAAGGAGGAGGTTTCGCGGTCCTTCGTCCACGGCAAAAAGCAGAGCGGCATGAAAACGGAAGCGACCCCAGGATGTGGTTGTAAGGGTGGTGAAGAGAAGCTCCTTGTACCGAAAGAGGAAAATGCAAGAAACAAATTCTCGATTAACATTTCTTTTCCGACAATGTTTGTGCGCATTGTGGTAAAAAAATAAAAAGGCTAATGACACAGGGGTTCTGCTATCACTCACGCTTTTATTATGAAATATTAGTTGAGCAATATTATTACATAACCAGTTTTGTTTAGTAAGCAGAACGCTTTGCTATCGCTATTAACTGAAAATGCGTTTCTCTATTTGAAAGGTATTTGTGTCTCTAAAGAAAAGTGAATGTATATGTAAAAAGTAAGAGAAAGTAAATTGTGTCCGAGAGAGAGCGGACTTCTTAGAATTGACAATGTAGAGCCTTTCTCTGCTACTCAGAATATCTATTTAAGTTCGCCAGACCAATCCAAGGGTTACCTGTTCCCTACTACTCAAAGTAGTGTGAAAAAGTAAAAATGAAACCTCTATGTGCTGTATGTTAGCGCACTTTGCTTGCGTGTGTTGCTTCATCCGCTGTCAAACGCGTCCTGTTCATGAATAATAAACCAGGGAAATGACCGAGAACGCTGAAGGGACAAGGCGCACGCAACGACTTTAGACTGGTTTGTTTTTCGAGACATTGTACCAAATGACCCAGATTTCAACTCTGTTGCAAACTTTCCATATGTTGAATAATTTGATATATATCAATAATTTGTGTAACGAAGTCTCTAGAAAGGTTTTCTGTCGCTTCCGCGAAATAAATAGAAAAACATTCAAGCTAGTCTGTTTGCAAAGGCGAGATTGTGCTGAACAATAGGAGCGCTAACATGATTCGTCTACAAAGAGCCGCTGTCTCTAGCGCTAATCAGCGTATTTTTGTTACGCACTGTGTTCTTTCTTTCAGCTCCATGACCAGTTATAGAACTAGAATGGTTTGGTCACACCCACCTAATGCAGT
This sequence comes from Amblyomma maculatum, assembly GCF_055883805.1. Taxonomy (NCBI): domain Eukaryota; kingdom Metazoa; phylum Arthropoda; class Arachnida; order Ixodida; family Ixodidae; genus Amblyomma; species Amblyomma maculatum. Next base: position 414,278,646 of record NC_139344.1, read on the forward strand.
GGCCACAATTAGTCCCTAAATATGGGTAACATAAGTAGCCATGTATAAGGGATATCAGCCTGGTAACCTTGTTAATGATCGTGAGATGCAGTATAGATTCTTTTAGAGTACCGGCCATCGTACCTTCCTAAACATAGTTAACAACAGTCTGGCTCGTTTATCATCGCGAGGTGCAGTAGAGGCCCTGTCATATAGTACCGGCGCGTAACGAAAGTTTAAAAGGTGTTCCTATTCTGTGGCGGAAATTTTATCCTGGCCTACATATAGACGGTAAATGTGGAACAAAGGAGGAACAATGAGAGAACATGCAGCCACCTAATTTCACTAATGTTCTCCAAGTAAACCTACACGTGACCAGTTAAAACGTAACCTGATCCAGCCAGTTTGAGGGAAGTAGGGCGACGATCTCTAGGAAAGTGTGCAGAGACGAAGGGCTAATACCTGCGCTATAAAGGCCAGAAACTCGCTGCTTACAAAGTTTTCAAAGGCTAAAGCTCGAGCTTTACGCCGGGTTGGTCTGTCCGGCTTTAAACTCATAAATGACAAGGATAATTTGAAAAGGCAAAGAGAAGTCCACTTCTCGGGAGGTTGGCTCGACCGGCGAACAGAGACATCCCCCCCCCCCCCCGCCCCTCTACCCTTGTTCAGTGCTCGTTCATAAAATATTATTATTTATGGTTTATCCTGGGCGTGTCATACTGTAAAGACTGATGCTAGAACCGTTCAGTTCAGTTTAGTCGTTCAGTCGTGCCCGACTCTTCGTGACCCTATGAACCATGCCACGATACGCTTTCCGGTCTCTCACTATCTTCAAAACATCACATAACTTCATCTGCAGTGCCTCGAGGATGCCATCTAACCATCGCGTTCGCTGCCTACCCCTTCTCCGGCGACTCTCAACCTTTCCCAACATCAAATCTTTCTCCAGCGACTCCTCTCTTCTCATCAGATGACCAAAGCAGCTGAGCCTTAACTTAAGAATTTGACCCTCCACTGAGCAGCCAGGGTCGACAATATCGACTGATTTGATCTTCTGGCACTCCAAGGAACTTTCAAGAGTCTTCGCCAGCACCACAATTCAAACGCGTCAATTCTTCGGCGGTCAGCCTTTTTCACAGTCCAACTCTCGCATCCATACATCACAACTGGAAATACCATAGTACGAGTTATACGGATCTTGGTTGGCAGATTAATGTCTCTGCTCTTTACTAGGCGGTAAAGGCTAACCATTGCTCTCTTTCGCAGAAGCAGGCGTCTATTAATTTCATGGCTGCAGTCTCCTTCCGAGGTAATCTTGGAGAACAAAAACAGAAAATCTGTCACAGCTTCCACTTCTTTTCCATTGATGCTCCAGGACTTGATAGGGCAAGACGCCATGATCTTTGTCCTTTTAATGTTGAGTTTAAGCCCAAACTTCTCACTCTCTTCTTGTACGCGCATCAGAAGTCCCATGAGTTCCACTTCACTTTCTGCCATTAAAGTGGTATCATCCGCATATCTAAGGTTCTTGATACGTTTTCCAGCAATCTTCACTCCAACTAAAGACTCGTCCAGACCGGCCTTCGTCATGATGCACTCTGCATATAGGTTAAATAGGCAGGGCGACAGTATGCAGCCTTGCCTCACTCCTTTCTGGATCGGAAACCAATCAGTAAGACCATGCCCAGTTCTGACTGTTGCCTCTTGCCCTTCATACAGGTTCCTGAGGAGACAGATGAGGTGAATTGGAACTGCCATCTGTTGGAGAGCTTGCCACAATTTGCTGTGATCTACGCAGCCAAACGCTTTCGCATAATCAATAAAGCAGAAGTAGATGGGTTTCTGGAAATCTCTTGCTTTTTCCATGATCCAGCGAAGGTTGGCAATTTGGTCTCTAGTTCTTCTGCCCTTGCGAAACCCAGCTTGCACGTCCGGAAGCTCCCGATTCACATACTGCTGCAGCCTACCTTGGAGGATTTTCAACATCACCTTGCTAGCGATCGAAATAAGTGCGATCGTGCGGTAGTTGGAAAAATCTTTGGCACTGCCTTTCTTTGGAATGGGGATGTAAACTGACCTCCTCCAATCCTGTGGCCACTGCAGGGTTGTCCAAATCTTCTGACATAATGTATGCAGAATGTTAACAGCGTCATGGTTGAGGTTTTGAAGCAGCTCAGCTGGAATGCCGTCAATTCAGCTAGCTTTGTTCTTAGCAAGGCTGGCTAAGGCCCATTCAACTTCACTCTTCAAGATGCCCGGCTCGAGATCAGTAATCACAACCGTCTTATGTTGGGTTTGCACATTCGGGTCCTTCTTGTACAGTTCTTCTGTGTATTCCTGCCACCTCTTATTTATCTCTGAGGCTTCAGTGAGGTCCTTGCCTCGTTTGTTCTTTATCATACCCAACTTAGCACAGAAGCTTCCTTTGATATCTTTGATTGTCTTATACAGAGCTCTTGTGTTCCTTAATTGGCTGTTGTCCTCAACTGGTTGGCACTGTATTTTCAGGTATCTCTCCTTGTTATTTTCTGAAAATCCGCATTGAGAACCTTGTATCTTTCTCTTTCCCCCATAACTTTTGCCATCCTCCTTTCCTCAGCTATTTGCAAAGCCTCTTCAGATAACAAGTTTGCTTTCTTGCATTTCTTTTGCTTTGGAACTACCTTAGTAGCAACTTTTTGTATTATATCACGAACATCAGTTCACATCTCTTCGGGCTCTCTGTCTTCTAGATCTAATTCTTGAAATCGATTCCTCACTTCCACAGCATATTCTAATGGAATTCGATCCAGATCATACCTGAAAGACCTTCTAGTTTTCTGCGTTTACCTCAATCGAAGCTTAATTTTGGCAACAAGAAGCTGATGATCAGTGCCACAATCGGCCCCAGGCCTTGTTTTTACTGCTTGTATAGCGCTTCTCCATCTCTGCCGGCAAAGAATATAATCGATCTGATTCCTGTACAGACCGTCCGGTGAAGTCCATGTGTACAGGCGCCTCTTGTGCTGATGAAAATGAGTATTCGCTATGGTCAGGTTGTTTTCTTCACAAAACTCTACTAGCCTCTGCCCAGCTTCATTTGGCTTGCCAAGACCGAACTTGCCTATAACTCCGGCTATTTCTTCACTCCCGACCTTAGCATTCCAGTCTCCTATGAATCGTACATTCTGGTAAATATTATTCTCATCTGAAACAGCCTTCCACTCCCTCATGTGTGTATTCTGTTCACAGATGGAGAAACCTGCGAACTGAGACTTCCCCTCCCCCCTCTACCGTTGTTCAGTGCTCCTTCATAAAATATAATGTTTACAGTTTATCCTGGGCGTGTCATACTGTAAAGACTGATGGTAGAACCATACATTCTGGTGAATAATAATTTCATCTGAAACAGCCTTCCACTCGCTCATGTGTCTATTCTGTTCTGAGATGGATAATTACATTTTTTCTTTCATTAAGCAGCAAAAAGAACAAATTTTGCCTAACTGCCTCTTACTTGCCAAGCTTTCTAATCTGTTGCGATATATAATCATAACTCTGTTTGTTAAACCAACGACAAAAGGTAGAATCTGTAATTCCGAACTCTACGGGGTATGCGCTGTCCTTTAATATTCGTTTTTATGACTATGACATACATATCTCACACAGTGCTGAATCGTATTTCACTGCGTTGTTTTATCGTCTTGCTCTTTATGTGTATGCGGTTTAGTCCATGCGTTGGTTTGCTTATATGCTGTCTTTTTGACGTGATATTCTGAGGTATACTGTTACTTCCTGTACTGTCTCCTACTTGCCGCATTTTGGTCGTACATTGTTTTGTCATCTGCTACCCTTTCGTGTCCCCATTGTGCTTCTTATTCGCCAGGAACGATTATGATAGAGTGATCTTATGTAGATGTTTGCCGATTATGCCTACACCGCTCCGCTATAAAAAAGTAATTTTTTATCACAAAGCAAAAGAGAAAGCAGCAGATAATGGCGCTTATTCGAATCATGACATTTAATTCCGGTCAGCAGAAACAAAATTCAGGCCTTCAATAGCAACATTAAGGTCATACAAAACATTCCTCTTAAACTGTGGCAGCAAGCGGCTTTGATCACCTTCCCATTGATTGATTGCCTTTAGATTGTATTTTCTATATAACGAGGTTTGACATGTGGTTTGCTTATATGCTGTCTTTTTGACGTGATATTCTGAGGCATACTGTTACTTCCTGTACTGTCTCCTACTTGCCGCATTTTTGTCGTACATTGTTTTGTCATCTGCTACCCTTTCGTGTCCCCATTGTGCTTCTTATTCGCCAGGAACGATTATGATAGAGTGATCTTATGTAGATGTTTGCCGATTATGCCTACACCGCTCCGCTATAAAAAAGTAATTTTTTATCACAAAGCAAAAGAGAAAGCAGCAGATAATGGCGCTTATTCGAATCATGACATTTAATTCCGATCAGCAGAAACAAAATTCAGGCCTTCAATAGCAACATTAAGGTCATACAAAACGTTTCTCTTAAACTGTGGCAGCAAGCGGCTTTCATCACCTTCCCATTGATTGATTGCCTTTCCATTGTATTTTCTATATAACAAGGTTTGACATGTGGTTTGCTTATATGCTGTCTTTTTGACGTGATATTCTGAGGCATACTGTTACTTCCTGTACTGTCTCCTACTTGCCGCATTTTTGTCGTACATTGTTTTGTCATCTGCTACCCTTTCGTGTCCCCATTGTGCTTCTTATTCGCCAGGAACGATTATGATAGAGTGATCTTATATAGATGTTTGCCGATTATGCCTACACCGCTCTGCTATAAAAAAGTAATTTTTTTATCACAAAGCAAAAGAGAAAGCAGAAGATAATGGCGCTTATTCGAATCATGACATTTAATTCCGGTCAGCAGAAACAAAATTCAGGCCTTCAGTAGCAACATTAAGGTCATACAAAACATTTCCTTTAAACTGTGGCAGCAAGCGGCTTTGATCACCTTCCCATTGATTCATATTCAAACCCATTCGCAGCACGAATAAAACAACGACAGGAAGAAAACACACACGAAAGGACGAATGCTGCACTTCGAAAAACCCAAGCTTAAGTACAGAGTTACTATCACCTTCTGACAGTCAAACATGTGTGTCTAAAAAAGCCACTTCATTATCATGTAGATAGAGGGATGGGGTGCTGACACATTGATCGCCTGCTTTTCTAATGTGATATGCCTCAATAATTTCTCTTTCTACCTGATCCCTTCCCCGCCCAAGAAACTTAGTTTTCCGAAAAATGGGTTTGCACTTACAGTCTCGGCAGTGAATTGCGAGATTGCTGCCTTTTCCTTCTTTCACCTGATCGTGGCGTTCTTTTGCTCTCTGATTAAAACAGCGTCCAGTTTGACCTATGTACACACGATTACAGGTGTTGTGGAATGCTGTACACTATCTTAGTAGTGCACCGAGTGAACCAAAGGTGGTGCTTGATCGAACAAATCGGCTTATCTTTTCTCACCATCATAGGACAAATTTTTGAAAGCTTACTCGGCGCAGAAAAGACCACGTTTACATCATATCTTTTGGCAACTTTCTTTAGATTGTGAGATAATTTATGAAGGTACGGAATTACTTGAGTGACCTGCCTCTGATCTTGCTTATCTTTCTTTTTAATACCCTTTTTCTTCTGAAGCAATCTCTCTGCAACTGCAGATAAAGTACCAGGAGGAAAGCCAGACATACGCAATCGCTCTGTTTGCATTTTGACACTTTCGGACATTAGATGCGTACACGATTTTTCTAAGGCGGAATTGAGGCAATTCATGGCAATTGCTCTTTTGATTATTTTAGAATCAGCGCTACTATAGGGGAGGAGTGCCTTTTGTGATCTTGGATTGTACATCCAACATATGTGTCCTTCTAAAAATGAAATTCTTAGGTCAAGAAACTGTATGCTATTGTCACGTGGGAGCTCATGGGTAAACTTTAAACCATTTGAGACCGACCTGAATGAGTCAAGAACGTCAGCAACAGCCTCGTTAGTAGATGAATTGTGCGGCTTGTCCATTATCACTAGATAGTCGTCTACATACCTAAAAATACGCACGTCAGGAAGCGAGTTTAACAAACTCTTGTCAACGCGAGATAAAAATATGTCACACAGAACTGGCGCCACACACGAGCCAATGCAAATACCTGCTTTTTGCGTGTAAAACCTGTTGCTAAATTTAATGGCAGTGGATTGTAAATAACACTCTAATAGGGTTAAGAAACGATCGCTACTTACACCCGACAAGTTTTGAAAAGGCACTTCTCCCGATTCATCAATTACCGACCTTACAGCCTTAAACAAATGTTCGTGCGGTATGGAATAATACAAATCTTCAATGTCAATAGAGAATCCAAAGGTGGCTGATGTGGGCGCTGCCGAGCCCTTGCTTCAGTTCTTCAACGATCTGGTGCGAGCTCCTGACGAGGAAGGGGTCTTCTGTCTTCAATGTCGACAGCTGCTTTTGGAGAAACTTTCCTATAACCGACTGCCAACTACCCTTCTCCGATACTATCACTCTGAATGGGAAATCAGGCTTGTGCGTTTTGCATGAGAAGAATGCTTCTAGTGTGCAAATTTCCGAATTCTTCACACTCTTTGCAAGCGAATCAAGGTGTAGATCCTGGAGCATCCTTATTGCTGCGGTCTTTTGTATTCTCTTCTTGAAGTTAGTTTTCTTGAAATTCTTCTCTACAGCTTGAATGGCTTTCTGCTCATACGCTCCTTCCTGTAGCACCACAAACCCACCCTCATTGTCAGACTGGACTACCATTAAGCCATGCTGTTTTAAGTAGCTGCTTAAAACAGCATGGCTTAATGGTAGTCCAGTCTGACAATGAGGGTGGGTTTGTGGTGCTACCTTAAAACAGCATGGCTTAATGGTAGTCCAGTCTGACAATGAGGGTGGGTTTGTGGTGCTACAGGAAGGAGCGTATGAGCAGAAAGCCATTCAAGCTGTAGAGAAGAATTTCAAGAAAACTAACTTCAAGAAGAGAATACAAAAGACCACAGCAATAAGGATGCTCCAGGATCTACACCTTGATTCGCTTGCAAAGAGTGTGAAGAATTCGGAAAGTTGCACACTAGAAGCATGCTTCTCATGCAAAACGCACAAGCCTGATTTCCCATTCAGAGTGATAGTATCGGAGAAGGGTAGTTGGCAGTCGGTTATAGGAAAGTTTCTCCAAAAGCAGCTGTCGACATTGAAGACAGAAGACCCCTTCCTCGTCAGGAGCTCGCACCAGATCGTTGAAGAACTGAAGCAAGGGTTCGGCAGCGCCCACATCAGCCACCTTTGGATTCTCTATTGACATTGAAGATTTGTATTATTCCATACCGCACGAACATTTGTTTAAGGCTGTAAGGTCGGTAATTGATGAATCGGGAGAAGTGCCTTTTCAAAACTTGTCGGGTGTAAGTAGCGACCGTTTCTTAACCCTATTAGAGTTTTATTTACAATCCACTGCCATTAAATTTAACAACAGGTTTTACACGCAAAAAGCAGGTATTTGCATTGGCTCGTGTGTGGCGCCAGTTCTGTGTGACATATTTTTATCTCGCGTTGACAAGAGTTTGTTAAACTCGCTTCCTGACGTGCGTATTTTTAGGTATGTAGACGACTATCTAGTGATAATGGACAAGCCGCACAATTCATCTACTAACGAGGCTGTTGCTGACGCTCTTGTCTCATTCAGGTCGGTCTCAAATGGTTTAAAGTTTACCCATGAGCTCCCACGTGACAATAGCATACAGTTTCTTGACCTAAGAATTTCATTTTTAGAAGGACACATATGTTGGATGTACAATCCAAGATCACAAAAGGCACTCCTCCCCTATAGTAGCGCTCATTCTAAAATAATCAAAAGAGCAATTGCCATGAATTGCCTCAATTCCGCCTTAGAAAAATCGTGTACGCATCTAATGTCCGAAATTTTTATATCAATGATATAACGAGCATCACCTCAGTTGCAAAGTTTGTCATATATGCCGATGACGCCACCTTGTTGTTTTGTAGTCACAGTTACGATTGCCTAGAAAATGACATAAACAAAACTCTCAGCGATTTATATTTATGGAGCACATCAAATTCCCTGAAACTAAACAGCAAAAAAACTAAGGCAGTAATTTTCACCCCAAGACAGTCTACAACGACAAAGGGTATAAACCTATCTATTGGTCACTCAACAATAGAGGTGGTTGATACAATTAAAACACTTGGTGTATATTTCCATAAACATATGTTCTGGGATGTCCATGTTAATAACGTGATTTCTTGAATTTCAAGGACCGTGGGTATACTAGCTAAATTCAAATATTTCTTACCGCCTGCTGTTAAACTTCATTTGTTTAATTCGTTATTTATGTCCAATGTAAATTACTGTTTTCTTGTTTGGGGTAACACTGCATTCACAAATTTAAACCAAATTTTCATTCTACAAAAGAAAGCCGTTCGACTCATTGCAGGTGCAGAACCAAATACACACACCAAAAGCCTTTTCACGGAGTTTAAAATACTTCCCATACATAATCTTTACTCTTTCACCTTGGCCAGAAGGTACAAGCAAGGTCTACATAACCATGAGGCCTTTATCACATCCATTGCAAATTTAAGTTTAAGGGAGGGTAGGTCTACATCCCGGTCACCAGAAATTTGGAAAGTTCCTTTTTTACGCACAACCTTTAGCCGTCAAATGTTGGAATTTTCACTTCCATCGTTACTTAATTATCTCCACACTCACAATATCACGGTAGAAAATGTTAGTATGTCAACGTTGAAGACTTTTTTTGCATCATAATAGAGATGGTACCTTCATAGAGAATTGTATAATGATGACTATTTCTTTATATCTTTTTTTTTGTTTGTTTGTTTTTGTCCATACTGTATATATGTATTGTGTTCATTACACTGATTGAGCAATTTTTTGAACATACAAATGAAGCTTTATTTTATTATGTTTGCTTCAGTTTATGCAATGTCCTTGCACATTTATTTTTTTCTATAAAAGGTTGTCCTGCCGATTATGCACTGCTTATCTAAACATTTGCGACCGCTGTATGCTGTATTGCACGACCGCTGTATGCCTTGTACACAGGGGCTTGAACCTCGTCAAGTGAAGTGTGTTTCACTTTTGTTCGAGCCCCTGCCACTTTGATGGAAAATAAACCGAATTGAATTGAATTGAATTGAAAGTGTCAAAATGCAAACAGAGCAATTGCGTATGTCTGGCTCTCCTCCTGGTACTTTATCTGCAGTTGCAGAGAGCCTGCTTCAGAAGAAAAAGGGTATTAAAAAGAAAGATAAGGAAGATCAGAGGCAGGTCACTCAAGTAATTCCGTACCTTCATAAATTATCTCACAATCTAAAGAAAGTTGCCAAAAGATGTGATGTAAACGTGGTCTTTTCTGCGCCGAGTAAGCTTTCAAAAATTTGTCCTATGATGGTGAGAAAAGAAAAGCCGATTTGTTCGATCAAGCACCACCTTTGGTTCACTCGGTGCACTACTAAGATAGTGTACAGCATTCCACTCACCTGTAATCGTGTGTACATAGGTCCAAATGGACGCTGTTTTAATCAGAGAGCAAAAGAACACCACGATCAGGTGAAAGAAGGAAAAGGCAGCAATCTCGCAATTCACTGCCGAGACTGTAAGTGCAAACCCATTTTTCGGAAAACTAAGTTTCTTGGGCGGGGAAGGGATCAGGTAGAAAGAGAAATTATTGAGGCATATCACATTAGCAAAGCAGGCGATCAATGTGTCAGCACCCCATCCCTTTATCTACATGATAATGAAGTGGCTTTTTTAGACACACATGTTTGACTGTCAGAAGGTGATAGTAGCTCTGTACTTAAGCTTGGGTTTTTCATAATAAACTTTAGTTGGAAGTGCAGCATTCGTCCTGTCGTGTGTGTTTTCTTCCTGTCGTTGTTTTATTCGTGCCGCGAATGGGTTTGAATATGGATCATTACCAACTGGCCCAAACCTCGGTGTTATTCCCATTGATTGATTGCCTTTCCATTGTATTTTCTATATAACGAGGTTTGACATGTGGTTTGCTTATATGCTGTCTTTTTGACGTGATATTCTGAGGCATACTGTTACTTCCTGTACTGTCTCCTACTTGTCGCATTTTTGTCGTACATTGTTTTGTCATCTGCTACCCTTTCCTGTCCCCATTGTGCTTCTTATTCGCCAGTAACGATTATGATAGAGCGATCTTATGTAGATGTTTGCCGATTATGCCTACACCGCTCCGCTATAAAAAAGTAATTTTTTATCACAAAGCAAAAGAGAAAGCCGCAGATAATGGCGCTTATTCGAATCATGACATTTAATTCCGGTCAGCAGAAACAAAATTCAGGGCTTCAATAGCAACATTAAGGTCATACAAAACATTTCTCTTAAACTGTGGCAGCAAGCGGCTTTGATTACCTTCCCATTGATTGATTGCCTTTCCATTGTATTTTCTATATAACGAGGTTTGACATGTGGTTTGCTTATATGCTGTCTTTTTGACGTGATATTCTGAGGCAGACTGTTACTTCCTGTACTGTCTCCTACTTGCCGCATTTTTGTCGTACATTGTTTTGTCATCTGCTACCCTTTCGTGTCCCCATTGTGCTTCTTATTCGCCAGGAACGATTATGATAGAGTGATCTTATGTAGATGTTTGCCGAATATGCCTACACCGCTCTGCGATAAAAAAGTAATTTTTTTGTCACAAAGCAAAAGAGAAAGCAGCAGATAATGGCGGCGCTTATTCGAATCATGACATTTAATTCCGGTCAGCAGAAACAAAATTCAGGCCTTCAGTAGCAACATTAAGGTCATACAAAACATTTCTCTTAAACTGTGGCAGCAAGCGGCTTTGATCACCTTCCTATTGATTGATTGCCTTTCCATTGTATTTTCTATATAACGAGGTTTGACATGTGGTTTGCTTATATGCTGTCTTTTTGACGTGATATTGTGAGGCATACTGTTACTTCCTGTACTGTCTCCTTCTTGCCGCATTGTTGTCGTACATTGTTTTGTCATCTGCTACCCTTTCGTTTCCCCATTGTGCTTCTTATTCGCCAGGAACGATTATGATAGAGTGATCTTATGTAGATGTTTGCCGAATATGCCTACACCGCTCTGCTGTAAAAAAGTAATTTTTTATCACAAAGCAAAAGAGAAAGCAGCAGATAATGGCGCTTATTCGAATCATGACATTTAATTCCGGTCAGCAGAAACAAAATTCAGGCCTTCAATAGCAACATTAAGGTCATACAAAACATTTCTCTTAAACTGTGGCAGCAAGCGGCTTTGATCACCTTCCCATTGATTGATTGCCTTTCCATTGTATTTTCTATATAACGAGGTTTGACATGTGGTTTGCTTATATGCTGTCTTTTTGACGTGATATTCTGAGCCATACTGTTACTTCCTGTACTGTCTCCTACTTGCCGCATTTTTGTCGTACATTGTTTTGTCATCTGCTACCCTTTCGTGTCCCCATTGTGCTTCTTATTCGCCAGGAACGATTATGATAGAGTGATCTTATGTAGATGTTTGCCGAATATGCCTACACCGCTCTGCGATAAAAAAGTAATTTTTTTATCACAAAGCAAAAGAGAAAGCAGCAGATAATGGCGGCGCTTATTCGAATCATGACATTTAATTCCGGTCAGCAGAAACGAAATTCAGGCCTTCAATAGCAACATTAAGGTCATACAAAACATTTCTCTTAAACTGTGGCAGCAAGCGGCTTTGATCACCTTCCCATTGATTGATTGCCTTTCCATTCTATTTTCTATATAACGAGGTTTGACATGTGGTTTGCTTATATGCTGTCTTTTTGACGTGATATTCTGAGGCATACTGTTACTTCCTGTACTGTCTCCAACTTGCCGCATTTTTGTCGTACATTGTTTTGTCATCTGCTACCCTTTCGTGTCCCCATTGTGCTTCTTATTCGCCAGGAACGATTATGATAGAGTGATCTTACATAGATGTTTGCCGATTATGCCTACACCGCTCCGCTATAAAAAAAGAAATTTTTTATCACAAAGCAAAAGAGAAAGCAGCAGATAATGGCGCTTATTCGAATCATGACATTTAATTCCGGTCAGCAGAAACGAAATTCAGGCCTTCAATAGCAACATTAAGGTCATACAAAACATTTCTCTTAAACTGAGGCAGCAAGCGGCTTTGATCACCTTCCCATTGATTGATTGCCTTTCCATTCTATTTTCTATATAACGAGGTTTGACATGTGGTTTGCTTATATGCTGTCTTTTTGACGTGATATTCTGAGCCATACTGTTACTTCCTGTACTGTCTCCTACTTGCCGCATTTTTGTCGTACATTGTTTTGTCATCTGCTACCCTTTCGTGTCCCCATTGTGCTTCTTATTCGCCAGGAACGATTATGATAGAGTGATCCTATGTAGATGTTTGCCGATTATGCCTACACCGCTCCGCTATAAAAAAGTAATTTTTTATCACAAATCAAAAGAGAAATCAGCAGATAATGGCGCTTATTCGAATCATGACATTTAATTCCGGTCAGCAGAAACGAAATTCAGGCCTTCAATAGCAACATTAAGGTCATACAAAACATTTCTCTTAAACTGTGGCAGCAAGCGGCTTTGATCACCTTCCCATTGATTGATTGCCTTTCCATTCTATTTTCTATATAACGAGGTTTGACATGTGGTTTGCTTATATGCTGTCTTTTTGACGTGATATTCTGAGGCATACTGTTACTTCCTGTACTGTCTCCAACTTGCCGCATTTTTGTCGTACATTGTTTTGTCATCTGCTACCCTTTCGTGTCCCCATTGTGCTTCTTATTCGCCAGGAACGATTATGATAGAGTGATCTTACATAGATGTTTGCCGATTATGCCTACACCGCTCCGCTATAAAAAATAAATTTTTTATCACAAAGCAAAAGAGAAAGCAGCAGATAATGGCGCTTATTCGAATCATGACATTTAATTCCGGTCAGCAGAAACGAAATTCAGGCCTTCAATAGCAACATTAAGGTCATACAAAACATTTCTCTTAAACTGAGGCAGCAAGCGGCTTTGATCACCTTCCCATTGATTGATTGCCTTTCCATTGTATTTTCTATATAACGAGGTTTGACATGTGGTTTGCTTATATGCTGTCTTTTTGACGTGATATTCTGAGGCATACTGTTACTTCCTGTACTGTCTCCTACTTGCCGCATTTTTGTCGTACATTGTTTTGTCATCTGCTACCCTTTCGTGTCCCCATTGTTCTTCTTATTCGCCAGGAACGATTATGATAGAGTGATCTTATATAGATGTTTGCCGATTATGCCTGCACCGCTCTGCTATAAAAAAGTAATTTTTTATCACAAAGGAAAAGAGAAAGCAGCAGATAATGGCGCTTATTCGAATCATGACATTTAATTCCGGTCAGCAGAAACAAAATTCAGGCCTTCAATAGCAACATTAAGGTCATACAAAACATTCCTCTTAAACTGTGTCAGCAAGCGGCTTTGATCACCTTCCCATTGATTGATTGCCTTTCCATTGTATTTTCTATATAACAAGGTTTGACATGAGTTCTGGCCTTGTCGAAAGGCCTAGCACGGCAAGTGAAGGCGGACGCGTTGTGGAGCGGCGGTCTCCTCACATGGGCTCCTCCTGTGTAAAGGAAGGTTTCATTTAGCTCCTTATTTGGCGTATCGTCAGAGGAAGGTTCTGAATGATGTATATGAACGTACGCTTCCAGTAGCCTACAGAGAAGTGCTGAAAGGAGGTGGGTGTGAAATGGGCTCGTCTCTGGGACTGCTGATGGGAGAGGGAGAGAGAGAAAGAGAGAGAGAGAGAAAACATTTAGTGGTCCACCTTCGTCTGGGCCATCGGTCAATGTCGTATGCTTGGGGTATATATTTCACAAAACACGGGTAGTATAGGAGGCTGCTTCTGGAAGGCGGAGGCGCAAGAGTGTGTGTATAGATCAGTTCGTTTATAGGCCCAGTACAGTGTGGGTGGAAGCGTTTTTCAAGTTTTCTGTCTGAGCAGGGTGTTATTGGGCGGCAGCCCGAACTGATAGCGTCCTGGATATGGGTGGGTAATGCTGCCGGAAGATACAAGTTTCAGATATTTGGTTTAAGGGGTTTAGTTGGGTTTGTTGGGTTTAACGTCCCAAAACAAATCATGCTATGAGAGACGCCGTAGTGGAGGACTCCGGAAATTTTGACGACCTGGGGTCTTTAACGTGCACTGTCTACGCACAGCACACGGGCGCCTTGCTTTTCGCCTTTACCGAAAAGTGGCCGCCGAGGCCAGGATTCGATCCCGCTTCCTTGGGAACAGTAGTCGAGCACCGTAACCCCTGCGCCACCCCAGCGAGGCGATTTAAAGGGAGAGGGTAGGTAAACTCGGCCAAAAAATGATTTTTTGCTTTATCCTAGTGAAATAGTATAGCACCTCACCAGCATTTCTTTCAAATTACAGGCTCAGACGAGCACCAGAAGCGGTTTAGAATGCCCGCAAAATATACATACTTCTTTAGGAAACAGGCGCACATCTTTGTATACTTTGCTTTGAATAATTCTTAAGTAAAATTTGTATAAATATTTTTTTTCTAAAATATTATCATAAGTCAGTTTCTTCTTTTGCCTAGTTCCTATGTTAACCGGCAGAGCACCTTTGCAGCACTTCAGACTGTGTTTTCCGCGTTTCCGTATTTCCAGCAAACGGAACTTTCAGAAGCAATTTTTTAAAAACTCTGTAGCTTTTAGGTCCGAACGCGCTACATGAACTAAGGATAACGTGACTGATTTCCGATGCGAGATATTCCGGTTTGACTGTCATCTCTTGTCTATAGTCCTTCGAAATGAGCTATGACATGCGGTCTTGTGACATCATACAAGATATGGAAAGGTTTCGCCGAAATAGGTCCAAAACTAATAATGTCGCCTTTGTCTCGTCAATTGAAGAGTACCGCCACGCTAAGTGCATCCTGACAGCGGTTTTCATTCACATCAGGGCTGCTTTTGACTGCGCGTTTCATCATGCTATTCTCGCAACACTGACCAGCCTTGGTCTCGGAGGAAAACTTTACAACTGAATTGGACACTATGTACAATAGCTGTAAAAGTTTATGAGCACTCCAATTCGTCAAACTCTCATGCAGTGAAGAGGGGCGTACCACAGGGAGCTTTCCTCAGTCCTCTCCTGTTCAATATTGCCCTTATAACATTCCAGGAGGGGTACGCATAACATCGTTTGCAGATGATATCTGCATCTGCAGTGCATCACGTTCGCGTATACTACGCAGAAACACATTCAGAGAGCGTTACTGCAAATCTCAATGTACCTGGCTCCAGGGGTCTTCGCCACTCATCAATGTTTCTATGGTTTTTCCAACAAAAATAATGACTCGATACCCGCTCTTGGTGGACGGTCACTACAGTATGTGCGATCACAGCTATTCCTAGATATTATGATTGAGAGTAATCTCTCTTGGGCACCTCAGATAAACAATTGAGGGTTTCAACGCTGATGAACCCAATGTGAAGCAGTAGCTTAGGCTCGAGACTACGAAGCGTCGGATCGAATTCAACCAGCGTTCAAAGTTCGCCGGTGTTCTAGGCAGAGTACCCGTGCTAGAACCCGATCGCCGGCGGCTGCATTCCGATGAAGGCAAAACTGAGAGGCGTCCGTAAGCTGTGCGACGTCTGTGCACGGCAAAGATCCCAAAGTGGTTAAAATTACTCCGTAGCCCGTAGTGGCTTGAAGGAGAGGTGTGATGAACGCGGCGTGCTTTTCATAGAGAGGGGTGGCCATCAGAGCATGACAGCCACTGAGGCCAAACGGAGCGCTACAGTCTGGGATGCTGTCAGCATTCCGGAGGAGACAAACACGTCCACGGAACGCCATCCGATAGGAGCGGTGGTGTACCGTCCAAACACATTTGCCGGAGAAAGTGTGAGAGAGACTGTGTTTTTCCTTTCCTGCAAGCCACTTATAATTATATGTAGCACTGCAACGAACGGCCATAAGAGGGAAACGATAAGAAGTAAATGATAGGAGGGCTAGGCGAACGGAGGTCCGGGCTTATTGGTGATCATTCATGTTTAATCAACAGCGCAAAAGGGCAGAGACGAGTGGAAGGAGGGACAGCGCCGTCGTTGTGTACCTCCTTCCACTCGTGTCTTGCCTTTTGCGCTGCTGCTTAAACATGAAGGGTAAACCTCCACATAAGAGACACCGCGAGGAGTCGGCGATGGCCCGGGCACTCCAGCACTGCGTGACGTTATTCCCTCCTTGCGCACGCGCAGCTGGCGCGGGGGCGGCGGCGGCACCTCTGAGTCACCCGCGCACGGGAAGAATCGGCGGTGGCTCCAACGCGTCTCTGCAGCTGTGCTCCATGTGACGCCACTCGCTCCTCGTGCATGAGCAGTTAGGGCTCTCTACGGCTCAGCGAAATCGCTCAGACCTAACGTATTGTTGCTTTTGCAACAAAACGTACGCGAGAGGTCCAATCGCAGGTTTTCAGATTTAAGGCGTGAACACGATGGGGCCGCAACTGCCGGTCAATGGTTCTGCTTGAAAAAGCCTACGTAGAACTAGTGTTACGCTACTATTTGCGCTGTTTCAGAGATTATCTCAAACAAGCAAGATGATTTTAGAAGTCGTGCAGAACAACTGCTTATGGAGATGCCTCAGACTCCCAAAGGGATCCGCTACATCAGGAACACTTACAGAAGCCGGATGCCTCCCGTTAGATGTGTCTCCGAAGAAACTATGCGAACCTATATCCAATATGTCATCCAAGGGAAGAAGTCCTTCTTACACCGTGGCTACCTAATTTACGGCAACTCTGACTTCGGTCCAGATGTATAGTTTTTTCGTCCCCTACTATTAATCAACCACGAATTCTATACTACCACGCACGTTTACTCCATGGACACTATCGTCTCTAAAGGTGAATACGTCTGTTCTTGGCGTGAACGCAAAGATGCGCATGCCACAGGCAGCACTTCTGCAAGCCGGTCTCGCCTTTAGTCAAGGAATATATGCAGTACACCACATATTCACCGACGGTTCAACTACTCAAGACACTGTTCCTGTGGCCTTTATGTCCCCTCAACAAACCATGACCTATCTTACCGGCTGCAGCGGAAGACATCATCTGCGACAGCTCAGCTCCATGGCATTAAAGAAGCAGTTTCCTATATCCTGCCCCAAACCCCCGGGCAACTATTTTTCTTCACTGATTCTAGAGCTTCTCTGCAAATCCTGTGCAACCTGCAGAATAAAACTATTCATCAGCCTGCATCCCTTGACATCGGTTATCAACATCATTTGGCTGTTGCCGCAGACCACTAGATTTCAGTGAATACCAGCTCACTGTGGCATTAAAGCCGAAATAAAAGCAGATGAAGAGGCTCATAAAGGCTACCAATATCACAGGTACGTAGTACATTCGCACTTTTTCACGAAATAAGATGCATCCCAGACGGCTAAATAACTTGCTTCTGAAGCAAAATATCCACTTTGGAGCTCGCCGACACATCACTAACAATTTCTTTACCCATTTGATCAACATCTGAGATCAGAACTCTCTCCGACGTTTACTCTTCAACTAGAAACACTTTACCAGCGACTTCGCCTGAACTGTGCATACTAATGGCTTGCGATAACATTTCGGTCAAATGAACAGTTCATATTGTGACAACTGTGGCTCAATTGAAACTGTGGAGCATATCTTGCTTGAGTGCTCTGCACATGCTGACGAACTTGCGTACTAAAAACATAGCATGGAGGAACTCTCGCCAGCGCCTCTAACGATGAACAGTGTTTTAGGTCCCTTAGCCTGCCCTAGACAGCAGATTTGCAATAAACCTTTTATTTGCGTATTTGAATGAGATTACACTTCTTGACAAACTCTAAATTTACCTGGCTTGTTACTCTCACGCATTGTTCACGCTGTGAACTCTATAAGCACATTTGTCAGGTTGTGCACTTGATAATTTCATTTTATACCATTACTCCACGATGCACGTTAGAACGAAGATAATGGCAGTATTTTATCTCCCTCTTCATTTTTTTCATTTTCCTCACCAATATTGCTGCATCTTATCCTCACCAATTCCCCTTCCTACGCAGAGTAGCATGCCAGCTAAATACCGGCCGGCCAAATGCTCTATTTTTCGTTAAAGATGCTATCTCCCTGTCTCTCTCTCTCCCAGTATTTGGGGGTTCCCTTGCATCATTATCGCAATAAGGGGCCTCACTGGGATTCTCGGATCTTATGAAATTGGCAACAAACCCAGGCTTCAATGGGTTGGGAGCTCTGTCTATTTGCACGAGCACAAGTTGTAATGTCTTCTTGAATTCGTAGCTTATCTATGTCAAGCAAATGGTGCATTTTGCAAGAAACACAGTATAATCCATGCATTGAATTTTTGCAGCTCTCATATATACTCTCAATGGTAGACTATACAATATGAATTATACTGTATAATATATTGTATACAATACAATTGAAGAAAGCCCTGCTGCGAAGATTAAAACCGACTACTTTACACTCAATAAATAATTGAAGGAGAGAAACAGCGGAATCATATCAGAGGCGTTAAAATATTTGCGTGCCATGAGTGAAACATCCCACTGCTGAAGCACAGCGCAGTGGCTCCAAACAAGCATAAATGTGAAACATGGAAGGAGATTGGTAAAGGTTTATCAGAAATTTCCAAAAAGCGTTTTAAGAGGGACGAGAAGAGGTGACAGGAAAAAAAAAAAAGATCCAACCTCTCGGATACTTTGGAGTATTTACGCATGGCTGATAGAGAACAGCCATATATCTCAAGATCAACGTTAAAGGGACGAATCTTACACCTGCAATTTGTCAGACTTCTCGCACTGACAGAAAAGGCACTGAATAGGACTCTATTTATTACTCACATGCCAGATATCGTGCGCAGATAGAAAGCGCGAATTGGAGAATTTCGTTCACAGTAATTCATTCAATCGCGCCTCCACTCACAATGAGAAATAGGGGAATATAAAAAGGATGGGCCAATTGCAGGAAGATGACGTAAACAAATACCAACGTTTTGATAATACGCAGATTCTTTTCTGATATTCCACAATGCTTCGGAACCCTCGAAAGATTAAATACATGATGTAGGATGGCGCGATATCATAAAACTACCGACGCAAAAGAGATACGGTTGAAGAAGACAATGCAGTACAAATTGAAAGATCGTCCTTCGCCGCAGTAACGTTGCGAATCTGTAAACAAACTCACCGGATGGGTAAGGGGATAGCTAAATATTGCGCAATAAAATGGGCGTATGGTCAGGTACGCGGAGTGAGAATGACTGCTCAAGTTGAGATGAAGAAATTCCAACCCCTGCTTCTTCCTCATGCTATAAAAGTTCAGTGGGAATTAGGATATATGATTTAAAATGCTGCAAATAGTAATCGAAAGCAAAAGCCACGGTAGTTACTGGTAAAACAAATTGCATATAGTTGAAATAAAAATCATCATAGCCAAAATTAAACTCAGATAGACGAGAATTGGTTAGGTAAGGGCAAAACACATCTACTAACAACGCAGATAAAAGCTACTGCACATATACGACCTGTGGCCTTCTATAGCGGGACCAGTAAATACGAAATATTGTTTGGGGGAAGTAATGACCTAGTCTTGTGGCAATAAACGTTCTAAACTATGAGGCTGCTTGTTGCTGAAACCGCAAATTAGAAGGAAGACATATGCATCAGAGTACAGAACGGGTATTGCCACAAAAATAGGTAGGCCAAGACAAAGCCGCAGTACCTGCTGTTCGGTCAGGAGAAGTGGTCGAAGCGTGTAAGTACCGCAGCCAGTAGACAAGAAGAAGCCGAATTAAATAATAGGGCACACATGAACTTCGCAGAAGATAGCAAGAGCAGATGTTCTCATCTCGTTGCTCGTGCGACTTATGCAATGCAGTATACCCAAGGCGCGCTTTCCCTTGCGCTTGATGTGTTCTATTTGGGGCCTTCAACTGACTAAAAAATCATTGAAAATGCCTGCGTACATAACAGTATCGACCTGAAATAAATGCTTTTGGCGATATGAGAGAGACATAGAAACAGGCTGATTGACCCGAAGGACTATACTGAAATATGTGCTGATATTTAGCGTAAATGAAACATTATATATCCGGAATTCAAGATGGATTAGGTAATTCCTAAATGCATACTATAATGGTTTGATATGTGTGGAGGACTAGAAGGAAACTGTGTCTGCATAGGCGTAAGGGTCAACATCTTTCTGCATAGCTATTCGAAGAGAGGAAAATGTTGAATAAAATAGGGAAGGACCGTAAATTGAGAAACAACTTTGCATTAAGTGTATCTGCGAGATAAAAGACCACCCTGACAGTAATAAAACATCTTCCTGAAAGAAATTCCTGAATGCAAGCAACTATGTAGTTTGGATTTAGGTAATTTATCAAATGAGAGATCAGCAGTCTGATATCAACATTATCGTAAGCTGTATAAATGTCCAAATAACTAGAGCGGAAATTTAACGTGACCGACTAGCCAAACCAATTCTCCCTTCGCGTCCGTGCGTGCAAACCATACTCAGTATTATAGAAATAAGTTTGTTTTGCTAAATTATGCGCTCAGTTGTTATCGCCAGAATAGAAGTTATAGAGAGCGGTCTTGTAGTGATGTCGGCTCCTCGACAGTGGGAGAGTCTCCCTTGCCGGGCGGCCCCGTTGCGCGCACTCGAAGCCCATATACAACAGCCGTGTTTCTCCGGAGACAGAGCACCGGGGCGGTAGGAATGCATCGCTCTCCGGTTTCGCATGTGTCTGCAAAGTGCGGAACTTCTCGGAAGAAACCGCCAGACTAAACAGTGCTAACGGCGAGCATGCCCCCGAGGAGTGAGGCGACATCTCGGCTGTCTGCCGCGTGAAAGTAAAACGTACACTAGTGACACGGCTCGTAAAACCGATAGAGGGCGCGCTGCGCGTCGGGGGTGCTATGCTTCGGCGGGAAGGAAACTGGAGTCTGAACGGAGCCGCGTCTGTGAGCAGTCGCGTGGTTTGAAGCTCCCACGGTTGCCCGAGGGCTCCGCGTATTTACTCGCAGTAATGCGCGCCTTGCCCGATTTTTAACGGATTGCGAGCCGGGAGTGTACCGTGCGCGGTACTAATAGTACGTTGCGGCGTACTGCGTAACAGTTAGTGTTTGGTGTGTGTGTGTTGTATTATGTCCGAGGCAACCAAATACACGCCTGTTGTGCTACGTTAATCCACACCGTCTGTTGAGTGCCTCCCTGGAAGCCGCTCCCATCCACGAGCGGGCACCCAAATGTAGAAGAGAGCATTACTGGTCTGATGCTGTCAGTGTTGAAGCCAAGGCTTTGATTCTTCATTAGTAAACAACTTAAACAAGCTTCCAAGCGGTAGGTGTTAAGAAGCACTTTAGTGAACGATCAATTATATTCACTATGTTCAGGGAAAAATAACTACAGCTGTAATACCATCAGGGCCTGGGCCAAAGGGTTTATTTTTCACATAAAAATTCCTAACTCTGGCGATGAGACCTCGCAAAAATTTGTCGCAGCGACTGGAACACGAACAGTTTTGGGCATGACGGTGAAAATCTAATTTTAAAGAGTGACCGACGGTATCCAATAGATCAGCCGCCTTGCTAGGGCTCAGCACTACAGATGAAGACCAAACTACATTGCGGAGCATTAGCATGGCGTAGGAAACGAAAGCATTCCGGTGCTTACATGGGGTAAAAGGAATGGAATTCAGCCTTAAACTTTCCCCTGGTTGATGCCACAGCGCATATTAAAATGGCAGAGTTGAACATAATAAACATCAATTATAAGGGATCTGATTATGCACAGACTCGTCCGTGCAGCTCATCGGCACCAATAAGCGTGAGAACATTCAGCATTCCACCAAGGGGAATTTGAGGCCGGACTAGATAGGCAACAAAAAATATTGCAGGTTCAGATGGCATCGTACATTCATGACATCACAGAGTTCGCACGTCATTGAGTATCAGAAGGGGAAGAAGAATTGAGGGCATTCAGAAGATAGATTTCGCATTTTGCACAGTTTAAGAAGCGCTTCTAACGAGCTCCGTAATAAGTTCTTTAAAGGAATAAATTATAGGTGATTGACCACTACAGGTTCCAGTGTCTATGATCGCCTACGATGATATAAGAGCTCCAGTAGTTAAAAAAGTAAGGTGAAGGGCTTTTGAACATTGTCGCGCAGAAAGGTGATAACCTCAAAACTGGGGCAATGAAGGCAGTTTTTATGACTCCAGCCTCGAAAGTTACGCTCACAAGAATTCGTTTTTAGACCGCAAGAAAGATGATGAGAATAGAAATCATCCGCTAGTCGAAGGCTTTGAGAACAATGAGCTCAATGCAAATCCAGCTGCCAATTCTAGCGATGGCATTGACAAAGTATGCATTCACCAAAAGGGAAGGGGCCCAGCAGGACCGCATAAATTCCAAACCAAGAATTTCATGATCCTGATAAGACAGTTCAAGAGAAACAGAAGTTATGAGACTCTTTGGATAAGACTAAAACTAAAAACACGCCCCGCCATTGTGTGAGATTTAATCTCATCGCAAGAAAGTTGTTGAGAGAAACTTATTTGTGATGAAAACCAGTATTCGTTAAGTAAAATATTGTCAGGGCGAGCCTTAGGCACTAAGAAGAGGTGATCGTGAAAACCACATTTTAGTGTGTGTCACGTCTGATGTGAAGCTGTTAAGAATACTACGTTGAATCGATGCAACAGCAAAAAAAAAATAGATTCTAAAGAAGCTGTTTGACAAGAAGTCACCGTAGCAAATCCAGAGTTCGGCACTTTTAACACTGCAGCAGCTCTTCCCCTTGACCAAATACATTTTTTATGATTTTCTAGTACCGCTGGCTCATTGCTACAAGCAATGCAACTGGACTCCGTCAGCGTCTGCGGCAGAGCAAAGAAAGCAACTCGGCACATCCGAAGCACGCTCTGTTTCGGTGTGAGAACCGCCGCATAAACAGCAGTGAATCACGGATCTGAAGTTATATCCACTGTGGCCCAAACGCCAGCAACTGCGGCATTGCTGCGGACTAAAGGCTAAAGGCTGCGCTGGAAAATGTAATGGCTTTACTTCTAATCCCGACAGCCAGGTCACACCTGCGAAGGTTAACGATTAGCGCCACAATCAACCGGAACAAGAGCAACCGGGACAGAGGCAACACCATTTCCTAGGAAGCATTCGTGAGGTACCATCTCCGCCGCTTGACTAGCCGACCAGAAGAAACTACCACACGCGGTGGGAAAGCACATAACCTAACCAAAACTACAGACGTGATATAGTTTCTCAAAACATGACACAAAACAAGGTAGAGAATGAGCGAAGTATTGCACCAATTAGCCCGACAACACATCCTACTGTCCCCCCTCAAAGGTGAAGTAAGGCAGTCACCAGAGCAGAGCACAACAGGCAACGCGAATGGAGTGGGTCGTTGGGACGACTTAAGCTAAGCTGCTGTGGACGAGGGGCGGCTTATTGAGCAGAGACAAATTTAAAATGGCACTAAATGTGCTGATGAATAGTGACTTCGTCTTCTAGCGTCTGCACGTACTCTCGAAGGCAGATGCAATTACATTTATGTGGCTGCATTTTTGGTAGCCAGTTCTCTCCTTTGCAAGATTTAAGCGGTTAGCTCTACATCTCGAGACTAGCCAAAGAAGAAGTTGTGCAAAGATTCACGTCGAGGTCCCTTGTTACTCAGCCGGATGAAGCGTGTTTTTAAACGCAGAGACCGGAGCGCCAAGACGCCTCCGTCATCGAAGTCGAAGACGTCCATCTCAGAGACCACTGAGCAGCTCATGGGCTACTGGCGGCATCGATTCGGACGCGCCGCAGGAGACTGTTCCGAGTGCGAGGAGACGGTTCCTTGTAGTGGTGACGCCTGCTCTGACAGTTTATGCCGCGTAGCGGTACCGTCATTTTCTTGGGGTACCCATGAAGGAGACTCACTCCTGCGGTCGCGTTTTGCCGAGCACTTTGACGTCACAAACCAAGTCGAGTTCACATCATGCTCTTCTTCGGCGTTCATCTTCACGCTGATGGCATTGGTCTCAGCTTTCCTTGTTGTGTCCGTGACTGTCATCCTCTTGCGCGTGGACCCCATCGTCAACCCTGTGGGCCTAAAGAAAGAGGCAGAGCCGGCTCTTGCTCCACGCGACTTTACTCTTCCGCCGCGCAAGGTAGACACGACGTCTCATCGCAAACGCTCTGCACATCGTACAACGCGTTCGGTGGAACACATCGCGAGTCGTGCCTTTCTTCAGACAAGAAAGCATACGGCATCGAA
Organism: Amblyomma maculatum; assembly: GCF_055883805.1. Lineage (NCBI taxonomy): Eukaryota > Metazoa > Arthropoda > Arachnida > Ixodida > Ixodidae > Amblyomma > Amblyomma maculatum. The sequence continues at coordinate 414,303,024 of NC_139344.1, forward strand.
GCTGTCCCCACTACAACCCTTTACGGCACAAGAAACATCGGCAATTACACAAGCGAATTTATCACGACGCTCAGCGCCCAGAAAGAATGCGACAAACATCCGTGTCACACTCCCCGACTCATACACAGAAGAGGTGAGCCTGTGCCTTTATGCCTGAGCACCGTCGCACTGCATTGTTTTTAGTACTTCGCGGTACAGCAGGCTATCTGTGGAAAAACATCGCCGCTTGATTCCTGATTGAGGTTTATACTGAGTTGGAAAGTAGACATGGTTAACGTAATGAGTAGATGGAAATTGATGCTCGCGGTGGATATTATCAATGGCTTTTCTAAATATTTATATAAGAGGAAATGATACTTTAGATGAACTATAGATCAGTATATGTGTTATAGTAGCGCGAAATTATGTTTCCGCTCATTAAAGCACAAATACGTGCAGGCTTTAGAACTCGGTCTAAAATTCACTGGTAAACTAATATACGACAGCCGCTAATTTTGGTATTACTGATCACGTATTTTAGGGTAAGGGTCAGGTTGTGACATCAGAACGTCGCTTATTGATCCGGGTTAGGCCTCACAGGGTGTGCGATAAATACGCTTGGTTTATGTTGCACCTTGAAATAGAGAAGAAGACTGAGATTCTGTGGATATGTTTTCAAGGATGTATTATCGTAATTCCAGTCACACCAATACTCCGCCTTTCTAACAGCTAAATTTTCCTGATGGCTACAGACAGTGCTGACATCATAAAGGTCACGTGAGCCCAAAGCATGAATCACACAGCAGCAGGCATCGAAAAAAGTTTCCAAAGATAGCGCTGTTCACCCAGTGGACAAAGTTTGTGGTTCTACATTCACGGAAAAAGCACCATCGGTGATATGCTGACGAATTCGATAACATATTTCAGCATGTTTATTTTTCTGGGAGCGTACTGCTATAGCTTAGATTAGGCTGTTGCAGGGTAGAGACATTTTACACCATATTGTAAAATAATTAAAAAAAGACACATCGGCTGCGATCGGTGGCCGTAAGAAACAAAACGAGGGAAGAAAAATACCTACAACATTACAATATTTGCAAACACAATATATGACCTTTATCAATTACGTGTTTCTGTTCTAGTTAGCTGCTTTGCGTGCTTTCCGTGCTTTGCCTAGAATAGCCACATTAGAAAGTTTAACCCGAGAAAGGTTTCGAGAAGGTTGCGGAAAATCTTAAGCTATAAAACAGGCAAAGCTTGTGTTGATTATTATTTTATATCTTTAGCTGATAGAAAAGGTCGCGTGAGACTAGGCTTGGAATTATGTGGCCAATACGCAGCCAAAGCGCCAAAACGTTTCTTTTTCTTGAGTAAACGCAACTCTTGCTCAGATTTTATAGAACAGGTCATAAATGAGCACGTACAAGACTCGCTAGACCTCAAATCTGCAATTTAGGGATAGAAATTTGCACATATCCATATTTTATTTTGACAAAAATTGATGCGACGCTTGCTTATTTCCTTTTTCAAATTTAAGCGCTAGCATCAATAATAGCGAAGTGATAATGAAGAAGTTTTATACGCCTGTTAGAGCGGGGATATATGCGCGAGGCAGGAGTCCGCCACTCATGGTTGCTCCTTTTATTAGACCATTAGTCGCATGTAGTCGCCCATGACTGCTCATCCATGCATAAAGTATCCGCATTCAGCATCACAGACGTAACAGAGTAGCTTCGTGCAAGAAGTATAAGCAATAAGGCGTGATAGACTCTACCTGTTGTCTTTAGCCAGGTTCGGCTCCTCCATTGCGCATATCTAGGCTAGAAAGAATGAATAAGTATAGCGCTTTGCAATCGAAAAATGGAACACTAACATCTATCGTTTTAAAACCTGGTAACTTGCCCTAATCATCCTATAAAATCGCACAGAGGTATTACGGTAAAGGTGTTTTTCATTTGGTGTCAACCTTCCTATGCTCAGATAAATTACCTCTGGGTCCTCCTGAAAGCCACAGTAGCAGCCTAAACAAAAAGGCCATATCACTTCTGAAAAACCTAGCTAGTTGTTTCACCTCCATATTTATGACCTGCTTTCTTTATGCACCTCATACTTTTCGGCATATCCTTAGTTAAGCATGGACAGAACACGATACAAATGTGGACGTATCAAGATGCTGTCACTCCAATTAGCAGTAATGCCAGAATGCGCGATTCCATTCTCTCAACGGTACAGTCCTCTGAGCAGCTTCATCTGGCGAAAGATAGCGGAAATATTGTACAAATGTGTAAGAACCCACTTAAAGGCTGCGTCTCTCGTTGCTTCAGTGGTGCAAGTTCACCTAGACTGCGTTTTAGCAGAATGATGCTGCAACTGAAGGACATTTATGAAGAAAATACCTTTCAACCGGACTGGTTTCCGCTGATGACCCGGAGGTTATCTTTGCCTGGTTTTTAGGGGTGTTTTGTGTTGTGCAGCTCAGCAGCTGCTGACGTCTTTGTAAATAGTCGGTGTATTCATACAGTTTCTGTAGATAACCACGTGTAATAAATACCATGTCAGAAAAAGCATCAGTGGAGCATTGGATCGACACTACTTAACTGACCACTCAGCGAATAAAGCACCGGTTCCAATCCTGTAAGTGCAGCTTTTTTTATTTTATTTTTATATCGTAACGTTAAATCGAGCTACTGAGATCTTGGATGGAGTGTGTTCTCCTTTAGGTTGCAATATGTGGTGTTTTTATTTCTTAATAGCCGTAAAACCAACCGTTAACAGAGGCTCGAAGGGGCGGCATGGCAACGGTAACACTATTCAATTACCTTCGCCGTAATGATTTCCTGCCTTCAGTGAGTGTATGATACTTTAGGTTGCGTTCAAGGATACCTCTTGGTAACGAACGCCGTTTAATTTGCTGAGAGGCAACCAGCGAGGAGTAAGAAGTTGCGGGACCCTACGGTTCAGGAGACGGAATTAAACTGCCAGAATAGGTGTGGCTATATTGTTTGCTCTATGTTACTTGCACAAAATAAAATATTTTGTCAGTCAGCTAGAGCAAAGATTAAATCAGTTAACAGTAAAGCAAGTGGAATTTATCTGCTCTTGCGACTGGCGCTCTCAACGTAACGCCGTCCGCTTTGTGATCGATATTTTCAGGTTGCGAGGATGTGCTCAACGGTTTTGTACAGTTACTGCAGCCGCAGGCGTCAGGAGTTCCACTACGAGACCGCCAGCAACTCGTGTGTTGTGGCCTCAGTCGACACAACTGTGCTTTGCAACCACAGTCCAAATCGATTCACGTCCCAGAAGAACTGCCAGGCGAAATGCATCGACAACAGCAACCCCTCCGAGAGATGCTTCAGTACAGCCATGTTCTCCGTATGTACTAGGTGCGAGTTTTCCTTCATAAACGATAATTAGGTAGCTCTAATCTCCTGACATTTTTTTTTATTCGAAGACTTACCATGTGGCACATAATGAGGCAGTTTTTTAACTTAAATTAAGTCATGGAGTCTATTTTCTTCCAGAAACCATAGCAAGCTCAGCTATTTATATTGTCGATTAGTCACAGGTGCAAGTCTTCCTCCTTTGTAGCCGACAGTTCAGCTTCTTGTAGTCGTCTTATTGTTGACGGCTCCCTTCCTGGGCATGTACACTAAAGGTGGCGAAAATCAACCTTGGCGGCTTGCCTTGGACATTTAAGGCATATGCTCAACACTGGATCATCTTGAAAGCCCCATCGGCACGGCACCAACGACGCAAGCGCCGCCCCAGCCATAATCCTTGTAGCGGACACACTCCCACATTCTAGGTAGTTTAAGCGTACTAGGGGACAAGGGCATGTACAATTTTCAATAAAATAAATGCCAAAATTGGGAAAGCCGAGCGAGGATCAATTGTAAGGCTTGTGGTTGACGCACTCGTGTTAGGGGCTTACTGTGCAAGCGTGTCTGCTGTTTTTATGATCAATGCTATTACCGCCTTGCATCTAATATATCTGAGCGCGCTTTATTATTTTCTTATTTAGAGCAAGTATCTCCTGGATAACGCTTAGAGTTTTCGTAACGGTCTTGAGCCTTTTAATAGCCGCTAGAGAGTCCATGTAATGTGAGCTTCGCTTATTGACGTAATGACAGTTATAGCCTCTATCGCATCTTTGTTAGCATAAAGCCCCTTTACAAATGAGTCAGGGTGGTCCGTTACGTACTCCGTTTGTGTGAATAACTGTGCACGAGTGGGGTTGATAGTTGCCGTTCTTTTACAACGTTGGTTACTGTGCACCGAACGACAACGCCATAGGCGCTATATGAAATCCCAAAACTGATTGGAAAATATGCACTTTTTTGTATTCATATGGTTGTTAGGCCTATATGTCACCTCCAGTCTTCTGCGACGCCAGCAAGCGCCCCTTTTTTGTAAACACAGTGTTACTATATAAGAGAGCCTTATTTCATTGCCTGCATAACTGATGCGTCATCAAGCTTTAAATATTCCGAGACCTATGTCAACCACTAGTCGTGTTGTCGGATGGAGCTTAGTAGTACTCTTGATCTATCTTCTGAAGTAACATGCTAATTACAAAGTTGCCTTAAGATAGCCGCCAAATGTATTACAGTAAAACTACAAACGATGCTACGCAAAACTAGGTTTTTGTTGTTGACGCAGATCTACAGTGTACTCTACATTTTTCACAATCAAGGAAAATTGACAAGGAAGCGGTAATGCACACGGTAGGAAAGTACCGTGTGTGTGTTGACAAGAAATGCGCACCGGCAATGCAATGATTTCATTATAAGGAATACACTCAACATAAAAAACTGCCATATTATCAACCTTATTGCGTCATAAAACTTTAGTTCATGTGAAATGCTATGCTACATGAACGCCGTATTCCCTTGCCTCTAGGTGCGAGGCTTGATGGCTAATGCCATCGGCTATTTTGCCGGGTCCTAATGACCACGAGCATTTTGGTGGCCTCGTGCCTAGTGTCGCTGTGTTGAATGCTAGATAATATGTCTCCCATGGTCATTTTTGGCCATAATGGCCATATTGACATATATTAATTATCATGATCGCCATCTTGCCTTTCCTTGTCCTGGTTTTACGCTCGCTCTTATACGGAATCTTTTCGAAGCACCAACTAGGCTATTTTTTCTAAGTTGGGCTTCTATAATTGCACTGTATTGAATGTTTTTTTCAATTGCCGCAGTTTACACCAAACCTGTAACTCTGGTAAAAATTTACAAATATACTTAACCGTTCATCACAAGCAGAACAGAGTGGGTTGCATTACAGAGCTCGTGCGAAGTTGAAAAAGTGCTGCATATTTGGCCAAGTATCTTCTAATTTCTTGATTACTTCTTCGCTACATGCATGCACGAATTCAAAAGATAGAGGGAAAAAATGAATAGCTGTAGCATCAAAACCGTTTCCTTCGATTCTTCGCCCGTGAACACAGCGGAATCTGAATATAGTGCACGGAATGGCCACAAGGCAATCGAGAATAAGACTGTGGTTATGAAAGCTCTTTCACAATTCATGGGAATTGCAAAACTGTGGCCCCTCAGATTTATCACGCAAAACGAAAGTTGTCTGTATGCAGTTTCTTGAAATCACTTGAATGTTTTGTCACGTGACCCCAAAGATAAAGTTGTTACGCATCCTTGGGCATGCGGTCATTAAACAGCAATTAATATATGTGCGCCTTTCCCGCGAGAACCTTCAATGTTTTCACAAGGATGATGCCTTATGTGTTTGTCTTACGGATCCAGCCGAGATGTTCGCCACCAGTGGTGGTTCTTCGACGGTGTCCAGTGCATGCCGTGGGACTTTCCGGAGGGCGCGTGCCCATCGGTGAAGACGGGGGGAGACCTCTTCACGAGTTCCAAAGAATGCGTCAGCCAGTGCGGGACAGAGGATTCCCTTTTGGAGCCCTGCCAACCTCCCAAACCGGGACCATGCACGGCCAAACAATTGAGGTCAGTACTAATGCTGAGAGAGTTTGTGAACCACCTCCGAGGAGCGCCTAATCTCCGTAGTCATCCACTGCGGCGTCTCTCTAAGCCTAGCCGCTTCGGTCCGTTAAACCTCACAAACCCGACGAAACCAAACTAGAACAGTCATTACCCATTTCTTTTAAGAAAATCTTGCTGTGTGCTAGCTGCAACCATACTATTCCTGCTAAAACCCAGATAATTATCATGAAATGTTCCTAATTTCTTGGGATACTTTAATGCGCTAATATACTTAAATCGGAAATTTGGAATTTTTGGATCCTCTCAGCAATTTTACTACACATGCAGAGTTTTTATCAGTGTAAGGGAAAGAGCAATTATGTAGATTAGATTCTCCAAGGATAAGGACGAATAGGTCGTCAGTGTAATAAATATTTCCGCAGTCCTTCACATAAGTCTAATTTCAATCACATATGAAAATAATTCAGTCCGTAACTGATCATCAGCGTTTTACGGCTGACTGATCACGAAAATTGGCGACGCTCAGAGAAACTGAGCACTGTTTCAGATCATGTCTGATCATCTCATTATCTGCCACCCGTACTACAAAACAACGTAATTCGATAAATTCTGTAAGTTTCAAAAAGTACGTGCATGCCAAATAAGTGAAGAGAGCACAGAAACCGGTATTTTCTTAAGTGATAAATATCATTTTCGACACGTTGGTCAGAGAGCGAATTCTGTCGCATTCGCTTTATGCATTGACATAACAGCAGCATCCTATAAGAGTTATTTGAAACAATAAGAGCTGAGAAATACTAACTTTCCAGCTCCTGGAACGGAAATAAGTGCGATGTATTTCCACTAGTAATCATGTCTATGAGAATAAATATAAAAAAAACTACACTATTGCCTACTAACTTTAATCCTATTATTCCTTCGGATTCTGCTTGTTTTCGAAATGCCAACTCCACAACGTAACCAACAAAATTGGCCTTTTTATATTGTCTCCGATAGACTTCATACACAGGGGACGCGAATGATTACTTGACATGGCGAATCATGCAACAAGCTTACCATTAATGTCGTGGAGGAAGGCGCATCGAAGGTGCCTTTTCCCGCCGCATTGCCAAGACGAGGTCAATTTCTTGATCCGTAATGCGAAGAAATCTCTTTTCGACCTTTTTGTAAATGCAGTGGGTCTAACTGTGATTTGAAATTTCACCACGAAAGATCTAGTAACACATAGAAGACTCTACCTTCTTGTGGTCGCACTATGACCACAATACTTAATTCTGGCTACACTGCCACTACTACCGCCTAGAAAAGCAACCACAGACTTCACGAACCATATTCGTTCCTGCTGAACAGCACAGACTTATCGCAACGCGAGCACAGCGACATAACCTAGTAATATGAAATCTCCTTCGAAATTTGTGGTATACAGCTGCAGTTAGGAACGTAAAAACAACTCCTTGAATGATACCTGCCGTTGCTACATGCAGCTAGTTTTAGCCAACAGTGGGCAGCATGCCGTGGCCAAACGACAGCAGAAATTCAATTAATATTCAATGTCTAAACAGGTAAGCTTGTCTGAGCGAGCCAGGATCTCTCTGAATCGGCCACAGCGCCCGCTCAATGAAGCATCTGTTAGTATTTTCTTTGCATGATATTGGGGGGGGAGGGCAGAAGAGGTTTTTTCCCGACGCACGGCAGTCACGGTCCCGCCAGGAGCATGAAATGAGTAAAGCAGTATGCGCGGCTACCCGCCTTTTTAATAGCTTCATCATTGAGCTCTCGCTCGCCTCGCCTGAACGAACTTACGTGGTTGCTGTTTAAACCCATATTGATCCCACCCTCGTAATAGTAAAAATATTACTTGGGGGCATGGGGGGGGGGGGGGGGGGGGCAGGATTCTGGCTCAGTGAAACTGGGTTTGTGAAACGGTAATGGAGGCACATGGGTATATATCGCCCTTGGAACAGCCGCGTATTCTCTGTTCTTGCCGGTGCTGGGTTGGTTGTGGCCAACACATGAAGTTTCAGTGTTGTTAGAATACAGCTGCTGCCGGAAAAAATAAATATTTAACAACACAAAAGGAGACGCTACAGCTGCTAAAGAGAGAAATCACCTTGGGCCTACAGTCATTAATTGGCCCCGTGGCCAAAGTTACCTGCTGGGATCGGGTTCCTGTGAGTTAAAGATATAAAAATATTTGACAACATGGAGCGCTTTATCCAGTTTGACGCATCTACGGCGCATATAAAAGAACGACAGTGACAAAAAGGGCTGCTTTGATAAGGCCGTCATTGATGGCTCTCGCCTATTTCTTTTTGAGCCGTCGAATGACTTAAATTGAATCCTATTCCCAGCCTGTTTCGAGTTTGTAGGAAAAATTGATCACTTTTTTCATACAGCCGTTCTTCACTGCATCATAATATAATCTTGAGTGGTGTATTGATGTGCAATCCTCTTTAAAAGGTCGCAGTCAGTCTTACCTGGTCAATATTTTTTTAGGTCACTGTTAAAGTTTTAATTTACTCAGAACCGAGCATTCCATTCTTAACAACCCATAGCCAGAAAAGCGCCCTATTGTTTTCGCATTCGTCGTGTCCAGCAGAAAATAAAACACGAACTAAAAGTCACAGTTTTAAGCTTCGTTTTTTTTTTTTTTACGTTTACTAGCTTCTGAAGCATGCGTTACGAGAAACCTGCAAAGCAACGACCTATCAGCACATGTGTGCAAACGCTTACAAAACCAAAGTTCGTTGTTTTCCCACAGACATTTAGTGAAGGTTAACTGTCCTTAAGCGTTTATATTTATTTGATCATAAATATGTGTGGATTTACTGGAGTTCATTCCTTTGGTGCACATAGGGGGCATTCAATATAACCATACAAAACAAATAACAGCTTGAGAAGGTACACATGGGAAACAACTCACTCCAAAGAAGGGCATCATGGCAAATATTTATCGATGAGTTAACGTTAACAACACTTCTCGTGCATGGTAGGAATGCATATTGCATAAAAAATAGCTGCACGCCATTCAGTAGTAATAACTAATAACAGTGCTAAGAAATGGAGCGATATTGTAGAGTTACGTACTAGTCCTACTTAGCAAGGTTACATAGAATTGCGAGTTAATGATCCTTTTTTATCCAAATGGTGCGCTGGTGTAAGGTGGGACTGTCCTAACTCTATGGTATGAGACAGTGGCCTATAACGTTAACGATACTCAGGGAATCAGAGGGATAGCGCGTCCAGCTTCGGGTATATAAAACAGCGTTTCAATGCCTCTGCAACCTTTTTATTTGCTTTCTAGTGAAAGTGCTTTTCTTTCCACAAAAGCAGTTGTAAAATCTGTTTAACTGAGATGTGCTAGCCACGTGATGACGACGTAATACTAAAGAACGTTCAGCTGCCACAACCTCTATTTAGCTCAGTGTAACAATGTCTCGTGACATAACCGAACCTGCCAGCCAATCAGAGCTCAGCCATGCCACATGCTACAGATCCGGCCAAAACGGCAATGAAAACCCTCAGCCACTGGATGGTTAATGGTATAAGAAAGCGGTCTGAACTGATCAAGTGCTGATTGGCCCTCAGGTGTGTGACGTCATGAGCCCAGATGGCTTCGATTAATGACAATTTATATAACAAAATGAGACACAGATCTGGACAGGATGGCATTTATTAGCACTATATAATTATACTCAGCATAAACATACCTTGTTTTAATCATTATTTGTGTCAATATTACCAGGTATTAATATTTGTATACAATAATGCTATTCCTTCTATTTCACCCTATTGGGCCTGTTGTGTTTGTCATGTGGCCATGTTGATAATGTTTGCTTTACTTCCTGCTCAGGTTTCCGTACTTTGCCATGAGCTCGCCTGAAGACCGTCGCGTAACCTGCATGAGGTCATCGACCTCCGTTTTGAGCGGACACCGCTGTCTGACCGGCACCAACCGGTTCCTTACCGAAACGTCTTGCCTTCAGACTTGTTCAATACGAGATCGGCATCTTGTCGGACGAAAGCGATTTAAGGGACGCCATGACGATCAGGACAATGGAAACTGGCGTTCGCTCAGTGACGTGCCTAAGGAACTCTTCGATGAAGATTTCTTCGGCACGCAAGCGACTGCGGGAAAACAACTGTCTGTTAAAGACTAATGATTCAAATACCGGTTAAAACTTCGGCTGGACCGGAAAATTCAATTGCCCACGGCCCACTTCCCGCTTTGCCTCAAACATATCTTGTGACATTATATACAGTATCACGAAGAGCAAGCATCTTTTAATAAGGCATACGCAGTCTTTAACCTAAACTTTCTGCTTGAAAGCGCTCTACGATCTTATCAATATTACTTCTGAGTTTTTAACATCAGCAAAAAACCACGACCGTTTTTCGCATGACACTAATGCGCTATTCCAAACGCATCTTGCTAACGTCTACCATAGAATCATTCACGTTTTCATTCTCTTTGGTATCTATAATCCTACGGGCCTCGTCAAATATACATACTCTGTCCTCGTCGGCATCTGGATGGATACTGATATATTCCACTATAAAATGTTGAAATGCTTCTAAGAATCTACCGTATACCGAGCACAAGTTTCATCTTGTTGATTAAAATAAATTTGTAGCCTCTTGTCCTAACCTCCTGATAGAGCCTCAAAGAGAAAACCGCTGCTTGTTGAGTTGGCATAGAATGTCACCTAATTCATCTGCCTTTTCAATTTCCTATATTGGTCTACAGACCAGCTTCTTTTTTATTGAATTAATAAAATTTGTGACATCTTTACCTTTACCACTCGTTTAATATATTTATTTCTTCGTCATGTCTTCCCACGTATGCAGTCGTTAATTTTCTGGTCTTTTTCTAGCAGTGTGAGTCAATAGACTGTATCAGTATTTAAATAATTGAGCTTCCCATCTATTATCATCGATTTTCCTGAGGCGTTCTTCTCAAAATATTTTGCTCTGAACTTCTTGTTGCTTCGAAAGATGTCCAGCTTATGTCTCTATACAAGGCTTCGTTTCTAGAATTGCTGTGGGGGCCAAGTGCTTATCCTTCCAATGACCTCTGATTTATTTCTAACTCTGACCGGACTTCGGCCCTTAAGTACAAAACCGCATTCCCGAAAGTAAGGCCTGGCACCATTACTCTTTTCTAAATACCATTAAGTATTTCATTTCTGTTGTACTCCCACACTGTTCTGTGCATAATTGTCGCGGTGTTCCTTCATTCCTTCGCGTAATGGTCTGTTCATTTTTTTCTTGAATCAACTCAAAACCTGTCTCTCACTTAGTATAAATTTGTTTCCACGAATAACTTTCTCTCGAGTAAAAACCAAGTCCCACAAGGAAGCCTTTCGGATTCCTTGCTCTTCAACTTGTATATGAGCGACCTGGTTAGTTTCGCGTTTGAAATTAAATTTAGTCTGCATGAAAATAATACCAATACATCCGCAGCTTCTTCTAATGGAAACGAGCCTTTCCTAAAGGCAAATGGTGCCTTAGGACAAATATATATGTACGAGGAACAATCACATGCATGCTGAGTGATTTTTAGGAAATAAAGCAATTATTACTGCCCATAACAACATTCTGTCAGACATCGCTTCAGCCATCAACGTGCACTGGCGTTTTTGGTTCTTCCTAAGGAGAAAAGGATGGCCGCTACATTGTTGGTTGGCTACGCCTAGTGCCATTTTTATGAGAGCTACAACCACAATAACCTAGCGTCCGCTGAAAGATTTTTCTGAGCTGTTGAATCGATCTGAGCTTCCTGAATAAACGCACTGCTATAATTGCTGGAGATGCCGGGTGAATTTCCATCTATACTGGATCTCCGACGCCGTACATTTCTACTTGCGTCCGCCTTGAAAGACGAAACCACTTCAATATTGTAACCCCTCTCTTTGACGTCTTGACGGCAGCACGACCAATGTCTCTTCGTAGCCCGGCTGACACAGATGTCAAAGAAAACCAGCGTGAACAAATTGGGATAAATCTTACATCAGACGCGGTCATTGTGCTCAGCGCTCCGAAGAGACCTCCACAAGATACATTGACCTATGTGAACAATTTAACCCGTTCATGCCAGAAGCGTGTAAGATCCATCACATCCTCAGAATCAAACGTTATACTACCTTCAGTGGAGTCATCAAAACATGCGATAGCGACGAAAAGCCACGCAAGCAGCGCGCTTTCACGCGGTGTCCCTGTGTGTGCGGCGAGACACCATGTGCATTGTCTTTGGGTGGGTCTGCATCTTCTAAAGGGACTTAGTGATACCGCAGGTAAAAGCCTTTGTTTGGAAAGACGTCGCAGGTCAGCTGTCATTCATTCCCCATTTTCAAGACTCTGGCCATCTCGTTCTTCACTTGGCTCCAATCTTGGCCCCTATCGTAACTGTGGAAGGACACGTTTATGATGTCTTGCCGTTCAACCCAGTTCTGCAGCCTGTGATGGAACTTCGGATGTAGGCCCAAGTAATGGCCAGACGGCCACTATCACCCACAGCTGTTCTCTATGCGCACATCCATGCCTCCCATTCACCACCGCTGGCTCAGCATCCTTTTGAACTCACTCCCTCAAGGGTCTACTCACATTCTACAAACATTTGCGCATTGCCGACAAGCGTCTCATTTGCTAAACGCCTCTGGTCGGGCGGGTGATATTTCATGCCTTTGTCGCCATAACCTAACAGATTCGCAGCCTGACATGCTTCCTACCATTATGATAATAGCCACGCTCACAGGCGACCCCTCCCGGTCCTTTGCATCCGATGATCACACACCTATGCCACTCGCCGATCGCATTCTGAAATCCTTCGACAAGTTTGAGAGAAAATCCTCATCATCGTCATCATCTTAACTATATACCCCCTGCAGGGGGCAGGCCTTTCCCATATATTTCTTCAAGTTACCCTGTCCTGTGCCAGCCTTATCCACTTCACCCCTGCGAAATTCTGAACCTCATTCTGCAGCCCCCTGCTATGCTTTCCTTTCCTTGGAATCCAGTATGCTACACTAAGCGACCATCGGTATCCTCTCTTCGCACTACATGTCCTGTTCATGCCCATTTCCTCTTCTTGATGTCCACTGTAATATCAGTGACCCGATTTATGTCTCTCACCCACTCTGCACGTTTCCTATTTCTAACGTTGCACCTACCACTTTTCTTTCCATAGCCCTCTGCGATGCCCTCAACTTAAGTAGAATCCTTTTTTTAGCCTTCACGTTTCAACCCAATAGGGAAGCACAGGTAAGATGCAACTGTTGTATACTTTCCTCTTGAGCAATAGCGGTACGTTGCTAGTCATAATCTGCGAATGCTTGCCGGATGCACTGCATCCCGAACTTATTTTCCTTGTTATTTCCCTTTCATTGCCCCCATCTGCGATTACTACCTGTCGGTTGTAGACATATTCGCCTACTACATCTAGTGCTTCGCTATCTAACGTACCTAACCTTACGCTGCCTAACGAGTGAAATAGCACTCGCTAGCAGTTGCTGTTCCTGGGGCAATAAGCGTGCTTGTTTCGAATTCATCAAGTCCTCCATGTTGCCCTACTATTTTTAAAAGTGTTTGTAGAAGGCGCCACAGTTATCAGTCTTGCCGACACAGGTGCAGTGGTCTCCGTCTTCAGTGAAGCACGTCTGCCGTCGACTTCAGATGGGGAGCTCTCCGCTTTCTGAATTTTCGCTCCGAACCACCTCGTAACAGAATATTCATCCCTCAGCGTCTTGTGTGGCCCATATTTTCATTCAAGACGTTTTGTACTCTATCGAATTTATTGTTCTGCCGAACTACTCACATGATATCACTTTGTACACCTTATTGTGTGCTCTTGTCTGCCTTGCTAACGCTTGAAAGTCCTTACAAATCTCTTGCGTCGTTTCAGCCGTTGTTCTGTCCTGTCCGTCCGTTTGTTCACGTTGGTAAGATTTTGATGACCCTCTGCCTACCACTTCCGATGGCAATCGTTGGCAATCGTCTAAATTGATACAGAGGTAAATTACCGTTACCATCGGTATCCACACGATACATCCCTGTCTTTTCAAGAAACTGGCTATTTGCCACGGTGCCCCCCACCAACTGCTCAGCGACTGCATCGGCATTTCGCTGTTTGACTATTTTGACTCCCTCCTGAAAAAAATACCTATCATCAACCGCATTGTTACCTCTTACCACCCTCAGGCAAATGGCCTGACAGAATGTTTTGCAATCCAGAGTATCATCAGAACGAGCGTAAAATAGATATACAGATATTGATAGAAGGACAACTTCCCCGGGTATCGCGGATCCGCATTCTAGGTCTCCTCTTTTTTCTGAAGAACAGCGCGACTTGGACAAGGACGGAAGGAAGACAATACGGACACAGGTCCGTGTTCCGTCCTTCCGTCCTTGTCCAAGTCGCGCTGTTCTTCAGAAAATGGCATACCAACTCGCCCAAGCATCAGTTCTAACTAGGTCTCCTCCTACAAGGTAATGGCTCTAACTGAGAAACTATGAAGAGTATTGAGCGACATGTCTCTCAAAATGTTAGTCTCATCCGCCGAGTTTCCAGAAAATGCAGAGGTTTTAAGGAAAGGAATCTTCTGCGCATAATCCAGGCATTTATCATTCGATGATTCAGATATTCTATCCCATACTTACCCCTTAAAGCAGAATAACGAAAGAAATAAGGCGTCTTGTTCGGAAAAGTAACAGAACGGCCCTAGCGCCCCCCGCTGTATTTCCACCGGCAGCCTCATGCAAGTGGGCATCCATAACACATGGTATGAGATCGCGGAAGATGTGTGTACCTCACAAGTAGAGCGGCTCCACATAATCTCCACAGGCAGAATTATACTGGAAAACTAGCGATCAACATTTGCGGCAGGTGCGGTAGGCTGGTGGATGCTGCTCCAGCCCCTACTCAAAATTGGAGGCCGGCCATCGCCTGGCATCGCCTTCAGACTGGTACGTTTTTCACACCAGCTCCTGGTGCGTCATATCCTTCCAGGAGAAATAAAACTTCTGTATAAGCTGTGACCCGAAAGAAACCCTCGAACACATTTACTGGGACTGTCCCTTTGCTCCAAGGAGGGGCCTAAATCTGGCGCCGCACTCTGGGAGATTATGGCTGCGCTGCTCGTACCCTGAGGTCTGGCTAACAGCCAGCCAGCTGGCCTAGGAGGCCACCGGCCAACCATGTCTACCGGCCTGCGGCTGAGGCGTGGCCTTCCACCATCCGTCCCAAGCGAACGAGGGCTAGAGTCCCTTCTTCTGCTGGTGTAAACAAAAAGCATTAATCTCTCTCTAACTGCACTTTAAATGTCATTCATTTATGTATATTAACCCCAACCATTCAAAACGAAACCAGGATATTTGTTTCGTCAGTGGAGTCTCTCGCTTCTCTCTCCTTTGCGGGCGCAAGGCAACCTGCACTCTGGACACAATTTTCCGACCGTCCTAGTGCATCCGAATCGACGCCACTCTTCGACCTCGCCACGTACGCAGAAGAGTACTTGTAAACCATCTGAAGCCCTACTACGCTCCCTGTGTCCTTGATCTTCATTAAACGCCAAGATGGCTAATTTTCTGCCAGCGGGGGAACTGCAGTGTGCTAATCGTCTTCCCTTCAGTCACCGACATGTACGGGCGTGTTGATGCTACTGAAGACGAAGTTTGCCGCTATCATTGTGGTCGACAATTCCCAGCTCTCCGCAGCAAGATTACTGAGTACTACATCCATCTGAACTCAATCAATAAATGTAATACTGCACTTCAAACATTCTTCGACGATGATTACAAGCTTTACCAGGATTCTTGCAGCATTCGGAAGCAGGTATTACTTGAAGCATGGATACATCAATTGACTAAACTCTACATTAGAAACACTGTGGTCATTGTGGCACAAAGTTAAAGCGACTGGTACATACAAAGCCACTGTTTTAAGGACCTTAAATTTGTTTTTTGACCAGTAGCCTTGTTCAGTTCTGAAGAGCTTGATGGAAACAATCAAGGGATGCGTACTAAAAATCGCGTCATGGTAATTTCTCGTTCAGGTCATGATGGTTGACTGGTATGTGATAGGCGATGGTGAGGTAAAGAAATCGTTGTAAATAACTGTGTGAATTAAAAAAAGAAAAATGGATGAATTGTATGAAGGAGGTTCAACAGTGTCAATATGCTCAGATTATAAAAGCCAATGCATGACGACGCTAACCAAAAATTACGGTTGTGTAATTGATCAATTATTTAGGTTAACTAATTGAAAGGTGAGATTTGGGAAAAAGGGGTTTCAATGGTGTCAAAATGTTCACAATAAAAAGCCAATGCTTGATGATCTAATAAAAAAATGCCATGCGTAATTGATAAAATAATTGAAATAACAAACAATAAGTAAAAAAAATGGGGTCCGAAGGTGTTAAATAGCATAGCATGAAAAGTCAATGCTTGCTATACTTATCATGAAATTTTAAAGTGTGAAACTGAAATATATATTTATTCCAAATAAAGTAAAAACTGAAAATTATGAAGAGGGGTCAAATACACACAATTAAAGGCAAATGCTTGATGATAATAATGAAAAATAAAGTGTTTAAGTGACCAACTAAAAATTTCAACGATTGTAAGAAATGCAAAAGTACATTTAACAATGTCCACCTATTTTGACACTTTTGAACCGCTTTTTCGAATAACACAAGGTTTAAATTTTTAAGTTTGTTATTTGATCAATTACACACTCTAAACTTTCTTGTTTAGCACCGGATAATAATGATTTTTCATCCCGGGCAATTTAGCAACTTTGAACTCCTTTTTTTAATAATGACTTATTCAAATTATTTAAATATTTGAACCAATTACACGAAGTTTTTAGTATCATCACGCGTTGACTTTTCATTCCGAGCATTTTGAAACCTTTCAACACCCCTTTTCTAATACATTTCTAAAATATTTCAGTTAACTGCCCATTTACACACTCTAAATTTTTTTTCTTATAATCATCAAGAATTGTCTTTTTGGTCTCAGAATTTTAGCACCATTTAAACGTGTTTTTTCCAGTTTTTCACTTTTTAATTGGTAAACATAGTTGATAAATTGCACAATAAATTTTGTTAGTTCGCATGATCAAACATTGGACTTTTATTACATTTTTTGACACCTTTGAGACCACATTTTTTTCATTTTATGTTTTTATTCAATTTAGTTACATATTCTAAATTTTCACAAACAACACAATCTAGACTTGGCTTTTCATTCAGATAAAACTACACAAGTGTTCATTTTTCAATTATTTCAAATACTTAAATGGCAAATTACATTAAATTTTCTATGTTAGCATCATGAAATAGCCTTTTCATTCTGAACGTTTTGTGACTATTCAACCACCCAATTTTCATTTTTTTATATTTCTCATTTAATGGAATAATCACATTATTTCTATTAGCTCGTATGTCGCCAATCAAATACCAATCTATCATCAATCAGTAGAACAAATTACCATGATACGGGTTTTACGCCGCCCTCCTTGTGTCCGACATGCGGTGCCGACAACTATCACTTCTACTACTAAAACAACGCCGACGGCTTTTCGGCCGAACGAGCTGTATAAGATATTGCTTAAATACACACAACTAGGGTAATATATGTGCCATGGGCTGTTATAGCGCCCAGGAATGAGACAGGTGAATTTTCCTAGTGCACTACGGCATACACTCGAGCCAAAAACAGTTCGAAAAAGCGACGCTCACGCTCTCCGGGCGGCTGGAGCAGCCGGTTGGCTACATGTACCAGCATGCACCGCGACAGGGGTGGCATCGTGAAACTGCCCCGTGGGTTCGGTCTATTCAAGTGAAAGGAAAACAAAGCATATCTCCCGTTAGAGAGATTATTTGCGCCATCTTGCAAGATCGTGACAGTATGCGGCCAAAGCACAGCAGTCTGATGCGGCAGTCTAGCAAATGAGCACTAGAGAGAAGGGATTTCGCTTTTTCAGCTTTTAAGCAGACCGAAGAGGAATAATGCATATTTTTCTGATTGCTCTTACGGTGACAAAGATACCGGGGTCGCAATGACTAAGTAAATTTGCGCGGGGCAGAGTATTTAAACAGTACAGTTAGAACCAAAATGACGGAGGAAGCCGAGAAGTCTGCTATAAGGCCCAATTAATTATTACTGGCAGTAAAACTGCTATCCTAAAATTCAGCAAACAAATAATTTCAGCTGTACGGGAAAAGATTCTGACGCGGCAAATTATCGAAAAGCGATAAAGATATGCTAGTTATCGGCAAATGTTACTATCCCGGCAACGAGGTACACGAGCAGCCCAAGGTTTCTACTTCCGCACTGGCTCGGGACCTCTCAATAAAGGGAGCGGAAAGAGCACATGCTTGCATTTAGCGACCTGACTACGCATTGCGAGATCGAGCGTGGGAGGATTCCTCCACCAGATGCATCAATTAACATCCTAGCCATTGGCTGGAGAAGACGCTTATACAAGCTGAGTCCTAGTTAACACTTATTACTTTGATCAAGAAGAGAGTGAGAAGTTTGGGCTTAAACTGAACATTACAAAGGCAAAGATCATGGCGTCTTGCCCTATCAAGTCCTGGAGAATCAATGGACGAGAAGTGGAAGATGTGACAGATTTTCTCTTCTTGGGCTCCAAGATTACCTCGGAAGGAGACTGCAGCCATGAAATTAGGAGACGCCTGCTTTCGGGAAATAGAGAAATGGTTAGCCTAGACCGTCTAGTTAAGAGCAGAGACATTAGTCTGCCAACCAAGATCCGTATAACTCGTGCTATCGTCTTTCCAGTTGTGATGTATGGCTGCGAGAGTTGGACTGTGAAAAAGGCTGACCGCCGAAGAATTGACGCGTTTGAATTGTGGTGCTGGCGAAGACTCTTGAGAGTTCCATGGACTGCCAGAAGATCAAATCAGTCAATATTGTCGACCATAAACCCTGACTGCTCATTGGAGGGTCAAATTCTAAAGTTAAAGTTCAGCTACTTTGGTCATATGATGAGAAGAGAGGAGTCGCTGGAGAAAGATTTGATGTTGGGAAAGGTTGAGGGTCGCCGGAGAAGGGGTAGGCAGCGAACGCTGTACCATAGATGGCATCCTCGAGGCACTGCAGATGAAGTTATGTGATGTTAGGAAGATAGTGACAGACCGGAAAGCGTAGCGTGAGATGGTCCATAGGGTTGCGAAGAGTCGGACACGACTGAACGACTGAACTGAACTGAACTTTGATACACAACGGTATCTGCTTTATCACTGTGGGGCAAAAGGGGTCCCACGCCCGCATAATAAGGGAATGCCCTTTTTCTGCAAGGAGGGCCTAAAATGTAGAAATGACGGAAGATTGAAAACGCTGCTGCTCAGGTCGGGCCTCACACCCAGCAAGTAGCAACCCAACTGGCTGAGGAGGGCGCCCAGGAACGAGATATCCCAGCCTGCACCCGAGGCAAACCCTCAATCTCAACACCCCTCAGGCCTAGAGCCGAGGGTTGGAGAAGCCAAGCCCCATTTCCGTTGCAAAATAAAAGCTTACTCGTCCTCTTCCTTCGCTGATAAAAACACGAAGAGAAATGTTTCCTCGCAAATACTGCAGGAAAACAATCTCCCACGGACAGGAACCTAAATGGGCAAAAAGGCACAATTCACTTTCCTGCGCGCCCTACATCGTCCCGCCAACCCGCATATCTCATCGCACTTGTCATCCTTCCCAGGTTTCTCGTCCACGTGTCCGCACGGTTACTTTTGCAGCCTCATTTTTTCCCCGTACCATTGTTGACTGGAACGACCTTCCCAGAGACATTGCAGCCATCATGTGCTCCGCGACCTTCGCTGACAATCTTCATGCTCATTTTTCATCGTATTAACACTTGCCGCCTACAATGATGTACCCACCCCTTATGTAATGCCCCTCACAGGGCCTTTAAGGAAAATAAATGAAATGAAATGAAATTACAAGCCAATACTAGAGCTGGCCAGCCTTCAAAGCAATGCAGGTCCTCTCGGGGTTCGACTGAGTCCATCTTCATTGAAATCCCGTTGCCAGACAACATATTTCAATTTTGGGTGTGTCAAGTGTGGCGGCAGAGATGCAGTCATGCGCTTTTTCCCACCAGTGAATTATACATACGATTTCAAGGCACGTGCGTCCTCATTGCGCTTTTTTTTACACACTGTTTAGTTGTGCCACCGGAGATGGGAAAAAATTTTTATTGTCATGGCCAAGCACGCTAAAGATTTTGGGAACATTGTGTGTGCGAAAGGCAGAAGGTGAAGGTGAGCACAAAAGCCTTTACATCCCATTTTTATTACTTCCCTTAATGTTTTCGTTTAGGTACACTTCTTTGGCGGCGACGCTCTGTTCCCGGTCGTTCTCGTACAGTTTGCAGTAAAGCAACCTGGCAGAAAAAGGATCGAGGCAAGACGTTAAAAGCAAAGGAGAGAAAAAGTACGCTGTTCTCTTAAGCCATCCCGAATTGACAAAGAACTGCTGCAATGCGGGTGCACGCAATTATTTGCGGCTGGCCCATGCGTGTAACACTCGAGCAGAGAAGTGTGCATTCAAGCGGCTTCGGTAAGGAAACGGTGTCCGGCTAAATGGAACCAATGTCGAGTCAGAATGTTAGCTCCAAAGGATATGTCTGAAACCAGCAGCGCAGCTTTTCAAGGACCTAAGAAGCTTTCGGCCCGTTGCGATATGTAGAGAAGTACTCAAAGTCTGAAAGACTTGCTGTCAGCAACGACGGGTATCAGGCAGGGGTTTTTCGGGAAGAAAGCCTCCCGGGAATAGTGTAACACCGCTTGAAAAAAAGCTGCACTCTGTGTACATCTAATAAGTTATCTGAGGCACGTAGCGAGCGGAGAGGCGGGGAGAAATGGGGGGGGGGGGCGGTTTTCCGCCGCCTTCTTGGCTGCTGTTGTAGGCTTGTTGGTCTAACTTTGCTAAAAAGTGGACATAGCACAAAAGCAGGACGAAAAGAGGATCGAACAACACATTGCCTTAATTGTTTGTTCCTCTTTTGTACTGTTCTTGCGTTTTCCGCTTTGTAGATGCAAAGGCCCTCTTTTGCTATGTCTACCCGAGTTCATAAAGTTTTGCCTCGCCATCAGGTAACCCATTCGGAAGGAGTTGTAAACAGAAGCTACCAGCTTTCATTCATAGATGCTATTCCTAGGCCATGCAGGAACCTTCGTGAGACTTGATCATCAAGCGGGGATTCATGTCTCATTCCTGCCAACTTAACACAATATATTATAGTCCTTCTGACAAGCATTCCTCTGGCGGATGGTAGTTGGCTGGTGACATGAACGGGGCGACCTATGGCGTGATTCATAACCGACCTTGCCCACACTCGAAATTTCGGTTGCCCATCCCCAAACTAAGGTCAGAAAATATTAAAGTTGAATGGAGAGTAAAGATTTCGATGCGTTCGTACAGTACAGTGGCGGTTAGCAGAGTAAAACTTCGTCTCACTTTTTTTTGAGACCCCTGGTATTCTCGCACGGATTTCTAACGCACCTCTGCATCACTTTACAGCTATTCACATATGTTCGCCAAGGCTTGAAAGCGAACGCTAATGGAGCCGCGAGATCCCAGAAGCACAACCCTGCATGTGAATGTACTGCTGTGCAGGAAATGACAAAGAGCTTTTGCTCTGTAAGAGAGTGACACTCACAGCTAAGCAATAGCTCCATATTTTCGCCTTTCTCATTACTTCGTTGTTTTGAAATATCAAGCATTTGCTTTTGGAAGAGCCTGACGTGACCGTACAAATTATGTACGTTTCACAGTCCGTCCTCAAGAAACTTAAGTTTGTGGATCTCGCAATGTTGGTTTTTAATCTTATGTATAGTGTAGTAACCGATAAATCTTAATCCGCCAGATATCCTCACTGGCGAAGCTTTTGCGTTCGCATTATTAACGTTGCTAGCGCTGCAATAGTTCTACGTGCGTCTTTGGAAACATTACAATCTTTAAAACTACCGCAGGTTCCAAGAACCTGGTTTTGATGAGGACATTTTAAATGATTATAAAATGCGGTGCTACTGCAGGAGTGGCATAAGCTCTACCCTTCGTGAGGTTAGGGTGAGCAAACTGCACATTCCTCATGCGAGCTCGTTTCTTTTTCTAGAATGTCGCCTTACGAGGGGGTTGCAGGGACCGCTTGGTGCGGTTAATTGCTTGGGAATTCTGAACTGCCCTTTCTATAAAGTTTCATTAGAATGAGCTTAAACCTGAGAACCGTTAATTTTAAATTATTTTTCTTTTGTTGAAGCCTCTCCCTGCCACTGCATCATTTTCGACTGTTTATTTCGCTTTGTTTTGTTTTCTGCTGCCCAGATTGTGCTCATCCATCATGTTCGCCGGCCGTCATGAAAACGAAACGTTGAGACAGTACTTTCCTCCGCTTAGCCCATTCCCTCTGTCCACGGACGCAGTGTAGGCCTCTTCTTTTGCCTCACGTTTCCTAAGGGTTTCAAAGCATCATTTGTAATTAGTGTCATTAACCGGTGTGTCTTCTTCCTTGAAACACTTTTAAACTATCAGCAATGGCCTTCATGAACCTCTTTCTTGTCCTCCATCTACGCATTGCTTTCTGCCATGTTTATAGGAAAGATGCAAAAGTGCACTGAAGTAGCACGCAGTGGCTGTAGTGGAGACAGCGCTTTAAGACGGCAGTGAAGAATGCTGCGGTTGGCAACATCAGTCCAGTGAAGTCAAGTGCACGCGGCTTCTGTAGAATGTCACCGCGAACTACTCAAACTTGGTGGGCCGCGAACGTGAGGCCATCGCGGTGTAGGCGGAGTTTTCTGCCTCTGTCTACGTGTATGCAATAGTGATGCGGAAGAGGTCAACCATAAGAAATCGCACTACTCTAGTGTCCCTGATAATATCCACTGGTAGAGCTGTTTCGAACACAGAACATTTTGACAGCCTGTCTCGCAGGTGCCATTAACCGCTGTGTCTTCTTCCTTGAAAGTGTAGTGTTTACATGGGAATGTAAACACAACTACACTTTCAAGGAAGAAGACACAGCGGTTAATGGCACCTGCGGAGCAATGGGAGCAATGACGGAGCAATGGGAGGGCCTGCTAACCAGCTGCGAGCTCACCGCCCAAAGGGCATTGGTGCAGCACGCATGCGAGGTAGCCAGGACCAGTGGAGCCCTGGAATGAGGGAACCACCCGTGCTAAGGAGTCTCCAACGGTGGCGAAGAAGCGGCTGAAGGAAGACTCTCCGAGACTAACCAAAAGACCTCAATAAAGTTTTTTCACTCACTCACTCTTCCTTGAAACACTTTTAAACCATCAGTCAACGGCCTTCACGAACCTCTTCTTTCTTGTCCTCCATCTACGCATTGGTTTCGGCCATGTTTACGGGAAAGATGCAAAAGCGCAAAGAGGTCGCACGCAGCGGCGGTAGTGGAGAGCGCTTTAAGCCGTCAGTGAGGAATGCTGCGGTTGGCAACATCAGCCCAATGAAGTCAAGTGCACGCGGCTTCTCTGGAATGTCACCGCGAACTACTCAAACTTGGTGTGCCGCGAACGTGAGGCCATCGCGGAGTAGGTGGAGTTTTCTGCCCCTGTTTGCGTGTGTACAATAATGATGCGGAAGAGGTCTACCATAAGAAATCGAACTACTCTAGTGGCCCTGATGATATCCACGTGTAGAGCATTGCATTCTCTGTTTCTAACACAGAACATTTTGACAGCCAGTCTCGCTGGTTTTGGTAACGACCCAAGAATGAACAATCTGATCTGCACAAGAGGCAACCTATATTCTGTGTACCTAGAGGGTATTCGCTCGTTGCTGGACGCCTTACATAGGAAAAAAAAATACTCCAGCGAGTGCACCCCAGCACGCGCCCGACACTAACTCTCGGGAGAGGATTTAGGCCCCTCTCCAGAGGATACTCATTACGCACCCTTCTAAACAACCACTCTTCCTCTCCACCTATCGTCCTCTCATCGCTATTCACAGCCATGTGTCAAACTGAGGAAGGAGCCGAGTGGTCTTCGTAACGCCCGGTTTCTTCAAAATCAGTACAGTTTTGGTTGATATTAATAATAATTGGTTCAGAGGAAGGGAAAAGCGCTGTATCTGTCATACTTGCTCTATGGACATCTTAACTGCTCCGTAAGGGCGGAATGAGGGTGGGAGTGAAAGTGGAAAGAGAGAAAGGGGAGCCGTAGTGCAGGGCTACGAAGTAATTTCGACCACCTGGGGATCTTTACCGTGCGCTGACATCACACAGCACACGGATGCCACTTCGTTTCGCCTCCATCAAAGCGCAGCCGCCATGGTCGGGTTTGAACCCGGGAACTCCGGACAGTAGTCGGGCGTCTTACCACTCCATCACCCCGGCAGGGAAGTTTTGGTTGATCATTCTCCCATTCAGGAACAGCGAGCGAATGCACACAGAAAATGGCTATGCCAGGTGGGTTGAATGGATAGAGGCGAACTCTCGAAGACAGGGTGGCACCGTCTCTTAAAACCAGTTTAAGAAAAGGGTTCAGCATTCTTATTGTCGACGAACATTTTTCAGGGCGCAGAACAAGCGAGGTTGTTTTATTGACTAACAAGTCACTCTGGTCGAGCTGAATTACAGCAAAGAAGGCACCCAGGGATGAATCTCATTAGTTTTGCACGAATGTTTCTCTGTAATTCTCATAAGCATGCACCTTCCAACTTGGTGAAGCCTGCTGCTGCCAATGTAGAAAGTCAATCTAGTCTTACCGCTCTGCTTCCACAATACAAAGCTTTCTGACATGGGTGATAGGTCTCCTTTCAAAGCGCAGGTCGACCGCACCACCCCAGTACGTCTTGATGCCCAATGAATGGGAAAGCCCGGGTACTGTCGCCCGCCCCTGGAATTGGTACCCTCTCCACAGCGGCCCTGAGCCCGAGCTTACAATGTGATCTCCATACGTTTTAGCGCATGAAGCGGTGCTATCTCAGCGACCAGCGCCTCCTCGTTGCACAGTGGTTGCTAACCACTGGCGGACAGTTTAGCGTGGAATAGCTATTCACCCATTCACCCGACGTCTTTGAGTAATTTGTGCCGGATAGAAAACCTTCATCGCATAAAGCGGCCCCTCAAGCTTATAGAGCCAGTCCCCTTAGGAACAAGTATGATGGAGCTTTTTTTCGCAAACTGCATCGATATTGGTGAGAGTAAATCCTTGGATATTTGAAGACCTTAAAAGGTTGTTTCTAGGGCTAAAGGAAACTATGCTTATAAAGCATGTTCCACTATGCCGTTTTTCTTTTTTCTTTTTTTTTGCCACTGCATCTTCGGACGTCAACACACTATACTGTGCCCGCAAACTCATGTTTCTGCTATATATTTCTTTCTTCAAAGTAGATAAAGCATAATGTCCTCCACGCAAAACTTGATGTAATGCTACAAATTTTCCTTAGCAGCGTTTGATTCACGTTTGGCTTTTTCATTTTCCCTTTTGTGTCTTCGAATTGAATATACTCGGTTAGCGTAGCTGTGGTTAATTCTTTGAATATCCGCTTGATTTGAGCCGGTTCAGTCTTTCGCTCCACTGCCGCCACATTCATGTCGGTAATGCAATGAGTACGAGCTGTCCGCTGTCGCGGAGGTCTGTTCTTCTTGTTTGAAGTGTTCTGAAAATTAAACACACAACTGTTGTTTGTAGGTGCACGTGGGCTTTACGCTATTAGTAATCGCAATCAACAATCTCGCTTAACGTTTTTTTGTTAATTTTAGCGACAAAGGAGCCCAGGCGAAAAGGTTGGGTAAAGTAAAAGAGACCTTTCGGCTTCCGTATGGATACTCTGTTCACTAATAACTGCACTTGGAAAGAGACATTTAGGTTTGTTTCCCTAATCGTGCTAGACATCTTGCATACGTTGGCGGGAGACTACCGTCCTTGCGATTGTTTTTTTCTGTTGTTTTTATTACGACAGATTTGAGATATTGGTGCGAAAGCCAGATCCGTTCTTTGGCTATACTTGAGGTTCCTTCTCATCCGATATTTTGCGCTGCTAATACCGCATTCTAGATTAGAGCGTCTCTGACAACATTCTTGTTCTTGACATCATTCTTACGATCCTTTGAACGTTTTCGAAAATACCGTTTTCGTCTATGCAGACATAGTCGCTACCGCGCAGGGGATCTTATAACCTATGTCCGGAAATACTTCTATTCTCTGTTTTTCTTTCACATTAACCAGTTCGTGCCACAATCTGCGGGTGGAACGTGCGCAGTGTGCGCGTTGTACGTACGCAGTACATGTCCCAGCCCTTCACTCATCATCATCATCATCATCAGCCTCACTATGCCCACTGCAGGGCGAAGTCCGCTCCCATATTTCTCTAATTAAGCTGGTTCTGTGCTAGCTCTATCCACTCGACCCCTGCGAACTTCTTAACCTCGTCCGCCAACCTTATTTTCTGCCGCCCCCTGCTACGCTTTCCTTCCCTTGGAATCCAGTTTGTTACCCTATCCTCTCTTCGCACTGCGTGTCCCGCCCATGCCAATTTCTTCTTCTTGATTTCCACTAGAGTGTCAGTAACTTGAGTAACTTCTCTGACCCAATCAGCACGCTTCGTATCTCTTAATGTTACTCAAACATTTTTCGTAGCTTCACTAATGACCGGTAAATAAGGAATGGCGGCACGTAAACATGGTTCGCAGCCACTTTCAATAACGTGCCGCCATTTCTTATGTGCCTGGCATTAGTGAAGCGCTGGGACGTGTGCTGCATACGTATGACGAGCATATTTGTCCACGTTTCCAACCGAAAGTTGCGGCACAAATTGGTTGTTGTGAAAGAAAAACTGAGAAAAGAAGCGAATTCCGGGTGTCATGTGCAAGATACCCTGCAGCGATTGCGACCAAGTATACACAGGCAAAATCGGGAATTTTGAAAACGATTTAAGGATTATATGAATGACGTCAACAACGAGAAAGTTGTATCCAACGCACTTGCCGAGCACTCCGTATCAGAAGTGGACAGTATCTGCTGAAACGAAGCTCGATTATCACCAACGAAAGGAACTGTATTTCATGACAGTGTCTCGAACTACTCTTTGTAGAAACAAAAAGGTCACTTGATCCCATGGATGGCAATCTCGAGCCAATATATGCAAAATACCTCGGATGATTACTTAAAGCCAAGCGTAGTTTTTCGGTGAACAAGGCTTTCGTATGAAAGCCGAAACGTCATGTTTTCTCTACCCAAGCCTTTGCTCGGTGTACCGTTTGTTACTAAACTTATTTTATAACCAGACAAAATTTTGTCCAACCATAGATTTCAGCTTTTATTTCAATAAATAAAGTGTGTAGACCTTTCGGAAGGGATTTCTAGATGTGCTGCTTGGTGGAGGAATACAGGCAGGATTGCGCCCTCTCTACCTTGTTCTAAAGTCGAACGAGCCCATTATTAGAGAGTGGAGGCATCTGTGATGTCGTCGGTTTCGCCAGAGAGCGGAGGCGCTGTTGAATTAGAGGGACTGCAGAGTGTTTACACATACCGACAAATACAGGATGAACACTATACAGCTAAATCACCGAATAGTTATGCAGGGGGATATTAGAGAGGCCTTAGCCATGCAGTGGACCGAATTAAGCCGAATAGTGCGATGGCGATTTTAACCTACAATACAGGTAATTTTGCTGCATCTGTGACATTGCGCATACCGCTGCGTGCAAAAAGAGATTAAATGTATTTTCATTCTTCCTATATCTTCTTGGTCCTTCCTTGAGGTACGACGCAAAGGCAGAGTATAGCGCAAACTGAAGATCATATCTGACCCCGGTCTCGTGACGGGGAATGGTTACATATACGAAGGGAAGTAAGTTCTCTGTTAACTAGTTAGTGTCATATTCTGGATGTGCCTCCTTTACAAATGAAGGCTTTTGAACAAGTGGCACTCAAGTGTGCGAATGTCCTTGGCGTAGAGCTCAACCCGTTTATGAGACTGGAAGCTTGGCGCGCATCCTTGACAGAAATTCGTGTTATTAGCAGCCAGAGCTATCTGCCTACTCCCCACCGCTGCTTTATTGGAAACACTTTAGCAATGTCGCTATTTAAAGAAGGAAGGCCGTATGTCTCATACTGCGTGCTGACCATTCGCTCGTTCCTTGAAGGCGGTACCAAAGGTTTTTAAAAGCCTTGGTCTTTGTACCTTCTTCAGTGATACCACGCATGCGCAGTTTCTCATTAAGGCATATTACTGCATTTTGATAGACATTGAGGCATAGGCACATAGCAACTGAGTAATGGTAGTTCTCTGTGTGGTAGTAAAGATACTAGTAGTGTTCGCAAAAGTTAACCGATTGAAATAATGACATTTTGAAAGGGGATGTGTGAACTAAGTCAGGACTGGAGATTTTCTTGTGTGTGAAAGGGTTATGCTTCTGAGTCGCCGTATATATTGCCCTGTTAATGCATCAGAATAGTCAGACGTCTAAATGGTTTGAGAATAAAGTGCTTTAAGAGCACAAGAAAAGAAGATCACGCAGATCTGTTTTGACTAAAGTCTTAGAGCTGTTCGTGCCATGTTGTCTTCTTCAGCACAGTTATCTTGGCTGCATCAAGAAACCCATTCGCGAGAATAAAGGGAGAATTTCTGACTGCATAATCGAATAAATATTTCGTATCTTTCTTTAATGGGCACGCCACTCATCTAAAGCGGTCAATTATTCTTGTAGGCAACTTGGGAGGGACTAGAATCTGCTTACAGAATGGGTAACTACAACGCGGCCGCTTTGTTTGATAGTAATAATGTGGAACAGCTCGATGCTAGGGGAGGCGCGCGACTCGCTGCTATTTATAGTGCACCGAACTCCAAGGATAGGTTTAGAAAACTAGCAAAGGGGAACGTAATTACCAAAATTTATTGCTTTCTTGTCCGCTCTTCCTACCCTTGGTTTTATCATGGACGCGCAACCATTCCAGCAACCACACAAGGGCCAAGTAAGCTTTACCTCCACCGTCTTTAGGACCACCAAGCAAACAAGTGGAATTAGGTTCCACTGGATTTCAGGCGATTAGTCAAGGCAGACATGAGAATCCATTTAATGTCCTGCTGTAGTCAGGCAAACGACCCTGTAAGACGAAGAAGATAGATTGGGCCAAAGCCATTCTGCTATGCTTAGTCTGCCCGAGATCTGTTCAATTATCAAGCCTTCATGCATAAGCCAGGACTGACCTCGACCCGCTATGTGCGTATCCTGGTTTTAGCGGTACACAGTACACGGCCTTATGTAGTTAAACGGGTAGATGGGCGAATACGATTTGTGGAGAATAGGGGTTATCCGCCCGGAAACGCGACCATGTGAACGGAAGCTGCCCGTCTTTTAAATTATTTTAGGGTAGTTTACTCGACTTAGGGGATGGTTTTACGTATTCCTGTGTAGTTGCTCCTGCAGAGAGCTCAAAACTGTGGGACAAAACAAAGTCTATAATTATACTTGATTGATTCGTTTAGGCGGAGGAAGTGCCGAGATAATTTTTCCCGATTCAGATTATATTAAAATCTGAGGTTTTTAAATACTGTGTACTCTCCACGGAAACACAAAGCATGCGAGTTAAAGCACTCTCAGCAGCTCAGCCCGCCGTCAAGCTGAGCTGGCTGCTACACGAGACCCTACTTCGGGGCAGGCACGTACACGACTGAATTATCTCACCGCGAAGGCTCGGAGATATGAACGCGATCTATTGCGACGCCAGTGGCATGCATGGTGTGAACAATTTTCTGATAAATCATCGAATGCCTCACTATGGCGAACGTTTCGTGCAATGGAACATGGTCGTCGTTCTACTGACGCAGCAGCAACAGCATGCTTTGCGGCTAATCTGTCGCCGGGTGATTTCGCCAAAGAAGCTGCTCGAAAATTTTTCCCAAAATACGATATACTGCCTCCTTCAGCTGTAAACCTTAATTTGGCAGGTATCCCTGCAGACGCATGGAAATTACCATCTGCTGCCGACGCAGATGGAATTGCGAGCCCCTTTTCGATGTGCGAGCTGCTGGCTGCAATTGACGATGCGAAACGGAAAACAGCGCCCGGCCTGGACAAAATTCAGTATGAGGTTTACAAGAACCTCAGTACTGCTGCACTTCCTCAACTACTAGACACCATAAACAAAGTGTGGCTTGATGGTGTCGTACCCGAGAGCTGGAAAACCGCTGTCGTGATCCCTATTCCCAAACCTGGGAAGCCTCCAACGGACCTCGCCAACTTGAGACCAATCTCCTTAACATCAACGCTTTGCAAGCTTGCAGAGAAAATGCTAGCCACACGACTTTCTTGGTGGCTTGAACAGCACGGTTTTTATCACCCTGCTCAAATTGGATTTCGTCCATACATAGGTACAGAGGACGGGTTGGCTGTCTTGGCCTCAGCAGTTCTGTCATCTACCCGCAGCCGCGATGTACGTACCATATTAGCAATGGATGTTGAAAAGGCATATGACAACATCAGTCATGCTGCAATCCTGAATGCCATTGACATGCTCCATCTCCCTCCGAGAGTACGCACTTTTGTCGCATCATTTTTGGATGGACGAAAATTTGCAATACGTCTCAGCGGTGACACTGTTGGTTCATTCGTTTCACTACGTGGCGTGCCCCAGGGATCAGTATTGTCTCCGACGTTATTCAATATTACTTTCATCCCATTGGCGCGGCGCTTACATGATATCCCTGAAATCAAGTTTTTGCAGTACGCAGATGATATCACGGTATGGAGCACTCACCATGATCTTCTCACTCGAGGCCGCCCTTCAGTCAGCATTAGACGTAACCTCTGATTACGCCTCCTCCATTGGCCTTCAACTTTCTGTGTGTAAAACGTCATACACGTCAGTCGCCAACCGCTGGGGACGCCGTAAACTTGCCTCAAATCCAATTCGTCTCTCTCTATCAGGCACCCCAATACAAGAAAGTTCGAGCCTGAAAATTCTGGGCTTAACAATTCACCAATCAGGATCAGCGACTGCTTGGCTCTCTCAGGCAAAAAAGCAAGCACTTCAAACTATAAGTTTAATAAGAAGAATTGCACCTAAAACGGGTGGCGCTGGCTCGTCTGTTGCACGCCAGTTAGTGAGGGTGGTTCTGCAGCCCCGTATTGTTTATCAGGCCCAGTTCCAGCATCTTACAAGGGCACAATGGGATCGCCTTGAAGCCTTAAATCGAGAAGCTATGAGGACCATAACATGGTTGGTTGGTTGGTTCATAGGAAGGGAAAGGCGCAGTATCTGTCACACTTGCTCTGTGGACACCTGAACCGCGCCGTAAGGGAAGGGATGAGGGTGGGAGTGAAAGGGGATAGAGAGAAAGAGGAGCCGTAGTGGAGGGCTACGGAGTAATTTCGACCACCTGGGGATCTTTAACGTGCGCTGACATCGCACAGCACACGGACGCCACTTCGTTTCGCCTCCATCGAAACGCAGCCTTCCACGAATCACACCGGTCGTAGCGTTACAGGAGAATGCGCAGCTCAACACCATCGATGAATTGGTGCAGCAGCGCCGAGATGCTCGCAGACTCAAGGCCACTTTGTCACATTCCACGCAAGCACTGAGGGCGTATGCAACGTCACACATTATTCTTCAGCCACCTACGCCAGTTCTCCCTCCCTGGAAATTTATACAGTTAGGAGACAACAAGCCAACTGACATCCGCAGACCGACGTCTGCCAACTCTGCATCGTTGCTACGCCAGAGATTTGAAGAGCAAGATGCTAACCTGCCTCAGGATTCCGTAGTAGTGTACGTAGATGGAAGCCTGCAAGGCTGTGAAGCCAAAACGGCAATCCACTGTCCACGGAGGCCTAGCCTGAATCAGACAACTACGTTTCAGCTTTCGGAACCACTTACATCTTTCTGCGTTGAGCTTGTGGCAGTTCAAGAGGCACTCTGCTCCGTGACTTCTATAACCATGCTCCCTACAGCCCACATTGTAATCCGCACTGACGCACTTCAAGCAGTACGTCTGCTCCGACGTGTCAGCCGCTGCCCTAAAATTTGCCAGGACATCCACCAGCTTGCGGCGCGCATGCCACAGTCAATACGCATTGAGTGGGTCCCACGGGATCTGCTGCCTTCCCAAAGTCAAGCTGATTTTGCAACCCGCCTCGTGAACCAAGACGCATCAATCCCACAGCTTCTCGAAGTCGACGACGCTACCCTCCTTTTGTCAAGAAAGGAGCACCTCCGGCGCCGCACACGTGCACTTATCCCTCCGTGTGCGATATCCCTTCCCCGCGGTCTCACCCGTGCAGAGGAGGTTGCGCTTAGGAGGATCCGGGTCGGTGTTGCCCTTACACCAGCTGTAACTAGGACGTGGTCATACTTCCAACACTTATATCCTCGCCCAGGATGCCCGATCTGTAACAACGAAGATGTCGAGGCCGACATCCACCACTTGCTGTGGGACTGCCCAGCACTCAAGCCAACACGATTCCGGCACCTGAGAATAGCTGGCCTTTCAGCAACCAATCCTGCCTCATACGTCACTTGGACGCAGGGACCTCATCATCGCTCACTTCTGGACTTCATAAAATCAGCCAACCTTTTTCCATTCATTTAATCATTTATTCATCCTTCATCTCATAACCTACTGATGCCCTGAGGCAATAAATATCGACTTAAAAAAAAAAAAAAAAACACTTATAGCGTTAACTCATTGCAGGGTTTAGTTCAAATACCCTATTTTATTTATTTTTCTGTTTGTTCTTTAACGCATCATCCTTCCAAGCAGATCCGCATTATTCCATCGAGGATGAAGCACCTAGACTGATGGCAAACGCTTTGCAATAATTTAATGTATATAAAAAGCAATTAATGTGACACATGACACACTTGAGCACACACCTCGATCACTGAAAACTATATAAAAGAACTTTTCGTGACGATAACAAGATGTCAAAACACTTGCCAAGTTAATGAATGATGTGTAACGTTGTCAAATTCGAGGTTATATGACTTCTTGCGAACCATTTGCTAAAAGAAAAAAATCGGAAAAAGAAACTGTAAGAACAAAAATCCAGCACCGAAATATTTTACAGACTCGGTAACGCGAAACTTTGGCACAGCTCTTCGTGTGTATTTTCCTAGCGATATCGTTTTCGGGAGGTAATTAAAGCTCCATATTGGTAAAAAGAAATCTGTTTTGTATTTTTGTAGCCTTGCGGGCGGATGTTCTCCACCAAAAAACGCTTCCTTACAACACTTTCAGCATTCATGCCTCGTAATTGCGGGTACCTTTTGTGGAGTGAGGGCGGCGTTCTGAATATGCTTTTCGTTAATGCTGCCACGTTAAATCACAGATGATTTAGAGGGAGCCAGGACTTCAGAAGTAGCGACAAGTGAATATATTAATTAGCAACGGCGTATTAAGGGTCATGCGCTATAATGTCTGGTAAATATTTTGGTTAAACTTGTAAAGTTTATTCTCGCATTCTCAAAGGCGAAACGTCTGAGAAATGCATAATACGCATGTAGCGCCCAAACTCTAAGCGTATGCAGTTGCGAATTATCCCTTCCGACAGCCGGTTTCAAAGCCCCAAGAAATAAATCGCGCAAACACTGCGATCATATAATAGTTTCTTAAGGAATGTTTGGTTAAGAATATTACTTCATCTGAGAATATTTTTCCTAAGAGTATTCGCTCTTGACGGCTTCCAAATGGGACCCATTAAAAAGCAAGAAAACGCACGCTTTACGACAATAATTGGCACTGTGCAGAAAAGTCAGCTTTGAACCGCGCAATGGAACAAAAGTTACAATAAGGCTAAACGGGAATTTATTTGCTCTGCTTGGTTAACAAACGGATATTTATTGCACGCCTGCCACATCCGCTAGAGCAAAGTTCTGATTTAAATTTTACTTGTTAAAAGTAAACTCGACCCTGCTCACTGACCGGGTAACTGTGTGGATGTATCAAAGCATTATCACCGAATTATTGACCCTCATTAGGCAACGTTTTCGTGATCAAGGCATTTAACGCGATCACATAAACGCAGAGTTAGGATGTAGTCAGAGCAGACAGAGTCAACCTGCTGCTTCACTAGCAATCTTGTTTTCGCCATAGAAAACCTGCTCGTTGCAATGCTGAATTCGCGATTTAAGAAATCTACGCCAGGAGCTAGATTCTGGAATTTCAGGCTGATAATTACTTCTTTTCTGTCCCCAGGGGCTACTGAAAAAGAGACCGACAATCACTGCGTTCCTGTGTCCTAGTTTCAAGCTTTTATTGAAAGAGCCGGTATAAACCCTGTTCTGAAATAGTGATTTGCTCAGACCTCATTTACGACCTTCAAATGAAACCTTTATAGTTTGCTCTTCTTGAAGTTGTCCATAAAAAGTACTTTTTGGTGCTTGAAAATAATACATATGGAAACACAGTTTTGCGTGGCAAAGTCTCGTTCAGCGTCAATGTTAGTGCTTGCAGTGTTTCATCCAGTAATGGAATTTTTCGCCTATGCGGCATTGACATAAAACATCTATTCTGGGAGATTACTGTCTTGTACTTTAAACACTATGCGAGATACTTGCGTGCCATCATTCAGGGTAGCTGCAAGAAAAGGTAATGGTCAGATGAATAAGGAAACTAGTCAAAGATTTTGTTTTTGATATATTGCAGTTCTGAACAGAAGGTGTGAAAACCTGATGGAGGTCCACTAATAACATTTTTTTTTTCATTGGCAACGTGACCTGAATATGAGGAATACGCATATGAACGCTGAGTGTGTTGAATTTTTGAAACGGTGTTGCTTGCCGTTTTACACATCAATACTAAATTCGTATCGGTATTTGATGATGTTGAGGGAGTTAGCATGCCTTTATCAACATTGTCAGGCGCAGCGTAGCCGTTTTTAATTTGCACTGTGTTAAAACTAACTGGCAGAGGCTTTGAGACTTGAGTGCGTCTTGTAGATTGGAAGAAGAAGAAGATTGGTTTGGTTTGGTTTGTGAGGTTCGACGTCCCAAAGCGACTGAGGCAATGAGAGAAGCCGTAGTGAAGGACTCCTAAAATTCCGACCACTTGGGGTTTTTAACGTCCACTGACATCCCACAGCACACGGGCGCCTTGCTTTTCGCCTCCATCGAACGGGGTGGTGCAGTGGTAAGACGCCCGACTACTGTGCCGGAGTACCGGGTTCGAACCTGACCTCAGCTGCTGCGTTTCGATGGAGGCGAAACGAAGAGGCGTCCGTGTGCTGTGGGATGTCAGCGCATGTTAAAGATCCCCAGGTGGTCGAAATTACTCCGAAGCCCTCCACTACGGCTCCTCTTTCTCTCTCTTTCCACTTTCACTCCCACCTTCCTCCCTTTCCTTACGGCCCTCTTCTAAGTGATTGTACTGAACTGGGGATCACGGACACCGGAGGTCTGTGTTTTTCCTTCGCGATATCATACCGCAGCAATAGCGTCTCATGCAGTATTTTTGCTACTAAATGCCTTTTATGTATCAGTGACCCAGAAAGCGTAACAACGCAGAGGATAACCACAATTAGGCAGCCCCGAAGAAGTGCTTCCCCATTTCCGCTTGCAGATCTATTTATGCTCTTACAACGTAGTACTAAGGAGGTAGGTGAGATGCTGTTTAATGACTCTCTTATAATAATTGGGCATTTTTGGATACCTATGATGGCTAGTAACCCAATGCTGACACCTCTTGCGGCGAAGCGTATGCGCAATCCCGGTGTCCCTCGCCAGTATCATTGGGGAACTGTCGTCGCTATAAGATGCTAACCAACGTATTGCTTTTTTATCTGATTCTCTCTTCGCAGGAAGTGTCCGCAAAACAGTGGGATGGGGGAATCTTTTCAGGCTGTCGAGCACGTACGGTCAAAATCTATCTCTTAAAAAGTTTTCTGCAGGGACCAGTCGGTATAGCAACCTAAAATTGAAAGCCTTCATGAAGATAAGGACGAGTACGGGACAATCGTTTGTCTCCCACTTGATCGTTTTCTATAGCGGTTTCAAAATTTATGGCCCATCCATTGGTTCGCCTTACTATACCACTTGTTCTCCGGTAGAGTGTTGACTCTGTGTACATATGTTCGTCTCAGAAGTAAGCGAAGAAGAAACCATTTGTTTCTGCCCTCTTTCCCCTCCTCTTTAGTCATCTTTCAGCGCCTCGGCTTTTGATCTCTTAAGCCTGTCCATCCCTTGGTCACTGCTAAATCACTGATCCATTACCGAATTACGGAACGAAGAAACGAGTTTTGGCTGATGACGACATTAGGTCGGATAACGGTGGGCAGCTTACCTCGATCCAGAGTGGGATACAAGAAGGCCTGGTGGTAGTGTTTATCATTTTATCAAGGTTTCTTTATATTTTACTGCCGAACTTTACGCATTTAGTCCACTAAACGCAATAATTACGTCATGGTATTTTGGCACAAAATATCCTTCACAATGGGAGTTTCAAACTAAGTACTAAAGCAGGAAATATTATCGGACACTATTGAACACATTTATATTTTCTTTCAGGCTTATTGAAAAAGGTCACCTATGCGCCATAAACACGTATCCAGAAGCAGTCCATTTAGTGAGGTTTATAGCTTCAAAATCATGCTTCTCGGTCTCATGTGAGTGGTTGAAGTAGCACAATGTCATTTCGGTTGCACCTGTGAGAGGCGCCACGCAATATCACATTGCGTTCATATAGCTGCAGCTCTGGTGCGGCTACTTGAAGCGAGTTGAAATGTTCCGTTGCGGTATATTGTATGATGAAGATAAGAAAGGTAATTTTCTGCTCGAGAATAATGGCGAGAGTTGTAAGAAGACTTTCAATTAGCAAGGCTGCAAGCCAATTTAGCATTTGTGAAGCTGAATTTTAATGAGAGACCGTGTTGCTTCTAGAAATTTTATAAGGTTGATTTGCCGGGGTCCCAAAGGGATTATGCGTGATCTAGCTTGCGGAGAATCTAATTTGTGTTCATTTTGAGATAATGCAGTGAGTGAGGAATTCCGGCAATTGTATGACATCGTCCGGCTTCAATTAAATGTTGTGCAGCCACTGTGTGTGATGCAATGACTGATTTGCTCTTGAAATCACGTTATTTTGAGTCGTGTCCTCGCCTGTGATTGTCTTTTTGGGCTGTTTTCTTATCACTTACGAATACTCACGCATTGAACGGCGAGCCTTAAGAGGTTCGGAGAGCGTCAAGGAAACTTGACAGAACCGGGTGGACTCGAAGGAGCTCGTAAATTCATCATATTAAAGGCACTAAGTCGAACTCCTGCACTCATATCGTTTTGTTTTGTTTGTGGGGTTTGACATCCCAAAGCGACTTAGGCTATGAAAGAGGCCGTAGGGGAGTATTATGAAAATTTTGACCACCTAGGGCTCCTAAACGTGCACTCATATCGCACAACACAGAGGCGTCTTGCTTTTCACATGCGTTGACAAGCCGATTCTGATGCCGGGAATCGATGTCGCATCCTGGGGCGAAGGCCGAGTTCCCTAACCACTGCACCACCCGTAGAGAGCCCTGCATTCATGTGTGAATACTGTGAATATATAATAAGGCTTCCCTTGTTTACACCGACGTTGTCTTTCTCGGCCTGGCCGGGCGTATTCAGTCGAATGCCCTCCGGTGGCAACAGCAGTCACAGCGGTGACAGCGGCGACATGTCCCAGGTGTAAAATATTGCACAGCAGTGTAGGCAACAATGCGATGCTCGAGGCCCCTTTCCCAGCCGAGAACAAAAAGAAATTCAAGCGCATTTCAGGATGCCTGTCGCATGCTGCCAATAGAGGCGTCGTGGAAAGGTGCTTCACGAACATTGCAAATCAGTAAGGGTGAATAATATTTCAGATAATCTTTTCTGCGCTGTGTGTACAGTGCAGTATTGAGAAAGAAACGTACGCTCTATGGTAGCCGTCGCAATGACAAACGGCGGCCCGCTGAAGCCGCAAAATATTTGTATCAGCTAAATAACAGAGAGGCCGCACAATGCGACATGTAGAATTTACCTCTACGTGGAACAGGAGGAGCGAAAACAATTAGTGGTTGGTATTTGGACGGCCAGAAGCTCAAATCAGTCGATATTATGTTCATTGGAGGCTCAGATTCTAAAGTTAAAGCTCATCTACTTTGGTCACTGATGAGAAGAGAGGAGTCACTGGGAAAAGATTTGATGTTGGAAAAGTTGGAGGGTCGCTGGAGAAGGGGTAAGCAGCGAACGCGACGGTTATAGGGCATCCTCGAGGTGCTGCAGATAAAGTTATGTGATGTTAAGAAGATAGTGAGAGACCGGAAAGCGTGGCGTGACATGGTCCATAGGGTCACGAAGAGTCGCACACGACTGAACGACTGAACTGAACTGAACTGAACTCGTTTTCTGCACCAAAGCGTGCTTGCTGCCGACACGACATGCTGTTGGTGAAATCGATATGCTTCAATGTCTCCTGGCACGGACGGTAAACAATGTTTTCTTTTTTTTTTTTTCGGGTGGGACAAGGACCGCAGTCTTCTCTTCTTCGGCATTTGTTCTTAAGTAAGGGTAAGTATCAGACTCCGTTCTTCGTAAGATTGGGCACCGGCTTTGTCGACGCCGGTGTTCGGAGTTAAAAAAGAACAGTTGAATGCAAGCACGTGGCAGCCTCTCTGGTGATTCTGCCGTATATGCATTTGTCGCACTAGTCAGACGGAAATACGTACACATTTCTAAGGATGCTCAGAGCGTGTGCATCGTTTCCGGGATTAAAGGACACCTTCGCGATTACCTTTAGTGCGCCTTTAGGTATTTGCACTATTACAGAGCTATGCACGCATGCATCACATGAAACACGGAAGAAAAGCTTTTATAATTCTGCGATAGAACTCGTTTTACTTCGATTACTTCAATCGAAGTGGAGCAGCCCAGCACATGACCAAAGAGTTTCGCTCTGCTTCAATTAGGCGCAGAAATCGACGCTAGCGCGGTATTAAAAATGGCGAAGGCAGTACTTAACAAAACTGATTGACAGCGCCGCTTGAACTGCTGCCTGTTCCTGAAAGTGTTAGCCACCGAGTGGGAGGCTATGCACATTACGTGTATTTCTGGCTGCCGTCAAACTCTGCATTGCGGCTCAATATATTATTGTTATTTGTCCTGCACACGATCACTGCGTGGAATGCACGATCAAGAAGCGGGCGTTTCTCCGCAATAAGCAGACTGCAATGCGCTACTTAGGCGCTTGAGTTGACAATAGCGAGAGAAATGTGGGAAAATGTCCCCTCCATGAACACAATGTATGGGCAGAGATAGGGTACTGTGCAAAATTCCGTTATATCGAACTGCGTGCGAACGAGCTGCCGTTAGCCTCCGCAAACATACGGACACCATGAGTTCCCATACGGCGGCTCATGCTTCGTTTTGCTCGCGTCAATGTAAGTCAAACTCTCGATCATTAGGGTTTTGTGTGTATACGGTTTACTCTTTTTGCACCAACAAAGTATTTACTACCACCACAGGTAATGATTTCTTTTTTTTGTAGCCCAGCAGTTGTAAACAGAGCAGCATGTCTTCTGTTTAGGGATAATTATTTAAACGATTACTGTAGCCTTACTGAGTTGCGCGACGGACACTGGGCGTAGTTATTGTTATGCGGAAAACTAGTGCGGGTTTTCTGTCCGATTCGTTCGCTGCAAATGATGTCAGTTTAGGAGCAGTAGCCACTGAAACCGTTCATGCAGCATTTGTATCAGCGTAGGTAAGAATGAACTCTGGCGATTAGATACTTTTTCAACAATTAAATTCAGAGCACCTTGTTTATTTTAAAACATTACGAGGGTCGTCACGTCAGTTCTGTCTCTAAAGCTGCGGCCCGGTTGAGTAGGTAACCAGAGAGAGAGAGAGAAAGAGAGAGAAGGCAGAGAGGTTAACCCGGAAAGCTTCCGATTTGCTACCCTGCACTGGGGAAGGGGAATGAGGAGTTTAAAGGAGAAAGATAGAAGAGAACGATAGGAAAGGTAAGGCGGCGAGGAGCACAGTCACAGTTTCTCAATCAAGTTTGTGTCTCTCATAAAACACATAAGTGCTTTGAAGGCTTTGCCGTTAGACGCCTTCTGTGGCCATGTGCCGAGGATTTTCTCCTCTGTGAAAGGACGGCTGTCAAGATGGTCCAGAGCCGAACGCAGCACATATCTTTCGCTTCAAAAAGCAGGGCACTCGCAAAGGAGATGCTGTGTGGTCTCTTCGCAGCCGCATCTTTCACAGTTAGGGCTATCCGCCATTCTCATCACATAAGCGTATTTTTTGGTGAATGCAACACCGAGCCACATATGGCACATCAGTGTTGTTTCGCACCGCCCTTTGTTAGGGGGAACACGAAGGCACAGCCCAGGGTCTAGTTCCTTGAGGCGTCGATTGGAAAATTCTCCTTTGTTCCAGGCTGAAAGCGTTAGCTCCGCCGCTAAGGAACGAAGTCGACAAGCTGCGTCAACTCTAGATATAGGAATGTTCACTGTAGTTCCGTCGTTGTGTGCAGAATGGGCAACTTGGTCTGCCTGGTGGTTTCCCTCAATACCGCAATGTCCAGGTAGCCACTGTAAAATTATATCATGACCTTTTGATGTAGCGTCGTGGTATAGCACGCGGATCTCTGCAGTTAGTTGTTCATGTGATCCACGACGTAGCGCAGCTTGAACGCCTTGAAGCGCTGCTTTCGACTCCGTAAAAATGGACCAAACTCCTGGAAGTTCCTGGCCGATGTATTCAATAACTGCACGTAAGGCAGCCAGTTCCGCACCAGGTGAAGAGGTGGGGTACGTCGTCTTGATCCTCAGCACGATGGACCTCGACGGTATCACTACGGACCCCGCGGAGCTTGTTGAAGCAACTGAGCCATCGGTGTATACGTGTTCACGATTATTGTGCATAGAATACAGGTGACCCAACGTCATTTGCTTCAAGGCAGGCAATGGTACACCCGTTCTCTTTTTTACTCCCGGAATAGATAGGTAAACTTTCGGTTCATGTAGGCTCCATATGGGTAAACTCGGTCTTGACGCTGGAGTGAACTGTGAAGGAAGGTAGGTGCGATGAGCTGCTATGGTTTGGGCAAATGCAGTATGTGGTCTAATTGTTGGGATAGTTACCAGGTGGTGACGGGAAACCCGGGTGAGGTGTCGTATATGTGTCCTCATGGTTTCAACAGCAATATATGTAGCTATGGGATGCTCGCGGGAGAGAACCGTTCCTGCCGTTGAGGTGCATTTTGGCAGTCCAAGGCAGATGCGGAGAGCTTGAGCTTGCACGCTTTGGAGGATCTCGATGTTCGTCTTCCTAATATTATTGAATATTGGAAAGCTGTACCGCATGTAACCCAGGAAAAGTGAACGGTATAGTTGCAGCATAGAGTGCACTGACGCGCCCCAGGACTTGCCTCCTAGAAAGGAGACAACGTGGGCAATCGCCGTCAGTCGTTTCTTCATACCACTGATATGTGGACTCCACGAGAGGTTCCTATCAATGACGATTCCAAGGAAGTGATGACTCTTTTCATAAAGAATAGCTTTTCCATTTATGTATACTGCGTATTGTGACATTGATTTTCGTGTGAAGGCCACCACAGAACACTTCTCTGTTGAGATAGTAAGACCCTGTACACGAAGATATGACGTCACAATCGATGCCGCTTTTTGTAGTCTTGCAAGAACTTGGGGTCGAGTCACACTTGAGGCCCAAATGCAAATATCATCCGCATATATGGAGATCTGAGCTGACTGAGGCAGCAGGTTGACTAGGACGATGAGCGCAAGATTGAATAGAGTGGGGCTCAGTACCCCACCTTGCGGAACTCCGCGAGAGGTTCTATGTGAGGATGTTCATCCGTCCTCTGTCTGCAGGAATAGTAACCTGTCTGACAAATAACTGCGTATCCAGCTATAAGTTCGTCCTCCGATATCAGCAGTTTCCAGTGCATCTAGGATGGCTTCATGCGTTACATTGTCGTAGGCACCTTTAATGTCTAAAAACAATGCCGCAGTCAATCTTTTCAGATTCTTTTGGAAATTGACTGACGTAACCAGGTCTACGACATTATCTATACAGGAGCGGCCGCGTCGAAACCCAGACATGTAATCTGGATATTTGTCGTGTCGTTCCAAGTACCACTAAATGCGTGTTAATAGCATCCTTTCCATTACTTTGCCGACGCAGCTGGAGAGCGCAACGGGCCGTATGAATTAATATCGAGCGGTGATTTTCCGGGTTTTAGAAGTGGAATGATACAACTTGTCTTCCATTCACTAGGAACTTTGCCGTCGCTCCATGACCTGTTGTATGTCTGCAAGAGAGCCTGTCGAGCCTCTTGGACTAGATTGGAAAGCGCAGAGTACGTCACACCATCTGGCCCTGGCGAAGATGGCCTTTTACAACAAGCAAGAGCAGCGTCAAGTTCTTCCAGTGCGAACAGTAGATCCATCCATGAATCCCTCGATGGCGCAATATCACTACAATGCTATGGCGCGAGTGTGCTTGAAGGTCCTGTTATTCTTGCGCAGAATTCTTCGGCTACGTCGACCTCACTGCATCTCTGGTGAAGCGCGATTGATTTGAAAGGGTGTCGTTGTTGAGGTGATGTACGAAGGCCGCGAATGACAGTCCAGATACGTGACAATGACTTCCGTGGGTCGAGAGTTTCACAAAATTTCCTCTAGCGGTTCGACTCCCGGGATTGAATTTTGCGCTCGATCTTTTTCTGTATGCGCCTTGTGTATGTGAGGTCTAGGCGAGACTTTGTGCGCCGGTATCTACGTTCCGCCCTGCGCCGAAGCGATCGTAGTTGCTGTAGTTCAAAGTCAAGATCTTTGTAGTTTGCGACAGGGTTAAAGGTACAGGTTGCACTCTCCATAGCGTCCTTAATTTTTTGTTCGAGACTTGTGGACAAGTCTTGAGTGCAAGTATCTTCCATAATAGTTTTAAAAAGTGTCCAATCAATACGTCGCATACGTGTCGCTGTGAGAGATGTCGAATGGCCGGCAATGTTGAGGTAAGTTGGGATATGGTCGCTGCCATGAGTTTCTATATTTGTAAACCACCGGACAAGTTTTGTAAGGCAATGTGAAACGAAATTCAAGTCCAAGCAGCTGCTGTAATTAACACCTCTAATATATGTCGGCGTTCCATCGTTAAGGCAGAGTAGACCATTTTCAGAGGCGAAGGACACAAGCTTTCTGCCTTTAGAGTTCATCCGAACGCCTCCCCAAACGGGGTGGTGAGCATTAAAGTCACCTGTGATTATCCATGGTCCAGATGTGATGGCTATAAGATCACTTAATCTGTCATCGTCGAAGTGACTTGATGGTGCCAGGTATGCAGCCACTAACGTAAATGTCAGGGCGCGACACTTCACGGTCAAACACACATACTGGTTGTCATTGTTCGGGGGAACAGAGTGGAGCAGATATGTTAGTTCACGTCGTACGTAGACGACGACTTTGCCTGGTCTGTTGAGTGTTGGCGAAGGGAATGCCTCCTAACCGGAAATTCGCAAAGTATTTAGTAGATTCGGCTCGCAAATAACGAGAACAGGGAACTTATTTTCGTAAACATAGCGTCGAATGTCTGAAATCTTGGACTGTGGTCCACGGGCATTCCACTGAAAGATGAATGCTTGCTTGACCTTTTTGTGAAAAGGTAATCCCAAGAAAGCCGTGGTGCTGTCTACTGTAAAGCTGCAAGAACCGGTTGCAATGCGTCCAGTACTTGCAAGGCGCTGTTCGCTGCTGGCGTGTGCATGTTCGAAAGCAGGATTCGCATAGCGCTCATTAGAGACTTAAGCATGACAATCACTTGCTTATCTTGGCCGCAGTTTGAAACTTGCCCTTGGGATGGCTCAGTTGGACGGTCGTAGTGTAACAAGGTTTCTGGACGAGTGGGCTTACTTGGAATCGACAGCGGTGGCCAAGACGTTTCTGGGGCTCCAAGTATCACTTTACCTGGGTGAGGGATGCTGTGGGTGGCTGTGGTTGTTGGTGGGCAAGCCACAGTAGCGCTGGAGACCTGCTCTTCAGCGGTGGTCACCTTCTTTGACAATCTTTTTCGATGTGAACGACGTCGTCGCACCTTAGCAGTGGCTTCCTTGTGTGTAGAATTGTCTCGAACCAACTCTCGGAGTACTGCCCGCTCAGCCTTTAGCCGAGGGCAGTCCTTCGGAGAAGCGTCGTGGGGGCCATGGCAGTTGACTCACTTAAAGGAAATCTCTTGGCAAGCGTCACCGCTGTGTGCCTCGCAGCATCTTGGGCACACAATGGAGTATTTGCAGACGCTGCTGACGTGACCGATCCTCATGCATTTCCTGCATTGTAGCGGTTTTGGTACGAAGGGTCGGACTGGGTGTCGGAAGTGCCCGACCTTGACGTGTGACGGAATGCAGTCACCCTGGAATGTGAGTTTGATGCAGGGAGACTTTCCAAGGCGCTGAATTCGAATTATTGCCGTGCTGTTAGTCGTGGGCCTGATTAGCATGGGCAAATCAGCGTCATTGATTTCGACGTCCACGTTGTAGATTGCGCCAGCCCTGGTCCCGCTCTCTTGCACACC
This sequence comes from Amblyomma maculatum, assembly GCF_055883805.1. NCBI lineage: Eukaryota > Metazoa > Arthropoda > Arachnida > Ixodida > Ixodidae > Amblyomma > Amblyomma maculatum. Next base: position 414,347,509 of record NC_139344.1, read on the forward strand.
AAGAGGATGGACGTTAATGCTGCCGAGTTTGTTGATTTTACCCAAACTGTCGAGTGCGCTTCGGTCCGTAACATCAATTGCAATGATGTTTTTGTTGGGGTTTATCCTCACGTCCTTAACTCGTCCTCGTACGAGGCTGTCAAGATATATTGATGTGACTTGCCTGTTAAGGAGGTTCAGGTTGTCCGTAGGTTGTTGTGGCACAAACAAGGCAGTATGCACCACTGCACGACGCTCCGTGACGACCGTTGCCGAGCATGACGATGACGACTCGGAGGACTGTCTTCGCAATTTGCGCTTGGCCTTCTTGCTGACAACTTGCACGAATCCGTCGTCGTCGGCCGAGGATTCATCGCTTGTTGCCGAGAACTCATCACTTGCTGCCGAGGAGACATGTTTGTTCAGGCTGCTCGAGTCGCTCATCTGGTACACCCGCTTTCTCTGGGCGTTCGCTGCCGACGCACTGGGATTCAAAGCAGGCTCTCCACATCCATCGCTGTGGCACAAAAGTGCGAAATCTGAGTTGTTATGGCACAAATATCCGAAAAAAATGAAGAGCTGTGTTGTTGTTGTTGTTGTTCTCCTCTAATGTGATGGCACATACCCACACAGGGGGATCGGCCAAGAATTGGGCTGCAAAGATATTAATTTTGAGATGTATAACTACATCGGAAAAAAAATAAATGCTAGGGAATCGTAAAGGAAATGTAAATATGATAACCAAAATATATAAGAGTAAATACTAACGCACGCAGTAGGAGAATAGTAAGATTTATATGTACAGATTAAAACTTCAAAGCATATTAGCCAGGTAGACGTTTTGTTTCTATTAAGAAGTTTTGAATGGCGTTAAAAACATACCTGTGGCTGTACCCAAGCATGGTTGCACCGAACGATAATAAAATTTGGCTGCTCAAATTAAGACCCAGCTGTTGTAACGGCTTCTCTAGGTTCCGTTTTCTCATCATGGTCAAACGGCGGCAAAATATCAAGAAATGGTCTATTGTTTCCGGTTCCGCGCAGAATGCGCAGACAAGAGAAAGCGCCAAACCAGACCTGTGCATATAGAAATTTAGGGGCGGAATACGACAGCGTAGCCTGGTTAGAGAGACCTCAGTCTGCCTTGATTGACATGATTTCCTATTCCAGGAATACTTGAGGTGCAGGTAGTCATCCGAGGATAAAATAGATCCAGACTGCGTGCTTAATAAGGCACGCCGCCGAAATCGTGCTGCTGTTATGTACGCTGTTGCCGGGAGGATGGGCAATACAGGGCCGTTCAGAGAATCTTTGGCTAGTCTGTCTGCAACCTCATTGGCTGTCACATTGCTGTGTCCTGGTACCCACACTATATGTATGAGGCTCAAATGTGAGGGGAGCAATGAAAGAAAGGTGTTTAAAATTGGAGAGTCCATATTCGAAGAAAGCGACAAGCACAAAGAATAAGAGTCTGTAATTACAGCCACTGTTGAGTACGTTGGGTCTAGTTTGCGCAGAGCAAGCACCACCGCCAGCAACTCCGCCTGGAAAATTGGAGTAAAATCCAGAAGACGGACTGAAAAAGCCCAGTTTAAAAGCGGACAGTATGTTCCAACGCCGGCTTTTTCATTAAATTGAGAAGCATCCTTTGCTATCGTTATGCTGACGGGAAGACTTTGTAAATGATCTGCTAATAATCCATTTAAAATGTGAGGTGCTAAGTGTTTTGCATTATTTGGAAAAATGTCATCATAGACAATTTGAACCGACGATGCACTTACTTTTGTTGGAAAAATGTTAGAAAGAACTACGTGCAAAGGTTGTAACAGATTTTGCACTAGAATTACCTGCGGGGTATAAAACCGAGGCCGTGAAGCTAGCGTTCTGGTGCAGAACAACTTCTTCTTCCTTCTTCAGTAGGTAACCAGCTCACCTATAAAGCCATGTTCTAAGCAAGCCGCATGAACATGGACGCATGGGTTAGATATAATGTGAATGCAAGGGTCCTGGTAGGCGTATTCTGATGTCATGCTCTTATATGAAAGGAGAAGCCAGAATTGGCAGTTCCTGCTGAACGTAACGTCATGCAAGCCTGACTCCTGCCCGTACTGGGTCATATCGGCTGCTAGGTATACCGTATTTCAGCACGAATGTAGTGATGTTTCGCTCACAACACCAATATGGCGGACGACCGCAGAAACAGGATTTTCGGTGAAAGCGACCTTGAACGGTAGTGCACTGAAACCGCTCTGCAACCTGGCATCATAGCAATAAATGGCTGCTTTAAGGCACGTATGCTGCTAATTTCGGCATCTTTGTGTCTCCTTGTTCTGGATGCAAATTTCACACGCCGGTTTTTGGGAGCATCGGGTAGAGGAGGAGGCGGGGCGCAGTCCTCTCGTTAAAATGGCGCCAGCAGCAAATTTAAATCTATGCTGGAGGCGATGCATAAGAATATTCTTATTTATTTTAAATTTTGCACTGAATACCTTTTGCCTTCGTCGACCCTGAGTTGAGCTCTAACCATCGATGATGCTCATTCTCTGTGCTTACAGGTCTCAGCTCCAGATGATGCGGAAGAAAAATACAAGGTATGGTAATAATTTTCCACATTCTCGAATTGTAAGTCAGCGAGAGCTCTAAAAATAATTTGTCAAGAGTACGATTGCGGCTAAAGTTCAGCGCTTCCTTTGAATCCTAGTCGTGGTTGTTCGTAAATGGCAAGTGCACAGGCGTGGCGGCATGCCTTCCTCTCAAAATAGATATGTTCCACTGATCCGCGCTCAAAGCGCCCTACGTATAGCAAAAAACAAATGAAAATTCCGGTAAAGAAATTTTTTCCCGAAAAATATACTTCATGTATTTGAGTCACTACACATCTTCGCAATGACAATTTGATCAGAATGGCACGCATTCACTGGGCCTAATACGTGCAGTTAGCGAAAATCCATCTGAGTGCTGACACGCAGGGAGAGTTTCCTTTAAGAGGAATATTTAGCCTCCACTAGGGATGCCGCATCGCAGCTAAATCTTGTTGGCCCGAAATCGTACGTGTAAGGTGCATTGCGGAGGTACTGCGCTTAACAAGCGTCTTGTGACGAGAAAGGAGTAACTTAAGACTAGTTTCCCTTTAAACCTACGCGTAGTAACGTTATAGATCCCACAGTAGAGCAACAGCGCTGCTCGTGATGAATATGGCCAGCAGCTGCGACTGCCGGATTGCATTTTGTAGCGAGAGCTACACTAAACCAGGCGTTTTGAGAGGTCCACGCATCTGTGCGCTGAGCCATGGTGCTACCGCTATGCGAACTGTGTGCATGCGCGAGGTGACGCCGTAGAACCGCAGCTGGTGTGGGCGTCGCGCGTTTTCCCGCTGCGCCGATGGCGGAGCAGACGCCACCCTCCTTTTTAAACACTGCAGTAAATCGAGAAGTTCGGCCAAGTGCACTTCGGATGCCCCATATAGTCAGGAAGACCGTCTGCTTACTGAGCTCAAAAACATTGGCGACGAGCTCAGGTTTACGCATGCGCCAGCATTGCATGGTGTTAAGCACGCCGTTCAGAATGCCATGTCTCGGTCGATCATTTTACGCACCTTCTCAGCGCTCTCAGTGATGGCGTGCGTCATCTTGTTTGTCTCGACTTTGTTCTGGAACATGAGGTTCATGTGACTGCACAAGCGGTGCCTGATTCTCTTCCCGTCTGAAATCGCTGAACGATTTCAACTGGAGTTGAGTAAACTACCAGGACGCAATGGGGAAGCAGTCTACACTTAACCCTTCAGCGAAACTGTGCTGAATGAAACTATGCTATCGACAAAGTGGAAACAAAGTCTCATTACTTTACTGACTACTGGGGCGTCTTCATTGATATAAACAATTCAGCCGTTATGTAAACCGTTTATCTTACTTTCAAGCGAAGCCTAAACGTAGCCAAGTGCATCTAGCTCTCAGTACTCTACCAGGTTTAACCACAGTTAAACCACAGCCAACGTTTTTACACAAACTACCATAAATCAGGTATTCAGAACAATAAAGCTGTTATAAAAAATCACTAAGCACGAAAGCGAAAGCCTACAATCTTTGAACCAATGCGGCCACATTCTAGCGACTTATCTGCTCGTCCTATTACATAGTTGCTCATTTTGAAACAATTTTGAGACTTGATGTTACGCGTGTTCAATTCTATTAGCGCATCCTTGCCACAAGCAGAGTTGTTTTTAAATATGTCTTACATACTGTGTCTCACCGAAATTTTTAAGCGATAAATAGCTAAGATGTGACAGTATATATAAGAAACTTTTGTCAACGCATGCAAGCCGGTCTTAACACTGAACACAATATATGTGTTCAGTGTTAAGACCGGCTTGCATGCGTTGACAAAAACTACGTCTTAGCATCTACAGCCTCAGTCTAAGCATTTCCGATAGAATACCCTTTCTTCCCATAGGTCGTTTACAGCCTCTGTGTGCCTCAATATATGAATAGAAAGTCACGTACAGTCTTTGTCAAAAGTGTAGGACCCAGGGGGTCTACTTATGAACCACTTCGTGCGGCTGGCAATGCATTGGCAGTGTTCTGAATCCCTTGACGGTAAGAAGTTTTTTTGCCCCACCCTCTTCAAAAGGAGGGATTTCTACTAATGCTAAATCAGCGCCACTACACGGCTCAGAAGCAGACCCCTCGGGCTGTACACTTTTGACAGAGGCTTACATTAGCCTTCACTGGTTTGTTGTTCAATCCGACTACATCCAGCTCGCTTAAAAAATGGCGATGCCATAGCGCATGCTTCTGCCCCGAGCCACGCTCAACTGTCTGACGATCGAGCGCCATGGCACTCGTCTCATGGCCTTGTAATCTCGTACTGCTGAACTCGCAAAAGCGATTAAACAAAATCCTCATTTGTGCATACCGTATGATTAGAGAAGCCAAACTTTACAGCGGGATAAAGCAGAACACAAGGGAAAAGCAAAACAATCCATCATTCTCATAGTGAGTCAGATACTCACATTCAAATTCTGATACTCAAATTCAGTAACATTTTCAGTTACTTAAAATATTTATTGTAATTTCACAAAATAATTATCTGACAATTACTTTATTAGACATCCTAGTCTTCAAGTAAAACATGCATGTTCTTTCACGCTTTCATAAATCTCAAGTGATTGCTGCGCCTAAATAGCGTTCCTTCCCCACACGTCTTCTGGTAAATTTTTGCCGCAAGCACATCCGCGTGTTCCCAATCACTGTTTGTTGCACGGGCATTGCGTTTTCTGTTCTATCTCTGCAAGCACAGTGTTTGGAACTCGATCGAAAGGCTGCCAAGGCGAAAAATGTTCGGTTGGTGCTCAAAATTCAGAGACCGCTCACCTTCGCCTGATTGAAGTAGTAGCATCTGGAGCAGCGTGCAGTGACACGTACACACACTACCACTGTTAATCTTTCATCTTCTATTAATAATCACTTTTTCGGCTCCTATTACTTTTGCGATTCGAACAGTAAACTAACCAACAAAATTTTGCTAACCTCTGCACTTATGAGCAGGTAAGCTGCGGCACGGCCGCTCGATGGAAGCGCCCTGGGTGCGGCCTGCTGGGTCGCGCCGCCGTCAATGGGCAAGCCCGTCCTTGGGGAGTTTACTGTTGCCCCCGATATTTTTGCTGAGGGCGCCACTGTTCGGGGACACGTCGCCGCCGGGGTCGCCGGCTCTGAGCGCGCGGTTTGCTTCCTTTCTGGACGCGTTCGCCTCGCGTCTGCGTGGTAAACGCAAACTTTTTTGTGTGCGCGTGTGCAAGCACGTTAACGTGCTTGCACGGGATGCGTTTGTTTTTTAAGGCGAAAACCGTTCTAGGCTCATGGAGCGAAAATCTGTGCCCAAAAGCTGTGTTTGTAATTTGCGCGTCGCATCTGTGCACTGGTGTGTCAGTCGCAAAAGCGGACGTATAAGGACGGAGATTAAAAATGAAAATTATTGATGGTGATGGGTAATCAATAAAGGTTATAAATAGACATTGATAGAGGTAATGACTAATGCTAGTGACTAATAATGGTTAATAATGACTAAATTATTTGTAATGACCAGTATATCAAACTAAGACATGTAATGACCGCAATTGATTAGAAATGAGTAAAAGTGCTTATCTATGTGTGGAAATGACTATATTAGCTAGGCATGACTCATCATTACTGTTAATGACTACGACATGACCAATATGTGAAACGACGACATGCAATGACCACTGCTGATTCTTAATGAGTAACCTGTTTAGTTATGAGTAATAAGGACTACAATGACTACGCAGGCAAACTCATCATGACTGGGAAACGACCAATATATCAAACGACGACTTGAAATGACGAACTGTGGCAAACAATGATAGGCAAATGACCGGAGAAGGGTAGGCTTTCGCCGTCCTCCGCCTAAGAGACATCTAAGAGACCCTCTCTTTTTATCTGCTGAGCTCGCTTCAGGCAAAGACTGCAGCGAGGAGCTGAAATGCACTCGCTTACTCTGAAATGAAAGCGGCGCTGAGGATAAAAAGTCCAGATGCTGAAGCATAATGCCCTATCAGCTGCCATTGAATTTGCTACAAGGGACAGCAGATTGGACTTGTTGGTGATTAATTAAGGGTTAACCGTGCAAACAACGTGACGGGAACACAGGAGAAGAAGACGGTACAACAGCGCTAGTTGTGTCGTCCTCTTTTCCTGTGTTTCCGTCACGTTGTTTACACTATTTAGTTACCAGGGAGCTGGCCAGTGAACTAAGATTTTTAACGATGTGTTGTGAAGCAGATGAACACGATGAGGTAGCACCAGAAGCTTTTCTGCAGTTTATGTTGCGAGGACATATCAGAAAAAGCTACGCAGGTTTATTTATATATAAGCATGCAATTTGTTCTAAATTTTGCCGAGCTAGTCTGAGTGGCCTTGCAAGTAAAGGAGAATGTGCATACAACATTTGTTTTTACTCTTGAGACAGTCTGAGCCGATGCGATAAAATGAAGAACCACGTTCCACAGAAAATCCGGTGCCTGCTGTGTGGGCGGAAAGTCGGAAAAAAACCTCTCTGGTAAGAGGCACTTTAGTTGGGGATATGGCCAGCCACCTTTGGCGCAATGAGAACACATGACATGTTCAATGTGGCAGGAGCTGCCAAATCAGAGAGAGTCAATAACATGTAAGGGTGAAATGGGAATTATTTAAAGCGGGACCTTTAGATCCCAAGTCAGGCACACTATACTCCTATAGGGCACGTTCGTACGGCTTCGGTAAAGAGGGGCTTTATATAGCTATGCGTAGGGTGCTATTTCATATAATGCGGTGGCTTAAGGCTGCATTCTAATGATATGCGACAGAGGCAGCAATTACGGGATACGGTGAATAAGCAGGTAGCATGGGCACTCTAACGAGGCTCCTCAAGGAGACTTAAGAACCCCAAGTTTTGTTTGTCACTACCAGGTTGTTGCTTAATTTATGCGATATTTAGTAATGGTTTTGAGGTGACATGTCAGTCGTGCAAGAGCCTGTTGCAGGAAATATGAGTCAACTGGACCAGTTACAGGGCAATGAAAACCATTGACAATGGAAACTTGATGTACCCCGCAAAGGAAGTAATCAAGCTTTGTCAGCTTACGAGCACATTCATTAACAGGGTGAAGAAGTCTGATGAGGTCCGGCGAAGTAGCAAGCTGTGTAAACTTTTGATTTCATAAGTGTTTTCTCACTGTACACAGTACCTGCAGCTGTCTATAAAAACAATGATCGTGCCCATGCTAAGGCGCTATGCAAGATATCGTTAAGTTGTTGCCCCCACTGATAGCGAGCTGGGCTGGAAATGTCAACTCAACAGTGGAGCGATGCTTATGGCTATGGCATAAACCTCTCTCAAGAAAGGTTTTCCGTCTGCGATCGGTAATTGTCTTCCTTTTTTGTGTGTGGCCATTAAATAAGCGTACTCGGCTGCTCGCTGAATCTCGGCTGCAGTTTCGCTCTGAAGCGTGAATATTCTTGTGATCACAGCCAACAGTTTCACAACAGGAACACTCGATGCGTGTTCTGCCATTGAAAATTGCAAACCAGCAAAATTATATGGGTTTGCGAGCAGCCAATAAAAATAGTAATAAAAACTTTCGGCGCATATACGTAGCACCTTGAGGCAGACCGGCTCTATCAAGCGTGCTTAATTTGTCCGGTCATGCAAAATGCGGGAAGCCATGACGGACAGCGTTCTGGCGTACAAAGCTTAAGGTCTCCAACTGAGTCGAATATCCCAGGTTATCATCTACATTTAACCTAACCTAATAAACATCTTCATAATTCCGCCGTAACATTTGTCAGAATGAGATAGAAAGGTTGGTTACATGTGGCATTTTCGCAGAGGTTGCTCATAGTAGGACATTTTTTGGGGGATGGCGCTGGCAGCTTAGAACAGGCTGACATCAAATTGTGTATAAGAGCTGTATGCAGGAATGAGTAAATGGTATGAAAATGACACACAGAATGCGCGACATAGTTAATTAAGTGGTTATGCATTAGGCTACCATGGCAGCTGAACAGCTTCGAATTGTTTACAGCCGGGTCAAATTTTATTGTGACGAACAACTGGATTCGAATGCAACATCGCGGTAATACGAGCTCTCCAATCGAGTGGTCTTGAACCACCGTCACTATAAGTTTTTCAGGGTACACTCCAGTATACATCCTTGCCGAGCAAGTGCTAAGTGCTGACATGGTCACACTAGACATGACAGTATATACTAATTCGTGTTGCGAAATTGTGTGAAGCGGAGCTCTTATATCCTTAAAATAAAAGGCTTTCTACCACGCCGACGCCTCTCTCAAAGCGCAGCCAGGCGCAGCTCTTCGCGCGCGGCTGTCCCTGAACGGTGGCGCCGCGGCGGTGGCGACTGGAAGTAGGCGCCTCCCGCCGGTTTCGGGCGACGTAGCAGGCCGCACCTAGTGCGCTTCCATCGAGCGGCCGTGGCTGCGGTCAGCAGAAATGAAACGCGACCATAGAAATGATGCGATCAGGTAAGGGAAGGAAGAAGGGGGCGGAAATAAGACAGTACAGGAGTAGGGTACGTAAAAAGGGATACGAAAAAAAATAACAGCAAACATGGAGCATCGCGCGAATCAGGTGAGTAGCGTAGGTGCTTTTCGGCTATTAAGATGCTTTGCGCGCCAACGACTGCGTAGCACATGGTGCCCCAACTGCTATCACCGCGGTCCCGCATACCCTAGAGGAGGAGTGACAGAGCGCTCCTATTCGAGGCTATCTTCCCCGTTGGTGCGAAAACGGTCTACATCCTTGCGCTAAATATGTGGGGCTCTTTGCAGGCGGGGCAGGGGGACCGCTCTTATTTCGCTGAAGTCATATATATATATAGCGTCATTGTGTTTTTCTCTCATAATTCCTCTTCTCTTGTGCTTCTGTCATCAAATATTTTCTGGCTTACGGACGTAATCATTGTTTTCAGTGTCGTTGTTACTATATCGCTTTTAGATGTTTGACCTGTCAACATCATTTGGCTTGATAACCTACAATGCAATTTACCCCTCTTCTTTCCTCTTTCCTCTCTTTTTATGTCCAGTTGCTTTCCCGTCTCCATTTCCGGCTAGGTTATGTTCGTAACTGAAATAAATAAAATGTTTCCAAGCTTCAGTTGAACTGTCTTGTTTTACATTCCCATACCTATTCATTAATGTAGCGGGTAATTAGGAGCAGTAACAAAATGCACGAAAGCTATTCCTTGCTTTGGATTAGACGCTAAGTTAATGAGAAGAATTTCATTTCTGCGCTGTTTTACTGCCGTCAAACATTGCCCGACTTCAGAGCCCGTGTCATTTTACCAAAAGGAACGAAGCAGAATTGCAGGAAAACATATAACCCCCTGCACAGTGTGCGGCCACTAGCGGTAAATAAGGCTGGCCGCTAACTGACTGCAGACTGGCCGCCACAGAGGACTTCTTTCTGCCACCGAGGTCTTCAACGCCATGGTCGATATTGTTTTATTCCAACGCGTACCTTCAGACTTCAATAATACGCATGTAGGAGGCTATTACTTGGTTTAGCAGGGCCATATGTATCGTTAGGAACACGCTGGGTAGTCTGTGATATAGTCCTTACCAGTTTATAAAACGCTATAGAGGTATTGAGAGGGGAAGCGACGAGCCTTATTCCACGTAGCAGCAATATACAAACGGGTGACGTTAGATCTACAAAAGCAGCAAAAGCTGAAAATTCGGTAACGACAATGGAAGCAGCAAAAGGCTCGCAAGTAGCTGCTTCGAGCGTGACCTTGCGTGCCTTTTGTTTCCAATAGTTTTTTCATTAACACGAATCCATTTAATAATCCATCCAAATATCTATTTAACAGGTGACGGCCTTTTGCACGAATTTTTAAGAGAACTGCATAAACCGGTCTTCCTGCGAGCAGGCCCTGTTCGTTGACACTGAGCATTTTAAACAGTATAGGTGCAAGTAACCGGGTCATTTGCTACTATGCGGGTGATGGCACGACATATGGCTATGAGCTCAAATTTAGTAACTGTGTGTTCAACTGGAAGCTGTTGAAGTACAGTGCCGTCTGATTCCCAGTTATTACAAGCTATGCTGAGGCCATGTTGCGACTGAGCCGCTTATGTGTATATCTTGGAAAAAAAAAAAACAGCGCACCCTTGAGACGGGGACAAAAAAAGAAAAGACGGCAGAGCTCAGGCTCCTTGCTGGGAAATTTTTATAATTCCTTGCATTTCTTCCGTTGCTTAGCTACGAGTAAAATTCACTAGTTTTTCAGCTGTGTTGCTGTGAATTTTGCTCGAATAACATACTAACTATACTAAACGAGCAAGCTTCATTTCCATAACCTTGTACAGGACCTGTGTTTAGAATACATTGATGCAAATGGAGCACCACTCAATAGGGTGCCTGATTCCGAAACGTGTCTACCACGCGGGGCTCGTTAACATTTTTTGTACAACTCAGAGTATATGTTAAAGGACCTCATGTAGCCGAAATGACCAGCAGACTTCCAGTATGGCGTCCCTCATAGAGTTTAGGCTATGTACCGTTAAACCCTGACGACAGAAGTATAAATGCATCTTCACTTCATCTTTCTTAAAGGAGGGTGGAGGGCGATGATATTGGGGGTATTTATGTCTGCAGCTAAATTCGGGGCGACCATATGTACTGCGACCTGCTTATATGAATGTTTTATGGGGGCATCTATTTTAGCCCACTGCTATCCTCTTGCGGAAGTGACAAATGGCCTTTTTGACGATTCTCGTTTCTTCATGCCTAAACACTAAACTAAATGCCTATGCAGATACTTTTCAATGCAGCCACGAAAATGACATATTTGTTTTCATCTCTGGATGCAAAGCGCCATCCTACGTCAATTAATGCCATTCTGCTAATGACTCAGAACCGACTGTTCCTGCCAAAAGCAATACAACTACATAAAACGCGCCATGTACGATTTGTAGCGGCAGCAGGTACTAAAGTAGGAGTGTGATGGGACAGCCCAAGGATTGTATCAATACGTTTATAGGTCCAGGGTGCCATTTATAAAAAAAATCAATTGTTTATAGCGACGGTCTTAACGAAGTGTTACCCTTCAGAGAAAGGACGGCAGTTTAGCATTCCATTTGATTCATGTTTGGGGTCTATACCTATGTTTCACTAAACCTGCTTGCCATGGAAAGAACAGTGGCTTTATATATCGCTTTTGCAGCAACAGCGAACAGACAGCAACTAACGTCATCTTTTTTGTGATACAAGGTCCATCGCGGCAGCTTGTAACTATTATCGGAATTGCACTCTGATTGTACCTCAGGCACTGCGCAGTTCTCTAAATAAGAAAGACTACGATGCCCACTGTAAGAGCGACAATCCACCTCACGTTGGAATATCCCCCTGTGTGGGTACGTGCCATCAATTTAGAGGATTCAAACAACAATGTAGGTACGTGCCTTGCTTCAAAAGGTCAAGAAGAAGAGGAAAAAGAGAGCGGCAGCGTCTGTGCAGGTCAAGGCAAGCGGAACCGAGCACTTCAAAGACTTCATCATGACTTCAGGTACGACTCACTTTATATCCCTTGACCGAGATTACCGTCCACTAAATTTTGAAAATAGTGCTTATTCTGTTTGGAAGTCAGAGTTCTACCCCACTACTTGGGGCCCGTAGCTGAAGTATAATGTATCTAGTGAAGTATTCTGAAGCCCATAAGTGCCTTCACTTGCCTCAATTTAGGAATTATTTTTGAAAACAGAATGTAATTGTACCATTCACATGTTTAATTCACATGAATGGCCTTGAAGTTTATATGTTAATGTGAATGGCACTCCCATACTATTCACATGTTGAGCGCTCGACTTGTCGACTTCTATGTCGGTGTCCTCGTTACAAGCTCTAGTCATTTTAATTATTCATGGCACACCAACCAGTACAGCTTTCAGCCTTCAGCGCGTATTTACAGTCGCGTAAGTATTGCACAAAGCGTTGCTGATATTAAGATTTAGCGATTGGCTTCTCCAAATACTCTAATCTGCAACGCATTCCTTCGGACCGAAGCGTTCTGAGAATTGCGTGGAAGGATGACAATTGCAACATCGATACTTCTTTACGAAGGCAGAAAAAATTCAAAGATTTTTCAGATTCCATAAATTTTCTGCGGACAGTGTATGCCAGCCGTAGAAATTACACCTATCTATGAGCGAAACATTGCGCAAAAAAAAAACGAAAGTGAGAAATTTAACAACCACTATAACGAGTCTGTGATCGCTATTACGGCTCCATTTTTCCCGTTTTCCTGAGCGCGGTTCTGTTCAGTGCGAAAAGCGAAGTCCTCAAATCCATCTTCTCGGATTTCATCTAAGGAAATAAACGTCACAGAATAGGCAATTAGCGTTTTTGTATTCCTGAACCAGACGGATATAACGAAGAATGAGGGTGTGAAAAACATTATTGGCTGGGATGTGGCCTCCGTCTAGAGCCCAGTGGCCATTGTCGTCTTGCGCGCTCTGTCCATCGGCTTGAGCTCGTCATCAGGCGTCGAACAGAACAATGCAGCGTTCGATTTCTCCGACAATGTTGTGATGCTTAGCGGAGCTGCATCTGTTTTCTGTAACATGATAATGCTTACAATCTTCCCCAGGTAGGGGGAATTTATTCTGGTATATTGCCAGGTAGATTATGGTGAGTAGAATTAATTTAGGATATAAATTAGTCTTTGATCATCTTCGGGCAGCCGACGGCCCTTTATTCAGTACTTCTTAGGGAGGGGGGGGGGGGCTCTTTAGGGTTCGTTTGGTGTTAGAGCATGGCTCCATAGCGTTTAGTGACTGCGTCCCGTTCCCCGCCGTGTGCCTCTAGCCTGGCGCATGTTCGGGTGTTGGAGCCGGCATGTTGATTCCCTTTAAACGTCTCGTGGTCTGGGGTCCACTTTATGAAGCATCTTCAGAAGATGATTTTGCGTCTGCGTAGACATGCGTCCGCTGCTGTATCCTCTGCACCTTCTACACGTTTCTAGCGAGTTCGCAATTATTTGTGTATTGGCCTCTACGCCCTAGTGGGTGACAGCGACATGCGAATCCCGCTTCCTTAGCCTAGAGAAGAGCTTTTGATGGAGGAGCAGAAGGTATCCCTAAACTGCACACTCATCAGCCACGCTGGCTACCGAGAAGTAAGTCCGTAAGATTCGAATGGTTTAGTCTATGGGCTTTAACGGACCGATGGAACTCAGATTGTGAGGTATGCCGTAGCTGAGCGCTCGGGATACTTTAGACCGCCTAGGCTTTTTACTTAACGTATACTGGCGTCGCAGAGTCATCCGCCTTGCCTTTTTCCTATATCTAAACACGGCCGGCACGGCCTGGTTCATACATCTAAGCTCCTTTTCATCTCCTGCATTAAAATATATAAAATCTGAGAACGCTAAAATTTCGCCTTAGCAGTTGACGCAAAAGCTCCTTTACTACCGCGTTTTTCTCTCTATTTTCTATTTGTATTTTTGTTTAAGTTTGGTTAGGCTCCGTAATTGTCTGCTTTTGAGGTGAGCAAGTATACTTACAACTAACCGCATACTGTCTAAGGCACACATTTCATCGGATCGAAACTCAATCGCAAGCTAGCTCCCAACTTGTGTGGAAACCACTCTAAGCGCCGCACAAGAGCGATTGTGCCAGAAGTTTGCCTCGGAAGCATGTTCCCATACACGAGTTCGTTTCCGTTAATATGAAATAATGTTTTTTTTTTTCATTATTCCTGCTGAGTTTGGGTTACACCCACATCGCCGACGCCAGCTGTCTTGCGTCGGCGATGTCGGCATGCTAAATTGGCAGGCTTAATCAACTTCTTCTTTACCCACAAGATTATCAACGCAATACGGAATGTACTGAAAAGTTTTGTTTTGTGAATAAATTATTTAATCCCCTCAAGGGTCGCGCAGTTGTTAGGGTACTCGACTATTCGCCAAAGGATGCGGGCTTCATTCCCTGCCTAAGCAGTCGCTTATCACGGCGGTAAAAAGTTCGGCGCCCGTATGCTGTGCATATCAGTTCACGTTAGAAAACTCGAGGTGGTTGAAATTTCTGGACATCGTCATTACACATCTCTTATATTCGAGTCGCTTTGGAACAATAAAACCCGTAAACCAAACCAAAACCAATGATTTTAGGCGACTCAGAGTCTATCTAAGTGCTTCGACTCACAGTTTGATGTTTTGTGCATTGTTCTATATACAAATTTTACTTCCTTGCCACACCTGTTACATAACAGGTTTGAATGAAAGTATTTGTTTATGTAAACATTTCCCTCAATTTTTACGAGGCCAACGTATGGAAACATTTCTGACAATTATTCTTCATGCAAAAGCGCCAAAAGCGATGTCGAAGAAAGTAAGCAGGATGGTTTAACCCTGTTTGGAATAGTTATGCGTATCTACTCCTACAAACTACGGTATAAGAGTATCATAGAGACAAGACCCTTGCAAAGCACAGCATGAATCACTCAACTTGCGTCTTATATTCCGCCGTTCACTCTGTGAAAACTGGCTATCGCCTCCGAAGCTTTAGCCTTTCTCTAGTTTCGTTGGATGAATATTTCAGGTTCAAAAGATCGAACAGCTTACCTAAACCAGCTGGGAAGGATCACCAAAAGTAGCAGTGATTTTGTGGGCCTCCTTTGCACGCTACACCAATATTTAGCGCTGTTTTCCTGAGTGCGATATACAGAAGCAGCCATCGGCCCAGATACCTTCGGCGGTGCCACGTAATGCCTTCGACACATTGCACAATATTTAGGCACTCAGGAATTATATTCATAGTACCCGCGCAGAATACACTTCGTACGAGAGACATGATATTTTAACCAGCAAAGAGAAATGGAAGAAAATGTAACTTGATGCAGTAGTTCTGCCTAGGCGCGTTTAACAGATAGCAATTATTCTCTATTAAACACATTGTATGCTGGCTTTGAGTAATACTCTTGCATTGTCATGCGCTCGCGAATTGGGCGGATTGATGGCATGAAATTCCCATGAAAGCAACCTGACAGCAACGCCGTAAACAACGTCGAAAAATTAAAACCTCGTTAGGAGACGTGCTGCCTAGATTTCCACTTGTACCTCAAGATACAGGCGCGCATACTGCCACTGCGCAGCAGCTCTTGGCTCGTAACGCAAGCGAACGGCGCTGTGCCATATTGCGCAAATTTATGCAACACAGTCGCTCCCTAATTGTGTTTCACGCATGAGTATAATGTGAACCGTGCAGCTTTTGGCTTGCTACCTACATTGTTACGGTTGGTTTGAGGGATTTAGCATTGCGTGGCAGGCTTTCGTATACCAGCTCTCATAGATGACAGCTTCAAACGCACTTCCTAATATTCATACGCCTACTATGCGCATATGGATACAAGAGGTATATATAATTGTCTCCTAACATTACCTAGACAAGGATCATACTGCGTACTTGGTTTCCCATGCGGCCGCTGCTTTGGCTCCAGATTTACTCGGCCTAACTCTCACATCACTTCTACCATCAGTTACATCGGATAAGAAACTCCGAGTGTACGAAGGTTTTGCATTTAGCCGCTTGAAATTAATGAAGATGCAGGCTCAGTTCCGAAAACAGAAATCTCTGTCCTAAAGCCAAACTGCCTGCTCTGGCCTTGTTTGTGCATGGTGAAAAAGGAAACTACTGCAGCGCAGTGGAAGAATATGTTAAAAAGCACTCGTATTAGACTTCTATTTCTCTGTACCTCGTCCCCTGCAGCGCTAAAGAGTGATCTTTGAAGGAAAAGCTTCGCTACGATAGGTAGAGCCGATATTTGCGTACCACTAAGTGTAGTCCTAATTATCTTTGATTTATTTAAGTCTCACTATACACAATTCCCTTGTACCCACCTAAAAGTATATTCGCTTTTTTTATACCAATACCTGACTTAATGTTAAAGGTCCGCATGAGGTTGAAATGACTGCCTAGCCCTCTGCTACTCGTTATTTTCCTATTTTCACTGCCTTGCGTGCATAGGGCTGCTTTGCGCCCGCAAAACCACTAAGCAATTGGCGTCGGCGATAGAAACAAGCGTGCTCGGCTGTCGTCCATCTGCAAAGGGCTATCGCACCCGCCAACGCTCAATTTAAAGGCGGTGAAGAAACATGTAGATAAAAGCCGGAAACTGTGACTAGCATACCCTGTAACATTGTAGGAAAACAGGCTATAGCCTGTGATTCTACAGCGTTAGAGGGTGGGTGGAAACTTCGACATACATCTCGTTGCATCTTGAGTGACAAAGGCGACAAAGGATATGATGAGGCTGCGTCTCGCTACAATGAGCATGAACAAAAATTGGATTCGTGCGCTGGAATCACACTGAGAAGGCCGCACGCCTACGGCTGTCAAAAAGCACAAATAACAATTTGAATGATTTGTGTCATTGCTCCCACCTTAAAAAACAATGCCTCCACGTTTCAAAATAAACAAACATGAGTTAACATAAACATTAGGAATTAAATATGCAGAGCCTTTAGCGCGCGTGATATGGCTTAAAGTATAGTACACGCACAATTTCTGGGCGGGCATGGCTCCGCCGCGATCCGGTCGCACCGTCAAGAATGACCCCGTAGTCTATTTGGCCGATTCAGTGAAGCACCTTGCACGGGCCAAAGTATCGACGCAAAAGCTTGTCACTGAGTTCGCGGCATCGAATCGACGTCTACACCAAGACAATCTCCTGGCTTGTACTCAGCATCGAGTCGTCATAAGTTGTGTTTTTGGGCGTCCGTGCGTTGCTAGTATTTATTTCGCATCATGGCGATTCGTCGGGCCTCCTATGTACGCTGAAGGTATGCTGCGACGTCAACATTATCCTCCCCCTTTGTGTATGGCAACAAACAGTCGAGCGCTGTCACAGACTCATTGCCATACAAAAGTTTAACAGGTTCACTGGGTTCTCTCTTAGACAGTGGCGTTATAGGTGAAATTAAAGTAGGGCGGGATGGTGTCACGTGTCTTGTGTTCGTCGTCGATTTACACGGCCAGCATGTTCGATACAGTTTTCTTCAGACGTTCCGTAAGTCCGTTCGTCTGCGGGACGGTCGTCCTCTTGTGGCTTGCCTGGCTGTGCTTCACTATGGCTTGAGTCAGCTCCGCTATAAATGTTGTTCCCCTGTCCGTCATGAGTACTTCAGTTTCCCCGTATCGCACGACAATGCGCTCGATGAAAAACTGGGCTACTTATACGGCAACATTAGCCAGTGTTTTTGCTTCAACGCAGCGGATAAGGTAATCGGTGACCCACTTGTTAGTTGTACATGAAGTCAGAAAGGGGCTGAGGAGATCCATTTCAATTTGCTGAAGTGGGCTAGTCGCGAAGTAATAGGGGGTTCAGTAGCCCAGCAGGTATGACTGGAGGCGTCTTGCGTCGGTGACACTCACGGCTCGTTTTCACGTAATCTGCAACATTGGCAGGTAACCGTGGTTCATCATCATCATCATCATCAGCCTGATTATACCTACTGCACGGCGAAGGCCTCTCCCATATTTCTCCACTTAGCACGGTTCTGTGCTAGCTGCATCCACTTGACCCCTGCGAACTTCTTAATCTCATTCGCCCACCTTACTTTCTGCCGCCCCCTGCTACGCTTTCCTTCCCTTGGAATCCAGAACCGTGGATAGTAAAACTTTTCTTCGAGTCCGTGCAGTGGGCAGGCATGTTTGCTGTCAGCTTACCGTCTAACGCCTGCCACATTTCTATTCGTAGTTATACGGCAAGATAACGAGTTACATGGTCCTGTTAGGTGCGGAGCTCTTCACTAGGACGTCGGTGTGCAAAGCAAAGGACGACAACTGCCGTCTGAACCCACTTCAAAGAGAACCTGTCTTATTTTCTAGGCAATCCACTAGGTCTCACAACTGAGAATCCGAGCGCTGCTGCTGTGAAAAAATGCTGGTGCTTACCGCTCCCAGGAAGACATGGTTGTCATCGGCCTTCAGGAGTCAGCCAGACGGTGCAGATGACAAGCACTCTGCGTCAGAATGCTTGCTACCAGACTTGTAAACCACCGTAATGTCGAATTATTGGTGGCGTAAGCTCCATCATGTAAGACGACCGCGACACAGGTTGCTGAGCCAGCACAGTGCCTGGTGATCACTTACCACCTTGAATTGTCTTATTACTGGTACCGGCGAAACTTTGAAGGGGTTCAGATGATCGCGAGGCTCTCCTTCTCGGTGATCCAGTAATTGGTTTCGGTTTTCGAGAGGGACCTAGCGTACGTGACAACTTTCTCCTGTGCGGCACTCTTCTAAACAAGAACGACGCCAGATCTATACTGCTTGCGTTCGTGTGAATTTCAGTCCTGGCGTTTTTACCAAATTGGCCTAGAACAGGAGGAGACTGCTGGCGGCGCTTAAAGTCCTCGAAGGTTTCTGCTTGCGGCGCTTCCCATTTAAAAGGCACGTCGGTCCTTGTAAGCTGCGTCGACGTCTCGTCGTTGTTCGAGTAGTTCCTGACAAATCGTGGATAGTACGCGAACAGCACATGGAACCTGTGTACAGTTTCTTCTCGCAGGTGGTGCAATCTGCAATCGAAGCAGTTTCCTCTGCGCCTGTGCAGACACCATCCTTGTTAAGGATGGGACCTAGAAACCGCATTTCCTCGTACGCGAACTGGTATTGCTCTGGTAGAGACGTTAGCCCTAACCATTTGATAGAGTCGAGTACTGTCTAAAACCTTTTCGGAGGTCTCCAGTTCGAAGAGAATACGGCGTTGTCGTCTAAGAATACCAGACAAATATACCACTTCAAGCCAGCACAGTATCCAGTAAAAGGCGATCTTGTGTTCTGAACGCTGTCTTCTTGCGGCTTCTTGCCTGGACCTTAATTTAGCAGTACCCGGACATAGGTCTATCGACGAGAAGCGCTTAGCGTCGCAAAGCCGATCCAGTGTTTCGTCGATGCAGGGGAGCGGTTAGACATACTACTTTACTCTATTCAAGCGGTAGTAATCAACGCATAAACGAAGGGTTACGTCTTTTTCTTCACTAGAACAACTCGCCGCCCACGGCTAGATGAGTGTTTCGCAAAGCAATTCCTTGACTTGATCGCGGATGACTTATGCGTTCTCGCTGTGATACACTGTAGGGGCTTTGGCGCAGAGGTCTGCTGTGTTCGTCGATGACAATGCGGTGCTTGGTCAGTCGAGTGTGACGCAGCTTTGACGCTGCCAGAAAGCTTTTGCTGTAGCTTTAAAAAAAGGATGCGTATGTGGTCTTGCTTGGCTTTGGGTGCCGCTGGATTGACGTCGAACGTGGGCTGGCAGCCTTGTTTATGTGCATCATCAGTTTGTTGTGCGAGGGTGAAGATGTCCTGGATATCTGCGAGGTCGTCGAGAAAAGCAATCTCGTGCCCTTCAACAGATGTCGGTATTCTTCGGTACAGTTCATGACCAGAATGTGAGCTTGTCCATGCCGGAAGTGGACGATACCCTTTTTGATGTCAAGCCCTCATTCAAAGGGAAACTGGGCGTTTCCTTCGACGAAGCTTTCGGCGGTTTCGATGTCGGTGTTCCCCACGCAAGCGACATCTGATAAGAGCAGCCCAATTAAAGATATGCCGACGTCATTTAGAGCGGTGTTAAGAGTCAGTATCGTCATAGTAGGTGTGGCGTTGTCTGTCGAAAGCTTGATAAGCTTTGAACGAAGGTCAATTAGCGCCCGATGCTCATTCAATAAGTCCGTACCCAAACTCTCGTCATGGGAGCACTGCTGCAAGACCACGAAACTCGTAGGGTAAATGCATCCATTTAATCTCACTCTTAACATTGAATCGCCTGAATGGCGTACTTAGATGACCGCCAGCGGTGTGGATTAGCGAACGATCCAAAATGGTCGTCACTTTCTTGAGCTGGGCTTCGGTGTCCACTATGGCGGTACCCGTGCGACAGTCGACAATAACTTCGAGGTCACTTGTTGCTGTCTTAATATTTCATATTTCTTGGTATTCGAGCTCTACTTCGCCGTGTTCTGAGGTCGCGGCCGGGACACACCTTTGTTACTTTGCTGTGCGGCGGTGTTAACTTGGTGTTTGGTTCTATTGTCGGTCGACGTTGGTGTCCTGCATAGCGGCGATGCTACTTTGAAGCCTAGGGTAGTGATCTTAGAGGGCGTCTCCATAGCGAGCGTGGACGTAATATCTACGTTTTCCTTAGTCGTCGGGATTAGCAGAGGATCTTCCTTTTTTCGTCAATTAACAACCTCACCTCTAAAGGATACTGTCTTTGGTTTTTCCTAGTGGGTCTAGGGGATTTTCCTTGGCCGTTACTGCAGCCGCTTGACAAAATAGGGTGTTGTACTGAGATGGGGAGCGGTACCGGCGGCTTGGTGATTCTACCCTGCGCAGTTAGTTCTCAATTTCATCTCGTCGTTTGCCTGAACGCTGTCATGCGGAGTTGATAGCGAAGCCGCGTAGGCCGATGCATTTGTACGGGCAGTGACAGAATATGGTCGGCCTCATCGCAATGGAAGCAGAGTGAGGGAATGTCGGACGTCCTCCATTGGTTACCCTTCTTGGGGCTGGCAAGTCGTTCATGTGGCTTTCACGAGGAGCTTGTTCGTGTCGAGTGAGGTTTGCTGCGGTACACCGTGCTGCAAGACGGCGTGCAGCAGCGATGTAGTTCATAGCTTAGAGTTGTTGATTTTAGCCGCCAAAGTAGAATTCCCAAGCGCCTGCTGCACTTATCATGGACGATGTCCGTTATCAGCGCTAGCTGTGTCTGTTGGGATGACGGTAGCAACCTTCGCAGTTCTTTTCCAACAATTTCACGTATAATCGCATGGAGTTTATCTCCGCCTGTTGCTGTGACGTAGCAGTTGCTTGCAGAGAACACTTCAAGAGACCGGTTGTATTGTCGAGTACGGACGTCTCTGTCCGTTCTATTGAGGATGCTTCCCTTTCAAATTCAGGTTACAGTTTGGGTTGGGTTTCTTATGAGGCACGCAAAAAGAGATTCTTTGACCCCTCGCATCAAATATTTAACTTTCTCATCTTCACTCATCTTTTGGTTAGTCCGACGCTAGTGGCGTTTCATTTCCTCAACGTGGGTGAAGACAGGCTCGTTGGGAGATGGGCTTTGGAATGAAGGAGTTCTACTCTTTCTTTCTTTACCACGCTCTCAAAATATTTCAGCAGTTCCTTCTTGAAATTCGCCTAAGGCGTTAGCAAAGATTTGTGGTATTCATGCAACGTCCGCGCTGTACCGTAGACAGCAAAGAACACGTTTAGAAATTTCAAAGCACGTCCCAATTGCTAAATGCGGCAACTCATTCGTAGTGGCCTAGCCAGTCCTCTGTGTCTTATCCCTAGTAGCCGTTGAAAATGGAGGCTGACGGGACTGCTGAACGACAACCAGTACTGAACAAAAGGGCCTTACTGACGTTAAGGACGTCTTGTGAGGTCAAGTGGATTCCAGCTACAAATTAAGGTTGGGTTCGTGCCACGTCGGTGACTGGTTCGGTTGCCTGTAGGCTGGTCCCCCAGGGTGGTAGGAACCAGGCTACGGTCTTGGATTGAAGGGGAGATCAGAATACAAAGGTCAGCACCTCCAGCATATCTCACGTAATGGGGACAATGTCGTTGAAAAAAAAAT
The DNA here is from genome assembly GCF_055883805.1 of Amblyomma maculatum. NCBI lineage: Eukaryota > Metazoa > Arthropoda > Arachnida > Ixodida > Ixodidae > Amblyomma > Amblyomma maculatum. Next base: position 414,369,637 of record NC_139344.1, read on the forward strand.
TAGGAGGCTTGAAACTCGCTGTAATAAACACGTTATTGTGCTGCCTTGTGCCCAATAAAGGATTATGCAACCGGCAGCGGCGATACTAACCAGCGTGCTCGGCGATCTCTTGATCTAGGAAATCCCGTCGCATCCGACAGTGCTCAATTTAAAAGCGGCGAAAAAACATCTGGATAAAAGCCGCAAACTGCCTTTAGCATTACCTAGAACATTGTAGAAACAATAGTTTGGCTGAATATTCAAGATACATCTCGGCGCATCTTGCGCGGCAAAAAAATAATAAGGCTGCGCCTCGCGACAATGAGAATGAACAAAAAAAGAATTATCTAGTCGTGCGCTAGAATCAGAGGGATAATGCCGCATGCCGGCGGCTGTCGAAAATAAGCAAATAAAGTTTTGAATGATTCGCTGCAATATTGCGCTTTCCCGTTTAAACCAATTAATCCGGTTAACATTGATATGTTCAAAGTCGTGACAAGGGGCTTTCCACTGAGACACAATACCGGAATCTGAGAATCGAAAAGAGAATTTGGTTGGTGGCACTGTTGGCTTTAAATACACACCTAATTGGCTCTGAGTTATTAACTATTTAATCCACTTGAACCATTTTGTCACTTACACACCATTACTTGGCGCTCTATCCTATCGTGGCATTTTTACTGATATAGCAAACAGTTCCTCTTTTACAGCTCTGTCAAAATATGCCCTTACGAAAGCCGCCTACATAGCCATACAATTTTTACGCTTTAGTAATTGGTTGAAAGGAAGAAGAAAGACGCAATATCTGTCACACCTGTTTCTGTGGACACCTGACCCACGTCGTAATGATTGATTGAATATGATTGATTTATAAGAAGGATAACTGCCTCACTTGTGTTCTGTGGACACCTCAACCACGCCGTAAGGGAAAGGAAGGTGGGTGGTGGTGGTGGTAACAACTTTTATTGCCACGAAATGAAAGGAATTATTTCGGGCTGGGGCAAGGCTAGGGTGGCCTCCAGTCGGGAGCGACCTCTTGAGCTCGCGTGACGAGGGCCAGTTGCGTAGTTTTCCTTGGGCTGGTCAACAGCTTGTCCCATCCCTCCGCTGAGGGAGCTGGCAAGAGTGTCTTTGGAGGGGGATTGCTGGCGCATTCCCACAGTATATGGTCTTGAGTGGCCTGCGTCCCGTCACCGCTGTGCCGGCATGCAGGGTTGAATTCTCCGTTTGTAATTAACGATAGTCGGTAGGGGCTAAGAATGGCCTTTGTTTGTAGGCGTCTGAGTGTCGTGGCTTGCGCCCGGTCGAGGTCGGGGTGAGGGGCGGGGTACGTGCATCTTAGCTCGCGATAAGAGTTTGTTACCTCCGCGTATGTGCGCGGTGCCTCCACAGGCGCGTCCGTTCCCGATAGATCTCCCGTCTCCCGGTTGGTTAAGCCTCGGGCTAGACGGTCGACCCCTTCGTTTCCGGAGTTACCCGCGTGAGCCGGAACCCATACGAGATTGATGTTGTGATTGAGAGATCGGTTGCGCAGAATTCGCGCCGCGAGTGCGCTTACAGAATTTTTGGCGAAATTTTGAACGGCGCTTTTTGAGTCGCTTAGAATAGTTTTGGTGTGGGGATCCGCGATGGCCAGTGCGATAGCTACTTCCTCTGCCTCGCATATGGAGCTAGCATGAAATGTTATAGCGTTAATGAAGGTTGACTTTGGAGTGGCCATACATGCCACGTATGCTCCGTTTTTGATGTGCTCAGCTGCATCCACGTACACTGCTTATGGATCGTCCTCGTACTGATTCTCAAGGGTATGTGGCCTTGTCTTCCTGCGGGCATCATGTCTACCTGGTAGCATATTTTTGGCTATTGGTTTAACAACTAGTCTACTAGTTATGTCAGCCAATAAATGGGATGTTGCGCACACCTCCTCAGAGGGGTGTATGTGGAGCTTGTCGAGAATTACGCGTCCCGCAAGGCTGCGTGACAAGCGGGTCACTTGTGCTGTCTTATGGGCTTCAATTAGTTCAGATAGTGTGTTAAAAATTCCTAACTGCAGTAGTCGATCTGAGTTAGCGTATACTGGTAAGCTAAGGGCCGCTTTGTATGCTGTTCTAATTATGCTATTAAGTGCATGTTCGTCCCTACGACGCAGATGATAGTACGGGCAAGCGTACATGATTCTGCTTATCATAAAGGCTTGGATAATCCTGCACAGGTCGACTTCTCTCATACCCCTGCGACGTGTGGCAATGCGTCTCACCAGCCCACCTATCTGGTGCGCCGTGACGCGTAGCCGGCGTATAGCTTCTGTGTTCTGCGTATTATTCTGAATCAACATTCCGAGAACTCTGATCGTGGCTACCGGGGGTATCGGATGGTTGTCAATGTGTAACTGGATAGGTTCTCGAGAATCTGGTTTTATCTGTGAAGCTTGTTTGTTCCTTATAACTAATAGTTCTGATTTAGCCGGTGAACAGGTAAGGCCGTTTTCCTGCACATAAGACAGTACCGTGTCGATAGCTCGTTGTAATGAATCTGTAATATCTCCATCGGAGCCAGAATTGGTCCATATGGTGATGTCGTCGGCGTATATGGAATGATGTATGTGGGATATCATCTAACAGACGCGGGAGGCCGCTCATAACGATGTTGAAGAGAAAAGGTGAAAGTACGGCGCCTTGCGGTGTTCCTCTCGTCCCTAGTGTAATTTTGTCGCTAACTTTGTCAACGAAATGGAGCGTAGCCGTACGCGCATTCAGAAAGGCAGCGATGCAGTCATATGTCCGTTTGCCTACGTGTAACTGTGAGAGGTGATTGAGGATGGAAGCGTGTGACACATTGTCGAAGGCCTTACTCACATCGAGTCCCAGGATGGTTCGCGTGGCTCTTATGCGATTTGTATCTAGAATGTCTTGTCGAATTTGCCACATAATGTCCTGAGCCGAGAGACCTGCTCGAAACCCAATCATGGACGGGGGAGACGTGCCTTCCGCATCGGTGTGCATAAGGAGCCTGTTTAAGACAACGTGTTCCATTACCTTCCCGAGACATGACGTTAGCGAGATTGGGCGGAGGTTCCCCATCTCGAGTCTTTTGCCCGGTTTAGGTATGAAAATAATTTTAGCGTGCTTCCATTCCTCAGGGACGATGCCCTCTGTCCAGTACCTGTTGAAGAGGTCCGTAAGAGCCTCTACTGACTGGTCTTCTAAATTGCGCAACATCTTATTGGTAATGCAATCTTCCCCCGGTGCCGAGGTGGTGTTAATTTTGTTAAGAGCTGCCCTAATCTCTGCTACGGTAAAGACGCTATCCATGCAAGGATTATCCAATCCTGAGTACCCACCCATCTGGGGTGGGTATATCCTGGGAGGTGTTAATGTATTTATCTTTTAAAGTGGTCATGAGCTCTTCGTCGGTGCCTTGGAAAGATTGCGAGACCCTATGTAGGTTCTTGTGGGAATCTGCATTAGTTCTCGCAGGATCCAGTAAATGTCTAAGTAAAAACCACGTGTTCTTGTTGCCCAGTTGCCCATTAAGGCGGTCGCAAGTCTGATGTCACTGTTCTCGGCTAAGTTCCCACGAGTAAGCCTCGATTTCCTTTTCAAGCCGGGTTAGCCGAATTTTTAAACGTCGGTTGTGCTTATTTTTACGCCATCGAGCATGGATACTTCCTTGTGCTTCAATCATGTGCACTAGCTTAGCGTCCGGACTGGGACTGCTGTCCTCCAGGGCAACAGTTTTTTAAGTGTTTGCGGCGTCTTGCAACAGACGCCCCGTCCATTGTCTTAAATCTACTATACTTTCCGCTGGCCTTTGCGAGCGGATATATCTAAAGGCGTCCCAGTTCGTGTGCTTCACTTCCTGGCGACGCATTTTGCAATGCGTAGCTCGGAAAGTGGTACATAGTGCATAGTGGTCACTTCCTATGTTTGTATTTAGGTTTTCCCATCTCGCATCGGGGATATTTCTGGCAAAGGTAAGATCAGGGCACGTATCCCTGGTTACACTGTTACCAATGCGTGTAGGTTTATCAGGGTCGACGAGTAAGGTATGCCCTAGCGCCTGGGCTATCTCCCATAATTTAGTTCCCTTTCTACTGTTAATTGAGTAGCCCCATTCTGCATGGGGTGCGTTAAGGTCTCCAACAGTCAGCAACATTCCATTATGAGCGGCTACATGCGCCTTACGGAAGAGTGTGGCTATTTTCGTGCTGTTGTCTTTAGGTGGACTATATACGTTTAGAATGTAAAGGGGAGATTGTGTTCGTTTGTTCGGCAGGATTTGTATAAATGTATGAGAGACCTCCGGTATTTTCAAATCTAGTTGGTTTGCAGTTAGATTACGGTGTACAAGTGTAGCTGTGATCGGCCGGCACTCAGCCGACACTTTCTCATTGTATGCTGTATACCCTGCAAGCTTTACTTCTGTATTCGTCTCTTGAAGTGCTATGACTACCGGCCTGTTTGTTTGGGCCAAAACTGCATATTCTAGAGCCTTGCGCTTGGCTCGGAATCCCCTGCAGTTCCATTGCCACACTATAACAGGTGTACTAGTCATCGCGTATCGGGTAAGGTTCCGCTCGCGCGGGTTGCAATACGCTGGGTCGGAGAATGCTGCTGGGGGACGGACGCGCCGAAGCACGGTCAGCTGGGCGTGAGAATGCTGTGTGGGCGGGAGGCAAAGAGCCTGCATTTGGCGTTGGAGATATCAGATTGCTAGGGGATGCTAGTGCGTTAACCCTGGTTGTAAGCGTGTCGAGTTTAGCTAGGACAGTTTCGAAAGTAGTCGGAAACTTTTCCATTGTGTCAGTTACTTTGTTAAGCTGTGGTATTAATTTCTGGATAGTTTCCTCCACCTTGGCTAGTCTTTGGTCTATTTTTGCAAATCTCTCTTCATAATTACTCTCTAAGTCATCTGTATCTCGCCGAGGTACCAAAGGTGCCTTTCGTTTGTTACGGCGGTTTTGATCTACTTCCATGTCCTCATTGCGGCTGACTTCAACGCGAGCGCAAGCCATAGACGACTGTTCATTTTTTGATTGCGCATTTGCAGTTTCTAGCTGTTTAATTTTTGCGTTAGACTGAGCTAACTGTTGTTGCAGTTGTCGGACTAACTCTGCCAGCTCCCTTACCTGTGGGTCGGGTGCTCGGCGTTGCTTGTCTGTAAGTGGAGTCTTCCATGCCAACTGTTTGGCAGGTCTTCCTTCTTCTCCGGAGTTGGAGTTGATCCGCGAGCTGCGTCTCTGGGACGATGACCTGCTCCTATCTCTGCTCCCACTGCATCCACGTAGAGGGGGAAAAGAGTAATCTCTTGGTTCCTGCAGCTGAAGTGGTTGACTTGTGACGAGGTCAGTTGGGGGACTGCTGCTTTGCAGTGGCGGGAAGGATTCATCCCTTGGAGGTGGTTGTTGGTGGCCGCGTTCTCGGGGACGGGACTGGCGGCCGCTTGGCGAACTGTCTGGGTCAGTGGCAGTGTCCGTGGGGGATTGTGAAGATTTGCGCCTGTGGCTAGACACGAAGCGGTATTTGCAGCTTCTGCTGCCTGTTGGATGTGAGCCTTTGCATACGATGCACATGGCTTGGCAGGTAGGTGGTTGGTCGGCTGGTGGGGAGTCGTGAGCGACGCCGCAGCGGCGGCAAGTAGGTATTCGTGGTTGGGGGCACACGTCCGCTCGGTGACCCAGCTTGCGACAGTTGAAGCACGCTTCCGGGCGAGGCTTCAAAGGGAAGACTTCGAAAGTAAACCCCAAGTACCACACGTATCGGGGCAGCTCGGTGTTGGCGAACGTAACGACGAAGTGCTGCGTCTTGCCCATACGACGCGCAGCAACGATGGGGAGATCGGGATTTCGAGCGCGGAGCTCAGCCAGGATCTCGGCATCGTTTTCGTAACTGTAGGCTCGGTACAAAATCCCCCGTACGGAATTGTCCGGGGCTGGGGCGTAGGCGGCAACCGGGACTACTGTCTTGTCGATGGTGATAGTGCCGATCTTGGCGTAAGACACTGCACGGGCATTGTCAGGCGTGCTCACTGTGATGGTTTTGTTAGTGGGGCGTATGCGGACTTGGTCGTCAGTAACCGCTAGGCGGTGGTCGACGTTGGCGGCTGCGTAAATAGCAAGTGCAAGTCGTGCGGGGCCTACGGTGTGAAGGTTCAGCGTGCCCTGTGGACGGAGGACGATCTTGAGGTGTTCCGAGGGCAGGCGGGGCAGAGGACGCTTTTTGGTCAAAGGTGGAGGGCGTCCGAGTGTCCGCGGATTCGGTAGAGTCGATGTCGTGGCTGGCGTCTGGGCCTCGGCAGGTTGTTTCTTGGGCGGAGATGGTCTTCGGTACCGGCGTTGCATCTCGAATGCCGTCCATGAGCCATCGGATAACTCCGCGGCGGTAATGTCGGTGCCAATTCCACAGTGTAAGGCATAGTCAAGGCGGTGTTGGGCTTGGCGGGACGCGACGTCGCCACCGCCGCTGCTCGCGAACGCGCCGATGTCGTGAGGCAGCGATAGGCTTAGCTGTCGCAGCTGTTGCGGCCAAAAATATTTGGTCGAAAAATCATCAAGCTGCTTGCCTTGGTCTGGAAATCACCACACCGGGTCCGGAGCGATAGACGAACGTCCACGGCAAAGTTGGTGAACGCAAGTGGCAAGAAATACGAAATTTTACTGTGAAATCACGGAGCTCATGTGAGATGCGTCCGCTCGCTTCACGATCAAGAGAGAGGAAGGTGGAAGTGAAAGTGGAAATAGAGAAAGAGGAGCCGTAGTGGAGGGCTTCGGAGTAATTTCGACCGCCTGGGAATCTTTAACGTGCGCTGACATCGCACACCACACGGACGCCACTTCGTTCCGCCTCCATCGAAACGCAGCCGCCGAACCCGCGTCGTAATGAAACTGATTGATTGATTTATAGGAAGGGGAAGGCTCGGTAACTGTCTCATTTGTTCTCCGCGGACACCTCAACCGCGCCGTAAGAGAAGATAAGGTGGGAGTGAAAGTGAAAAGAGAGAAATAGGAGCCGTAGTGGAGGGCTACGGAGTAATTTCGACCAACTGGGGTTTTTTAACGTGCGCTGACATCGCACAGCACACGGACGCCTCTTCGTTTCGCCTTCGAAACGCAGCCGCCGATTGGGAATTAAGGCTGGAGTGAAAGAAGAAAGAGAGGAATAGAAACAGAAGCGGCAGTGATGGGCTGCGGAGTAATTTGGACAACATGGAGAGATCTAATGTGCACTGGCAACGCACAGCACCCGAAGGTATATTCATTTGCAGTGCGATGTCAACACACAACATTCGCAGCTTTCCCTATGCCACAATGGTCAAGCTTTGCTTAAACCCCTAATTATGCGCCATCTTTGTTGCTTAAACTCATGCGCGATTATATAGTTCGACACTTTTTCTCACTTTTTTCGCGTTTTTGTTTCTTCCATTTGAAGTGTCATCAAACGTGGGTAGTTCGACGGCCAAGAGCGGCACAAAGATCCTTCAGCAAAAGGCGAGAAAGGGTAAGGCGACAGTCGGCACGGTGCGTACCTCCGACTTATACATGTAGAAAGCGAAAAATTTTATTTACTCAGCAGCGAGGGAGAATAGCAAAACACAGAACAAAATAGCAATTTTCAGACTCAGTCTAACAGAAGAAAAATGGCGGAATAGAGTACTATTAACTCAAGCGGACTCCTGGAAACAGTACTGGCAGCTGTATCGGTGCCCAATGCTATCGCTTTTAAACTGCCTTAGAGCATTCTTAGCGGCACCCTTGAGTTATCGTCCAGTGTAGTCAGTCCTGTGGGCATGTCTCGGCAGACGTCCGGAGAAAACAGTATAAGCCCAATGTACACTGCTATCAAGTCTGGGCCAAACACCTCGCCTGGCAGCTGGCGACTCGTCGACAGTCAGGCAGAAACTCCCACGCACCTGACTGTCCACGGAGACGACGAAGCGGATGGTAGATTGCAATGTGCAGCCATTGACCTCACAGCCTGTCGCGGGATAGTATATTCAAAATTGGTTAACATAAAATATTATCAAGCAGAATGAGTTGGTCGCCCGATTGGTAAATATTTATACTTTTGCAACGGGAAATATATATGCCAAGAACGAAAGGAAAAAGAGGAGAATGCAATAATTAGTGAGTCTGGTTTTAGCGACCTATTGATCGCTTTACTTACTACATGCCGTCTTAGGACAATGTTAAGTAAACGACTGCATATGAAGACTCATATGTGAGACATGTTTAGCGCCAGGTAACGTGGAGGGCATGCAACGAATGCCAAACGTGTACCGCAATCAGCAAATGATCGTGTTTCAAGAACCACGTTATTAGACTAGTGTCAGTGGCTATTGATGATATTTTTGTAGTTGTTGCTTTTCTTTGCAAGACAATACCGACCTGGCTCCGGGAAAACCCATTTTTCGTTCCCAGCTTTTGGTCGTTGTATCGTGCAGCTTGTACAGCATTGTTTGACATAGTGTTGGGCAGTGTGTATATTAGAATGTATTCTCAGTTTTTGGAATTACAATTAACTTCTCTTAGCTATTCTTATTGTTAGGACAGTAGTAAACAGTGATACACCTATGACGAAAGAAAGATAGTAACGCATCACAATGTAAGCTAGGTATTTTTCGACTAGCCTCATGGCACATTCTAGCTCCATCTGTGGTTTGGGGACAGGTTTCGCCGGATAGGCGCAGAAATGTTTGAAAATAGACAAATTGCGCGGTCACAGATTTTTGTGAAGGATAGATCGAAAAGGCGGAAGGATATTAGTTCCAGTGAACAGTTTTGCACAAGGGCAGAATTAAAATTCGGTCGACCGAAAGTTCACATCAAAGGATTGAAAACCATTCACTCTTCTGTGTTATCCAGTGTCTTCAAAGGAGAACAAAAAATGTTTTAACAGCCGGCGCTGCTGAGGAGTGCAATCAAAAGGGCCTAATTAAAACATAGCGCAACAAACGTAAGCCTGCTGATATGTCCCGTTTGAAATAAGGACAGCTTACAACGTAGGCGTTTTAGCAACTGCAGAGGGGACGAGCAGAGGGTGTGGTCTTTCCGTCTGATTAGCGTTCACGACGCACTGTTTCTTTTCTTTGCTTTTTGTTCAGAAGCAAGGGAAGATACTGTGTAAGTATGTCTACACACCTTCCTCGCCAACATTAGGTGTTCCCATTTTATTTCCTTGGGACGGATGCACGATTATTGTTTTCGGATGAAGAAAGAAGCGGCACGAGGATATTTGACAATATCGAAAAACCGAATGCAGTTATCGCCGATTCCAGTGCTCGTACGAAATATTCGTAGTGTATAGAAAGCTCTTTAAAATGAATATACTACGTTCAAGACTTTTAATATGTTTCCCAGCAATTACCGCATAGTTCGAATAACGTCCGCTGTGGTCTTCCGCCACTGTTTCAAAAACACAAACACATCTAAGTCGCTGCGTACTACCCTTCCGCGATACACGCATGCGTGGATTGAAAGACTAAACACCGTGATACGATTCAATAGTTATACGCATTAATAATGCGCATATATTCTTTTTGGATGGAGAAAACGGGAGCGTTCTGGCGATTTCAATGAACCTTTGAAATCTGATTTTGGAACCCACGTCGTGAATGTACCTGGCACCCGTGTGATTACCGGAAGTACGGCTGCGCATATAATGAGTGTATTTAGTTTATTTTTTCATTTTGTTAAGATTCCACAAGCACCAATTAATAATCATAAAGTTAGAGTAGTATTCGATTCAGTTATGTTATTCTATCATTTAAATCATAATTAGTCCGGTAGATGAACCGCACTATTGGTATGCTATTCGCTGACTGCTAGAAAAGATATAAATACCTCATAGAGTAGGAAATTTATTCATTTCTTAAGCTGTTGGTTCCTAAGTTGTAGTCCCACCGTTGAACGAATTTGTCTTTTTTGTGGTCGATCAATTTGATTTTAGGTCGTAATTTCCAAAACTAAAATGCAGCTTAGACCAGTTACGCTTTCCTAAGGTGTTCTGCGTTCGCAACCGAATCAAGTTCCAACAAGTGTCGTATGCACATTGCTTGAACCGCTATGGTATGCGAATAGGAAAATCGCTGTTCAGAGAAGATGTCATTCCCTTTTTATTAGAATCAGTCTTTTTAATGGGATTCGTCATGCTCTAAGTTGTACATGTGACCTTGGTAATTTAACAAATGTGCCATTTGAATATATAATTTACGAGAAACGAGAACGTCTTATAGAAATGCATCAAGCCCTCACGGCACTCGTGCTGCGTTTTGCCCTCTTATATAAATATCTTCTTTGAGAACAATGCCTGCCGATATGCGGCTTTCTGTAGCCCATTGTACGATACGCTTCGATGCACCCAGCGACCTGCATGTGTCGAGGAGGCTAATCCCCCTTACTTCGAAACGAGATAAGGGGCTTACTGAGAGCCTAAATATGTAATTGGCTTATGCAAAGATATGCAGTTAAAGTGCATGTTGAGCCCTTAACGAGTCTACGAGATAACCATACAAAGAATTCTTTCCAACCTTGAGGCTTTCTAACACCAGGGTAGGGGAAGTTAAAGCAAAAGAATATTAGGCCCCCGCATGACGCGTCAATGAGCTTATTTCACAGCGCTCGCTCACAGTGTGATCGCCTTAAAAAATGTTAGGAGCCCACATGTGCTCCGCTTTAAGGGTGTGACGCAACTGTGGCCTTTAATCCTCGGGGGTGTTTCCAGACCGAGAAACAAAATAAGACACACAGTTTACATTGCGAAAGGCACCTCAGAACGCAGAATTCTGAAAGCACAGAACAGCTTTCCATTCGAACAAAAGCAAGCTCTTCACTGTGAAAACTTTGTGCTGCTTGAAGGCTTGAAGTTAACGCTTTTAGCTTTTAAAACGTCAGCTCTGTGTCTGGCGTTCTTCGAATTACCGTTAATCTACAATCTCATCATGAGCAACATCGCATAGCAACAGTTCTTACCACACGTGGACACCTGAACCACGCCATAAGAAAAACGAAGGTGGGATTGAAAGTGAAAATACAGAAATGGGGGCCGCAGCAAAGGGCTGCGAAGTGATGTTTACTGCCAGGAATCTTTAACGTGCGTTAACACCACACAGCACAAGCCCAAGCCTCCCTGTATCGCCTCCATCAAAAATGAAGACACACTCTGGCGACTAAAGTGAGGAAAGGCGAAAGCCTGGGTGCCGCATTCAGCTACGCATTTGTTGCTAAATTGGCGGTGAATGATGATTTCAGTAAAGACGGTGAATACTGTTTCTCATTTCTGGCGTCCTTTATGGCATGGTTCATGTGTACGTGGAGGATGGTTACATACACTGTGCCTTTCTTTATCCTGTAAATCAATTTCAAACGTCGCTAATGCCTGCTGTACTAACATATGCTAGACATCTGGGTCTCCTGTTTTTTGTGAGGTGCGGCGTTCGAGGAAGCCGCAAATGAAAGCACGCACGAACGCCTGGATTGGTTTGGTTGGTTGGTTTGGTTTGTGGGGTTTAACGTCCCAAAGCAACTCAGGCTATGAGAGACGCCGTATTGGAGGACTCCGAAAATTTCGACCACCTGGGGTTCTTTAACTTGCACTGACATCGCACAGCACACGGGCGCCTCGCTTTTCGCCTCCATCGAAAAGCTGCAGCCGAGGCCGGGATTTGATCCCGCGTCCTTGGGAACAGTAGTCGAGCGCCGTAACCACTGCGCCACTCCGGACGCCTGGATTGGACGCCCGGATATGCATTTGTTGGTTGCAGCTCCTTTATTTCCATTAACGTTTATTTCCATCGGAAATGGGCGCCCTCTTACCCGCCCCTGGCACGCGTGCCGGGGAAGACGGAGAGACGTGCGCCCACGGATTAGAGGCTGGTAGGTAGCACTTGACTTCTTGCGGCCTCCTCCGCCAGATGGACGGTGCGTAGCTAGATCGCAGGGTCCTCGCTTTGCAGCAGAGTATGCCAGGCTTCTATACTTGTTAAATTTTGTCCTATCCCTAGGGATTATGGGCACTGCAAAATTATGTGGTCGAGGGACCCTCTCGACCCACAGTGTTTGCACTGATCATTGTACCTCAGGCCTGATAGCGCGTGAAACGCCCAAGCCGGGTTAATAATAATAATAATTGGTTCACAGGAAGGGAAAGGCGCAGTATCTGTCACACTTGCTCTGTGGAAACCTGAACCGCGCCGTAAGGTAAGGGAGGAAGGTGGGAGTGAAAGGTCATGAAGGTTTTAATTTGTAGCCGCCTCCACGTGACAGCTTCTCTATTATTTTGGCTAACATCTAGCTGGGGTGACAGTCTAATCGCCTTTTGACGTCATGCATGACGGTACATCGCGTGCCCCTTGTGGAACGCAACCAGCAATTCACTGAACGCATTGAGGAAGGGTGGCGGATTCTGGGCCTGATAGGGCTGGGACGTGTGGGCCAATGCCGCTAGTGGCAGGGGCTAACGTGTCATCGTTTTTTATTTGTTTTAGGCCGTCATTGCACCTACCACTGCTTCGGTGATTGACGACCGCTGTTCTTGCGGCGCGCGTCTTTCTCTCCCCTCTTCTTTTTCTATCTTCTCTAGCGGAGGTGGTTCAGCTACAGGGCCAGTAGCAGGCTGGGTTCGAACCCGACCTCGGCAGCTGCGTATCTATGGAGGCGAAACGAAGAGGCGTCCGTGTGCTGTGCGATGTCAGCGCACGTTAAGATGCTGATCCATTGGTGGCACTAAGTAGAAGATTCGATGCCAAAATCGAAGCCAAATTTGAATCTTTCATGACCCAAATTATGGGAGCAATAAACCAAATTCAAAACCAAATCCAAACCCTTACGGGCGAAGCACAACTTCAATGGGCAGAATTGGTTGCCATCGGAGAATGGCAGCAAAAAGCTGAGGAAAATTTTGATCAGCTCCATAATAGCCAGAGGCGCACCGAGTCTTAAATCTGGCAGTGGAACTGTCGCGGCTTCCAACGCAAGCGTGCGTTAGTGCAACCGTACATGACGCTATTAGATGAGAAACCACTAGCTATAGCCCTGCAAGAGGCGGGTAAAGCAGCAAAACGCTCGGGATACCAATCTTTTTCAAGTGACACAGGTGAGAAATCTCGCGTCACAACATTGGTTAAGAGGAACATTGCTGCAATCATGCACGAAATCAATTCGAAAGAAATTGAGGCAGTGCTATTGGAAATACTTACGGGATGAAAAGAGCAACCAAACCTGTTCCTCTTGAATTTATTTAGTGCGCCACAGCAGAGAAAGGTGAGATTCAGGGCCCTCTTTCGCAAAGCGATAATCACAGCCGGGAGTAACCCCTTGCTAATAGTCGGTGACTTCAATGCGGCGCACCCGGAATGGGGTTACGCTAAACAAGATCCTAAAAACAGGCAGCTATGGGAAGACGCGCACGAGCTGGGACTCACCTTGCACACGTACCCTAGTTTTCCCTCCAGGGTGGGTTACAGCGTCTGCGTAGACACTTCCCCTGACTTGACCTTCTCCAAAAATGTGAAAGATCTGAACTGGCAAAATTCGGTGGAAAATTCTGGCAGCGACCATTTTATTCTGGCCTCGATCCTTAAAGGAGGACTAAAGACGCGCCGTGTGTGTCAACCGAGGTTTACGCAATTGGAACTATTTAGGCAAAAGCGAGAGAAGGCTGCCGAAAGGAAGATTACAAACATATAAAAATGGACGAGGACCCTCATGCGTCACGTTGGAGAGGCAACAAAATAATCTTGAAGGGGACGATGCCCCGGAGATAGCTGATAACAAACTGCTTCACATGTGGGAGGCAAAACATGGTATGGAGCGCAGACTAAAAAAGCAGAAGTGGAACCGTAATCTTAGAAGGAGGATAGCTAGACATAATAAAGAAATTGAAAATTATGCGGTTAAATTATGCGAACAGAATTGGTGCAGCAGATGCGACGAGATGGAAGGGGGCATGAGCCTTTCCAGAACGTGGGGTCTGCTGGGACACCTATTAGATCCGACCAACTCAAAATCCCAGTAAGGAATTAGATTATCAAAAGCCAGGCACGCGTTTAAGGGTACAGACGCGGAATTTATGGATGCACTAGTGAGCGTGTACATTGGCGCTACTCATAGTGCCCCCCTCCCAGAGTATGACGGAGCTCTCAACGAGGAGCTGGACGCACCCATCACGGAGGCGGAGGACAGGGCAGAAATATTGAGACTAAAAACAAAATCGGCCCCGGGCCCGTACGGGATGCCCCGCCGGGGTGGTGCAGTGGTAAGACGCCCGACTACTGTGCCGGAGTTCCCGGGTTCGAACCCGACCGCGGCGGCTGCGTTTCGATGGAGGCGAAACAAAGTGGCGTCCGTGTGCTGTGCGATGTCAGCGCACGTTAAAGATCCCCAGGTGGTCGAAATTACTCCGTAGCCCTCCACTACGGCACCCCTTTCTCTCTTTCCACTTTCACTCCCACCTTCCTCCCTTCCCTTACGGCGCGGTTCGGCTGTCCACAGAGCAAGTGTGACAGTTACTGCGCCTTTCCCTTCCTGTGAACCAATTTAACTTTTTAACTGACGGGATAACTAACAAAATTTTAAGAAACCTGGATGATGACTCCATAAGCGCTCTTACTGAGTATATGCAAGAAATGTGGACTAAAGGGCACCTGCCTCGGCAGTGGAAGTCGGCAAACGTAATTCTAATCCCAAAACCGGGCAAACCCCCGAAACTAGAAAATCTAAGACCTATTTCTCTAACCTCATGCATGGGAAAATTCATGGAGCATGTAGTCCAGACACGACTGACGCGCTTTATGGAGAAACGACCTGTCGCCGCACGAGATGGTCGGCTTTCGACCGGGTTTGAGCACGCAGGACGTGATGCTCCCACTCAAATACGACATAATCGACTCGCGTTCTAGAGACGCCAAAGTGATTTTTGGGCTGGACTTGACAAAGGCTTTTGACGAAGTTAAACACGAAGCGATCCTCCACGGTCTCCAAGAAATCGGAGTAGGTGAACGAACATATGAGTACATCAAGGACGTCTTGTCAAACATAACTGCCTCCATAAAGTTTCAAGACATTCAGTCCCCCACAGTGAAGTTAGGGAGCAGGGGGACGCCACAGGTCTCGGTTCTCTCCCCGTTCCTTTTCAACGTGGTGATGAGGGACCTCCCAGAAGCTCTGGGGAGCATAAAGGGGCTAAATGTTAGTATTTATGCGGATGACATCAATCTCTGGGTTAACCAGGGTAGTGATGCGAGCATTGAGGAGTGCCTGCATGCGGCGGCGGACACTGTCGTAGACTACGCTGCCAGGAGGGTCTATAATGCTCACCGCAAAAATCAGAATTATTCGTCTATAACCCAAATGCACTCCGATGCAAGCGCAGCTGGGAATTTTACATTAAAGTAGTAGGAAAACTAGATTCAAATGTAGATCAAATCAGAATTTCAGGACTATTCATTTAGAAAAATGGATATAATGATGGAACAGTCAGAAAGCTAGAGGGATTCGCCACACAAGCCATTGGAATATTTAGAAGAATCGCGTTGAAAGGACGAGGCCTGAAGGAAAGAAGCTTGCTTAAACTCATCCAAGCTTACGTAATAAGTCGCGTGAGCTACGCCACGCCGTTCTTAAATATCAGGTCGGAGGAGAAGAAGAGGTTAGACTCTCTCATTCGACGGTGCATAAAGAGGGCCCTGGGCTTACCAGTTACCATATCCACAGAGAAGCTCCTTTCTATGGGAGTGCACAATAGCTGGGACGAAACAGCGGAGGCTCCAGAGTTTCGCAGCTGGAAAGATTACGTCGAACGACCAGGGGCAGAACTATACTCGAAATGGTAGGCCTGCTGACAGATAGGGGACTACGAGAAAAATCAAGTATCCTACAGGACTGCCGAGAAAATCTAATCATCCCCCCCCCCTCCTCGTAATTTTTATTTAATTTATTTATTTATAGGAAGGGAAAGGCGCGGTAACTGTGTCACTTGTTTTCTGTGGACACCTCAACCGCGCCGTAAGGGAAGGGAGGAAGGTGGGAGTGAAAGTGGAAAGAGAGAAAGAGGAGCCGTAGTGGAGGTCTACGGTATAATTTCGACCACCTGGGGGATCTTTAACGTACGCTGACATCGCACAGCGCACGGACGCCACTTCGTTTCGCCTCCATCGAAACGAAGTGGCGTCCGTGTGCTATGCGATGTCAGCGCACGTTAACATGCATCCCATATTGAACACAGAGGAGGGAGAAGAGAGCATAAGCACTAATCAGACGCTTAGATTCAATGGACAGAAAGTCGGTTGCGTACGTGGATGCGGCAAGTGGCAAAACGGGGGCGGCGGTCGCCTCGGTGGTCGACGGCAGAGGTGCCCCGGTATCAGCCGCCACCATTAGAAGCCGCAACGCCGAAACGGCTGAAGAAGTTGCAACAGCTAGCGCTCGCTTGCGTCGGAACGCAAGCCAATTTCATAATCAGCGATAGCAAAACGGCTATTTGGAATTTCGGAAAGGGTAGGGTCTCGCTGGAATCGGCAAGAATTCTGGCCAGTAGACGACTAAACAGGACAATTCGCCTAATTTGGACCCCTGCACAGATGTCCGTTCCTGGCAACGAAGCGGCCCACGAGTTAGCCCGAGCTCTCTACTTCCGGGTAACTGTGGAGCCGCCCGATTGTCGGAACATGAACGAGCGTCTGCAGAATTATACGGAGATTCTTCAAAATTACAGGTTAAGCAGAAGACTTGTGCGACCACCGGATAAAATTCTAAACAATAAGCAGGCAGTCGCATGGCGGCGCCTGCAAGCTGGGAACTTTGTAAACCCGGTCTGGGCATATTATGTCGAAGTGGACGATAGGAGAAACGATGAATGCAAGCACTGTGAGGAGAGAGGGACCCTCGACCATATAATCTGGGAATGTATTAGCTCCCCAGGGGCTAAAACAGATATAAATTGTAGAGAAGCCTGGGAAGCCCTGCTGCGGAGCGAGGTCCCTGCTCCACAGCTACAAGCCATCCGCCTGAAGGAAGAAGCCGCGAAGAGCCAATACCTCTTTGCCTGCTTCTGATCGCGGAGGTCTCTGCTCCCGTCCTTAGGCCTGCGTGCCGGGGGCGGGAATTGGGGGCCTCCTTATCTGGTGGAAAAATAAAGTTGTTATCATCATCATCATCAAGATCCCCAGGTGGTAGAAATTAATTTGTAGCCCTCCACTACGGCTCCTCTTTCTCTGTTTCCCCTTTCACTCCCGCCTTCCTCCCTTCCCTTACGGCGCGGTTGAGGTGTGCACAGCAAACAAGTGAGACAGTTACCACGCCTTTTCCTTCCTATAAATCAATCAATCAGTAGCAGGCCCGTGCATCTTATTGCGAAAACAATACTATGTAAGGTTTCGTCTTTTAGCCTTACCGGCTCCGGTACGGCTAAAAGGCGTACGGTTGGTGGTCGGTCGGTGGTCGGTCATGTGCCAACTGACGTAATACCAGAGCAAGAGACAGGGTAGCAAATCGGCTCTTCAGCGTACCGTAGCTCCGCTCCACGGTCAAGCGGCGGCCGGCGTCGGTCACGTGAATAATGACGTCATACCAGAGCGAGAGACGGGGGACCAAGTCGGCTCTTCAATGTGTCGCAGCTACGCTCCACGGCTGGTCGACCATCTGCGAACGACGTCAAACGATTGACGTCATACAAGTTGCAAGCGCTTGCAGGCCTAGCTGCGGTTCATTGGGCTACAGAAAGGAGAACCTGTGAATAAATAATAAATTTTGGAGATGTCTAAAAATTATGCCTTTTATGTCGTGGGTACACAGGAGATTAGCAGTGTGCATCACCACAAGCGAAACACTTTGCGTAGCCAAGCGGACATTCTTTCTCAATTTCTAGGCTTATCTACAGCCACAACAACAACATTTAACGCATTAAAGTTCACCGGAGGTCTTTATTTTGTCTACAGGAAACGAAAGGCGCAGTATCTGTCACTCGCGGAATCCCGCTATCATTCTCACTGTATACAAGGAGAATTATGAAGAACGTGTCACGATTCGGGGCCTGGGAACGATTTAAACAGGAGGTTAATATGAATGCAATTGAGCGCTCTTCCATTATTAAGTATCAGGAAAAGAAAGAAGAAAAGCAACTGCAAGAGCTCTTAATATATTTAGGGCGTGAAGAAGCACGAATGCCGGGTATGTTCATGCATGATATAAAAAGCATTAAAGTTAGGCTAGAAGCTTTGGATGCCCAGAAGTACAGAGGCGCTGCGATAAGAGCGCGTACGGAAAAATGGCTCGGTGGCGAGACGCTAACAAAACGCGCCCTCGCTGATGAAAAGCGATATGCGTGTGCGAACGAGATAACGGTTATTGAATACAAGGGGCAGAGGCATGATGAGCAGGACGGAATTACGAGCGCCTTCGTGGAACATCACGGTGAGCTGTTTTCGAGCAAAGCACCAAGTGAAGAAGGGTTTAGAGATAACTTTTTGCCTCTGATGCCAATATTAGGCAAAGAAGTTACTGAAGAGTTAGAGAACGAAATAAGTGTGGCGGAAATAGAAAAGGAAATAGAAAAAAGGAAATAGAAAAGTGAGTTATCTATCATGCTCTATAGGCTTTTCAAGGAGTGCTTTGATGTGGGTTATCTGCCACCGTCGTTTAGCAACGCGCATACGGTCTTGGTTCCCAAGACTGATGAGCCAGCCATGCTTTTAAAAGTTACAAGCTATAGACCGATCACATTAACAAATGTTGATTATAAAATTCTGATGAAGGTGTTAGCTAAGAGATTGCAATACATTATAAAAGATATTGTTGGACCTCATCAAACATGTGGAATAAAGACCAGAAGCATATTTAATAATATTCATGGAGCGCGTAGTGTGTTCGAGTGCTGCGATGCTCTAAACAGGAGAGTGGCCATGGTTCAAGTTGATTTCGAAAAAAGCATTTGATCGTGTGTCTCATGAAATATTGTACTGTTTGTTTGAACATATTGGTGTTGGTGCCCTTGTATTGAAAGGAGTTAAAATGGCTTATGCATGTTGTTCTACACGCCTTATGATTAACAATGTGTTATCTGAAAAAATTGATGTAAGAGCATCTGTGCGGCAGGGATGTCCACTGTCTCCTCTCCTCTTTGCTATATATTTGGAACCCTTGTGTAGAATGGTAATTGCCAACGAATACATCCGCGGTTTTAAGTTGGGAGTATGTGAAGTGAAAATATTGGCGTACGCTGATGATGTGGCGCTTTTTTGTGAAGATCGCGAAAGCGTTTCGGAAGCTTTGAAAGTAACACAAAGGTATTGTAGGCAGACTGGTAGTGCTGTTAATTTAAAGAAAAGTCTCGGTGTCTGGCACGGGGAATGGGAAGAGGAGCCGGAATTTTTTTGGGGAATAAGATGGGCGTAAAAGCCCGGAGTTTATTTGGGAGTCCCGTTGGACAAACACGGGGAAAATACGAATTACTGGAATGAAAAAGCGGAAGAAATACGGGAAAGGACGAAAGGATGGATGGGACGTAACCTATTTTCGCCCGTGCGACTGTATGCAATACCTTTTTGGTGGCAAGAATAATGTATTTACTTCAAGTATTGTATTGTGCTCGAAGCAATATACAAAGGTTTCATCGTGTATTTGCGGTCTTCATTTGGTCGTCCAACTGGGAACGAATTAGCAGAGATAATCTCTTTCGGCGAGTTAAAGACGGAGGGTTGTCTCTAATGCATCTATATGTGCGGCAGATGGTTTTAAGGTTTTGTTTCCTACGTGACCAAAAAGATGCATTCCTGAGAACCTTTATGCAAATCATGCTATCCAGTGCAATTCCAGAGTTTAAAGTCTCTTCATGCTCTGCTCGGGGATACACTGTGTCACGCTTCCTGCGAGAAATGGTGTGGTCGTTCAAGTTTTTGCGCGTGAGGTACTCAGTAGAGTATTTAGCGACGGTACCACCTAAGCGGCTGTACAAGGATCTTATTTCACAACTGTTCCCAGTTCCATTGTACTGTGAAGGCCCAGGGAAAGACGTGCTCAAGCGAGTTAAAAACATGACGGTCGTAAAAACATTCTTTTTTAAATTGCATACAGGAACCCTCCCAGTCAAAACATGGATGGATGAAAAGGGCATTTTTGTACCTTGGGGCTCAAACTGTCTACTATGTAGAAAACCTAAAACAGTTGAGCACGTGTTCCTGGATTGTTGGGATGCGGTGTTTTACTGGGATGTGTTACAAAGGACACTTAAAAAGACCTGCCATTGACGCCACGGCATTCGGTACTTGACAACTGTTAATGATGATTTTCAGTATGACCTCATCATGCTATTGGGCCTTCACAGTATTTGAAGGAGTAGTATGGCTTATAGACACTGTGATGTTGATGCACAATCTGTATGTGATTATTTTTTTGAACAAGTGCATAAACTAAAAGACATTTTGAAGCAGCAAGACGCTGCGGAGGAGGTCTTGAGTCTGATGGGCGAACTTCTGGTAATAAAAGTCCATTAGACACGGTTGTCAGCCAAGGGGCATGGCAACCACGATCTTTTACTGATGTATTTGTACCAATTCATGCAATAAAGAAAAAAAATCGGGGCGTGGCGCAGTGGTAAAGCGCTGGGCTGGGAATTCTAGAAGTGGAGGTTCGATTCCCTGTTCGAAACGAGGTTTAATTGTTATTTTTATCAATCACAGCCGCCGCAAAAGCGTGACACTTTTTCTGACGACAACGATCCCTATTAAAGGCTTTGGCCTTAAAACGCAGACACCGATCACCTCGGTCTGTATTCCGAGTTGGCGTCGTTTTCGAGATTGTCACCATCTCCCTCACCTCGAGTTATCTGATTCGTGAAAACGACGGAACCGGAAATAGTGGGCACCAACCTGACATCCAGTGTCGCCGTTTCCACCAATCAGATCACTCAATTTCAGGGATATAGCGACAGTTTCAATAACGACATAAACTCGGAATGTGGCCCCTGGGGTTCCAAGGATTTGCGACATCAAACATAAAAACGTTAGGACACTGCAAAACATTAGAGCGCACCACGGAGGTGGCATTCTAATGAAGAGAGCTCTTTTGCTTCAGATTCTATAACACGATGAAGTGGCGTCCCTTGAGACCACTGGATTGGCCACCATGGCCATCGAACGTTGCCCTGATTATGGTTGTCAAACAAACGCGAACGGCGATGACAGAAGAAAAAGAGAAAGCATCTTCGCAAAGGGCTAAACATAAAGTTCGACCACCCACTTTTTTTTACCAATCATGGGATCGCACTGCAGACGGGTATCTTTCATTTTGCCTCTATAGACATTCAGGCGTCACATCTGACTCACCTATAGCGTTGTGTCTGGCCGTTGTGCTGAAGTTCTCGAGACAGCGCGGCGCCCGTAAAACGCACACCTTGACAGCCTTGTTACTTCCTAGACTGCTGCATTCTCCTCGAGATAGTTAAGGTATCGACGCAGCGTGAAATTGCAAGGATGTACTGTATATGGGGACGTCGCTGCCTGCCTCTGCTGTGATCTCACGGCTGCTTGCTTCGGTCACAGGGGCCTCCCCGTCGGGTGGCAAAGCTTAATTTCCAAGTAGTAATGGCGCTTCGCTGCCCAACCCGGATTTTATACGTGTGGCCGAAGCTGATGTCAGTCGCAAGGAGCTAGAGCATCACGCGAAATACGCAGTCAAAATACTATTTTTTGCGTAAAACAGCGATATGGTCCGCATTACGTGTGCGTGTGTTGGTTTGAAAATCTTGCGTTTGCCCTAACCTGATTGGTAGACGGGGCAGCTCATGATCTCAGTTCAGTTGCGACTGCAAGCGGCTACACTCGGTTCACTAGTCTCCACCAATCAGGCCTTGATGAAAGCGACCCTTTCAAACGCCACCAACCCACAATAGGTGGCCATGGATAGCAAACAGTCAGGGTTAGAAAGTCTCTCTAAAGCTACGAATCAGGCGCAAATGCCTAAAGGTGTGCGACATCATAGAAGGGTGTGCGATAGCCAAGCCGGCCCCTTGTGAAAGATGGTCAGATCTGCATGCAAAAGCTCTGTAAATACAACACGCCCACTCAAGAGGAGAGCAACTTCAAATTCACGTGCCTAATAATTATTTAAAGCGCAATTGAAAACCTCTTCACGCTCATGAGCCGAATTGTCGAGATTATTTATTTATTCGGCATATAATGATTTCAAGACCATGGTACCTATTAAATAGACATGTTCCGTTTTCACTGAGTGGTTTGTTCGTGGTAAGAACGCGGCACCCATATATACAGTCCAACGTCTACATGCTTTGGGCGTCTTTGAAAGTGGTTTTGTATGCCTTGAACTTGGAAGTCAACGCTTTGCTAATGTCTACAACTGAACAGGTCTTGGACATTTTCTTGATGCACATGATCAGCGAAACTGCAAATCGCCATGTAACGTTGTCGGCGCTTCACCCCGATATTGCATTCAGCGGATCCTTGGCTTCTGTGTTGGACGGATACCCAAACTGATGTTTACTCGCAGTGAATCATCAAAGAAATCCCTGATGTTCGTCACTCTAGGCCTGTGTACTCTCCTCGCCATCGGAGCCGCCTTTTTACTCCTGATGAGTGAGTACTCTAAATCTCCATGCTCAGGAAAAGAATGAACGCCATGTGACAATCAAAAAGCTTTCAATCGGCTCAGTTCCACACACGAAGTGATGGCCATGTGGCGGCGCCAACCTTCCAGAGGCCACAGTTGTGGGGATGCAAAGCAAGATAGTTAGCAAGTAAGCCAAGGGCTGTTTTCTAATTCCATTGTTTATCAAATGACTCACTCTGCTCGAGTGCTTCACACATGGGTAGCGCAGACAGAACACTTAGCTCCTCCCCTCCTGTTTTATTGTGAGAGCAATACTACGACAGCGAAAGCCAGACCTCGTGTGACCGCAGCTACACCGTGAGCAGACGTAGCTACGGCCTCCTCATAAACATTTCAGCCCGCTATGACATTTAAATTCACGTTACCCCTAAGCCACGGGTAGGAGCTGCAAACTCGGGTCGTTCCTCTCATATGAGAGGGTGATATCAGAATCAGCCTTCCAGAACTTCTAGTTACCCCTACGACACGCAGGCACGTCGATACGGCTTGGTTGAAACGTGACGTTTTATGGAGGCTGGTAGCCTACGTTCTCTCGTCGCAGCACCTTACACTGTTAGGACGTGATAGGGGAATAATGTAGCAGGAAAAATAATCTTCCGCTCTTTTGCAATTTAAATAGGGTTTAACCACAACTGATTTTTTTTTCTTAAAAACATGAAGCACTAAATGATTTATGATGAGGAAACAGTTCGTGTCATGAGGTATCAACGAAACCCTCGTGTCTGCGCATAAGGATAGAGAGCAAATAAAAAAAGAACGACGGGTCGAGAATGAAACGCATACGCTAGGTCACACAAAGGTTGGAGAAGAGAAAAAGGTGTGGAATAAATTTTATGTACAATGCCTACATAACGCCCGCCATGATTTCTTGTGGTACAAGGATCTCGTTCTGCAACCGTCTGCCCGATCAGCGGAGACCTAATGAAATGGTGTCATCGGACGCAGGTAAATCAACGCAGCTCTTTCTAAAGGAATGTGACTTCTTTTTGTATGAAACCAAATAAGGTATAATCCTGAAGTACCTTATGATTTCGTGCGTTGTATTGTTGAGTAAGGAATTATGATTTACACATGAGTGTTACATGCTATAATGCGGCATGGAGTCATAATCAATTACTCCCATGGCCCCGAAGGGGAGGCACAGTGTTTTACGGCGCTCGTATACTGTTCCCAAGGATGCGAGATCGAATCTCGGCCTTGGCGGCCGCATTTCAATGCAGGCGAAAGGCAAGGCGCCCATGTGCTCTGCAATGTCAGTGCACTTTAAAGAACCCCAGGTGATCGAAATTTGTAGAGTCCTCCACTACGGCGTTTCTTATAGCCTGAGTCGCTTTGGGATGTTAAACACCCCAAATCAAGCCAAACTAACCAATAACTCCCATGGATCAAGCCAGTAACTGCTATAATGTCTTCTATACGTCTTTACGAATTCGTTGGCGCAAAGCGTATGCCGCGCAGACAATGCTAGAATCTCTACCGTGTAGCCACTAAACTAAGGTTGAAGTAACCTGGGTGACACGATATCGTTCTTTCATGCCTTCAAGAAGCTATGCGTTTCACGTTTGTCATCCTACATTATTTTACCTCGATTTCTGCGCATATATATCCACCTTCAACAATCTGCCCTTTGACATAGAGAATACGTTTATTGAGATAGGTGTCTTGATACGATGGCAATTTGGGAGCATGGCATGATTTAGGGACTCAATATGATTCCGCGTTTTGCTTATTTTGTAGCGAAAGCTACACTACGTTAACCTTGAGCAATGCACCGGTGCCTGAAGTAGCTCCAACTCGGGTGTCTCTTTTCATGCGGAAGAGTGACATTAGAATCATGCTACCATGAGAATTGAATTCACTTTACCCCCATGCACGCAGGCACGTTCATAATAGGCATGAAATTGGGTTCTGCATAGAACGCCGAGGAAATTGGAGGTGTTAAAAGGAACGCTGTGTCCGATGCAACGTTTGGCAGCCAAAGTTTTCGCTCTACATTCGGTTCGGTAGCTTTGGGCTCTATTTTTTTTCTGTCTTACTATTCGCATGTGTTATCTATCGCGTATGGGTTTTGATGTATCTTCGTTTCTTAGTTGCATGTACCGTTCAATAAGGCACACATTTGCTGTTCGATTTAAAGTTTGGAGTGAGTGTTCAATGCCTTAAAGGGATTTTGCCGAATCAGAAAGTAACATCACAAAGTTACACTTTAATGACTTCCGCTCATCGCTTAGTTGCTGTGTGTGATGACGTTACGCCGTTTGACTTGTGTTGATTGTTAGGACGGCTGCCGGAGAGATCATTGTGCTACCTTAAATAAAACATACGCAAGCAAGGCAGCAATGGTGCTTGCACAGTGTATATTTTGATGGAACTAACGCGTTGCGCTAGGATCAAGACAGGTCCAGGTACACAACGGAGGGTTTCGGACCCCCGCGCGATAAAGGCTTTCACCTCATCGCACTTTAGTCGTTGAAAATGTCCCAATGTTGTAAATAAAGCTGCAATCATTGAGTAAAATACTACGTGCAAAACCTATGTGCAAAAGCCCTGTTTTTACTTTCAGTTCGAGCCTAAACATAACCATGCAGATAGCTCTCGCGTTACTCCTGATTTAACCACAAGCTAACCCACAGCTATTTTTGTTTACTTCCTGTAGATAGAAGTAAAGTTTATCCTCCTCCTCCTTCAGAGAAGGGGAACATCAAAAACAGTTCATGCGCACGCTCTGTTGAAAGTATTGAAGCAAGGTGATTGCACACCTTGCATTTTAGGAACTGCCACATTAGCTCATGCAAAAGGTGAAATGACGTCATGAAAGCAAGTGCCTAGGTAAAGTAATGATAAAACAAAAGCTCATGTCAACGTAACACAGCCGGCGGCATTTAGTAGGCTCGAGCACGTTCAACTGAGCTTGTACATGGACTTATTTATTGTGCCCTCGGTCTCAATAAACCTCGATTGTCAGCGCCCTTGTTCTGTGCACCTCGGCTTTTCTCTTATATTTATGAGTTTACTGCATGATCTCCATAAAAATCAAAGGAAATACTATATACATTGCCTACACAACAACTAACTTGTTCCCTTCCTTTACACTTTCAGCCAACTCCGTCCAGCCTCACTTGCGGTTATGTTGGCCGTCAACGACCCCTTACGCTCGTTCACACTTGAGCATTGGGCGGAAAAGCGAGTGAAATCCACTGCCGCGGCATAGAATACGCCGGAAATCTCGGCGACAAGCCAATACGGTCCGGAATCGTTCCTTTCCGCCAGATGTTTTTTACCCGAATTCTATCACCCAATAGAAAGGTGTGGTAGTTGAGTTGCGTGGCCTGCAGCATCAACCAGCAGCATCCCTCAGGGGCCGACATAACAACAGCGTACTCACAGTCGACCATTGGCTCAAACTTAATTAGGCCACAGCCGAAATGCTTTCGACGCCGTGAAGCTATATCGTGACCAGTAGGACAAGCGTCGTCCCGAACACAAAAGCAATGTGTTGATGAATGACATTTGGAACAACATCGACGCTGTCCTTGGCATGAGCGGCATATACGCTCCTTTTGTTTACGATGCCTTAAAATAACATGTTGAAGGTCTTGTTTGCACAGTACGTTAGTGAGATGTGTCAATATTTAGTGAAGAATTGAATTATAGTGCGCTTTCCATTCGGCACTTAGCATAGGTGTGTGGTTTTTGGGGCGATTGTAGCTGCAGTCGAGGGGTCTGGCTAAGGTTAACGGGAGCTCACAGTTGAAGCGGCGGTGGCGGCGATGTGTTGACTTAGATATCTGAATGAAGGAGCGTTTCGGCAGCAGCGGCTGTCGCTCGCTCGCGCCGCCATATGCTAAAATGTGAACGAGCCTTCATGCTTCACGTGTTCAAGCAAATAAAAGCGCTATTGCTGTTAAAACTTATTATCATTCTATGCGTCGGTAATTAAGGCATCAGGAGAAGCATGGCCTTATAATCAAAATAAATCTTTCTATGTTCCCAAAAGAGCAGGCAGCGGACAAACTTTATTGCAGTTACCGTGCTTAACATTTTCATGTCGCCTTGAATTGGCAACACTCGGCACGACTGAAATATGGTCGTTCTTTTCCCGATGATGACGAACCGAGCTTAACATCAACGATGCACTAATGTGGTAGCAGGAAGACAGGTTAAAAAAATAAAGCAGACTGCCAGTTAAGACTTGAGGCAGGTTACAAAAGATTAGCAGAGTCGTGCAGGTGGATTTAGGTGGCGCGTCAGCTCTCGCCCGCGTGCGTCGGTCCTTCATCTCGTTCGCGCTCCGAATGCCACACTCTGTGGAGACCAACCTTTGTGTTGAGCGAAGTGTGCAGTGTTTGATGTGGTGTGATGCCCGTAACAGAGGCAGAGTCTGGGGGACGCGGATTTTTCATGACGATCCACATATGGAAGCGAGGGTTGAACGGGGCAGGCATACGTATTTTTCACGCGGTTCAACCGTAAGGTATGGTCTTTCAGGCCGCGGTGATTCCTCTAAAAGCAGGTCGTATGTTTAAAAAAAAAAAGGGTTAGGTGAAACGTTATAACATTCGAAGTCTCATGGGGGAATCGATGGTTCGTTGTCTACTCGGCAGCTTCCTCTGGGTGACTTGGTGGAGGAAAGAAATGTGCTTTGAGGTTTCTTCTCTACAATTTCACACGAGTTGAAGGGGATGGACGATGTGTCATCGCGGAGTGAGACGGGCCGGACTTTGCGACGAAGCTAAAGGCATGTACAGCTTTTGGCAAAAGGGTAGTGCTCGGGAGATCTGCATTTGAGCGGTGGTTGGTTTGTAGGGTTTAACGTCCCAAAGAGACTCAGGCTATGAGAGACACCGTAGTGGAGTACTCCGGAAATTTCGACCACCTGAGTTTTTTTGACGTGCACCGACATCGCACAGCACACGGGCGCCTTACATTTTCGCCACCAACGAAAAGCGGCCGCCAAGACCAGGATTCGATCCCGCATCCTTCGAACGAGTCGAGCGCCGTAACCACTGCACCACCCCGACGGGGCAATTCAGAGAGGTGCACGTGCCGCTCTTTAGCCTTAGTGGATGTCCTTCCCATTCGAGTGGGAAGGACAAATAATGTTCTTACAATCAAGCGATTCGAAACGCAAGAAATGTATTACAAGCTTCAGGACTTGGCTGAGAAGCAGATCCCTTGGACTGTGCACATTTGAGAGAGACTGTCATACGCTAATTCCAAGTTGTTCGACTATAAGAAGAAGGAAAAGAAAATGCACGGGCCTGCCACTGGCTTTGTAGCTTAGCCTTCTCCGCTGCCTCGCGCAGACAGAAGAGAAGATATAGAAGAAAGAGAAACAAAGAAAATAGAGAAATCGCTCATGGGGAGTGGAAAGAAGGTGTGGGATTAGTTAACATTGCCTGAGGCATTTTGTACGTGCTAGACGCCACCTGAGCACGTGGAGATTTGATCACATTATTTCTAAGCTTGAGATAAATGTTTTTTCACTTTCCAACGCATTGAAAACACATGAACTTTTCAGTGGCCTTTACAATAGCAGATCATAAATACGGTAGATAATGCTCCAGCAGTGCGATTAAAAGCTGTGATTGGAATCTAAAAACGCTTCTGGTTTAGAGGTACCACCCCATTACCTGCGAAACTAGGAAAAGTCGTTGTCTGCTCAAGACGATTGTCGCAGTCTAGGATTGTACTCCTACAGCACGACCGACCGCCTTTCTCAATGCTAAGCTCTATCCTGGTTAGCGTGTGTTACTAAGTATTGAAGAGAGTTCATTGTCTACTAGGAGGAGGGATAGAACGATTTCATCTGCACTGATGAAATAATAGTTCAGCCGATTGTACGAAAGCGAACGCTTGCCTTTTGTTTGTTTTTGCTGCAATGTCGCTTATTTTCCGAGAAAGAACGGCACAACATTGACTATGAAGGAAGCTTTTTTCGTTCGCATAACGAATTTTGAATGCATGGCTCTTCGTATACTGCAGCGAATCAAAAACAGAATTTGACTCGCAAAAGGGGGCGCCTAATTTTCCTCTGGTCGTTGGAACGCTTACCGCACACACGTACGTGTTGTAGCAAATCCCACCCTTTATTCTAACAGTAGGCCTTTGTTTTGCAATGTTCTTAAAAAACACATCATTGAATTCGGCATCAATTTCTAACAGTAAATGAAATTTTTGTAGCATTACGGTAGAGGGAAAAACCTAAATATTAGGTTTACTGAAATTTCCCAAAGACTGTTTCCCATGCGATGCTCTGCGACGCTTAGAGCGTGTCCTTTTAGGTGAAAGACAGGAGAGGTAAGTATTTATTTGTTGAAAAGACGGAGCTTTAATGTTGGAAAATGGCGGCTGATCTTATACTACCATCTGTTTGGCTCACTGTGCAGGCTTCAAGTATCCTGCTTGTCCAAGGAGCCCTGCTTGAGGCGATGCGTGTCATGCTGCTCAGGTTTGGCCAGCCTAATTCTCCCCTGTGTGCC
The DNA here is from genome assembly GCF_055883805.1 of Amblyomma maculatum. Classification (NCBI taxonomy): domain Eukaryota; kingdom Metazoa; phylum Arthropoda; class Arachnida; order Ixodida; family Ixodidae; genus Amblyomma; species Amblyomma maculatum. Next base: position 414,398,710 of record NC_139344.1, read on the forward strand.
CTTCATCCCTCTTGCAACCTATGCCAGATCCTTAGCATTTACTCTTCTATGTTTCACCGCTTTTGCTCGCTCTAGTGTCCCTCATATACATGTACGTGTTTCATCTAGCCTCGTTTACGCTCTATGTGCATATCTTTTATTTCATAGAACGCGTACATATGGTGACGAAGCTTCTGTCAACAAACCTCAAATGTTTTCTAAAAACAGAAGCTCAGCAATGAAACCATTACATCTCGACATTCTAGGTGCAAAAGTTGTATTTCTAGCGTCATAGTTTTGTCTCAAAAAGGTATGATGCATGATGAGCTGGTTGCGCTACTCTAAAGAAGAACCATCTTTTGTGTGTGTTCGAGTGTTTTGTTTTTCCTCGCTAAGCCGCTTGAATATTTCACGCTTGTATCCCTAATCACATTTTGTGGAGTCTAGCATTAATGGTTAGTGAATGGCGGCTTCTTCAGCCCTAGAGCTTCTGTTTAAGGTGAACTGGCCACTGAATCCGACGCCCCTTTGAATAGGCGTTAAGTTCGCGGAGAAGTTACGCATACGAAGGCTTAAGCTGACGCAATAATACTTCTTTTCTCATTAAGCCACTAACCTTTTTACCTAATAATACGCTCTGATGGCCAAATGGCGCATGATTTAAAAAAAAAAAAGCAGTGCGTATGTGTTCGTCTTTCCTCTGTGCCGTGTGTTTTGCACACTGTGTTTTTTTTAAACCATTTTACGTTATAAATATTTATCGTAAATAGAATGTTGCAACCTGTGATTCACATAGTTCATGATTACAAGGACACACTTCCATTTTTCGACTTTCACCAGCATTTCCGGAGTCTTCCACTACAGCGTTTCTCATAGCCTAAGTCGCTTTGGGACGTTAAACCCCACAAACCAACCAACCAGCATAGTTGTAGCTGAATCAAACGTCTGTGGGTTTAGTTATTTCGCAGCACGGAACGCGCGTGCGTGAGTTTTAGGAAACTCCGAAAATTATTTCTCCGCTGATCGAACGGAGGTGAGAAACTGGGAGACGGTGCCTTCAATCAAAGCCCTTCACCACGGCCATATGCGATGAATGGTAGCGGAAAGAAAAGTTTCAAACTAACAAAATTCAAACTGTGTAGCGCAGTGTTCACTTTTAAGAGATAACAAATATTTTGTGATGCTCGCTTTAGACGCTTCTCGCGCTTCAGACAAGCAGTTTATCTGCCCGTTTTTCCATCATGATGCAAAACTCTGCCCGCTAAATGCGTACCGTTATAGAACTACAAACCCCGACAATATCGAACACACAGTGGTGGGGTCAACAAAGAATAAAGCACTATTTTTATGCTAAACTTCTTGTCCGCCTGGTAAAAGAGAACCATTTTTATAGGCAGAATTTTAGTACCACGAGTTCAAAAGAATTACGCAAACTGTACCCATAAAACAACCTGCGCAAAGCGAACTTAGGAGCCCAAATAAAGAAAAGTGTTTGTTCTCCTGTGCTATTGCTCTTACGTCTGATTTTTTCTTCTCACCTCTACTCAGAGATTAGTTCAAGCTACGCGCCTGCACCTGGCCGAGGCTCACACCCTCGTCGCATTTCTGTCAATGCCTAAACAGATGTTTTACCAGTCTACCGTAGGGATCTTATTTTAACAATGATTGAAAATAAAATCATCGTGGATGCATTGACATCTTTATTTTAATCTTTAAACATTGCAGCCCTGTTGGGCTATTGCAGGAGCGGGTTTGGAGGGAACAATGTCAAGATCAAAGAACGGAATATTGAATTAGAGGTAGACGAACAATGCAAACCATATACAACACAATACAACAAATACACTATAAAGCACTAATTATTCAATAGTCGTTAAAATGTGTTTAATTGAAGAGAACCAGTTGCACCAGGCAATGACTTCAAGGATTCGATTACTCGAGGAAAGAAGGTGTATTTAATAGTATCCGTATAAGCAAAATAAGGCGCGATATTCAGGTGATGACGTCTTCTAGTATTAGAATGCATAGCAGTGATTAAGTAATTATTCGAGGAAATGTGGAAAAAGTGGTCGATAATATAATGCAGCACTGTAGTTACGATCCCAGAGATGAAAGCGCTACACAAGATCAAAAATCTCCATCAAACCTGCGCATATGAAGTGAAACGTTCTCTTTTGAATGGCCTTGACTTGATTTAAGTCACATTGTTTGTAGGGAGTCCATACAAGATAACTATATTCTAGTCGCGGCTGAAACTAATGCTCAACGAAGGTAGCCTAACGTTTTCAGCGCCTTTGATGTTAATAATTCTATGTGTTTCGACCAAGACATACTGGGAGTGAAAACGAGACCAAGCTTTTTATTTTCATAAACGCTCTCAATGAAAGTATTGTCCATCAAAATATGGTAACACATCTACTATTTTTGTGACACACAGTCAAGCCAGTGCCTGCTCCTACAAATCCCTGCAAAATGTTCCAATTTTTTAGCAATTTGTCGCACACTCCCATATTGGCGTGAACAGAAAAAGCTGTGTTCAATAGCTAAGAAACCTGCTCAATAAAACTGATCGCCATGCCGTGAAAGTATGACTTCATCAGTACTAAAACCAGGCCAGATACTGCAACGCTATATTTGCCAAGCTTCGATTGTTTGTATTTGTAATCGAGTAGCAGCTTACAATCCTAGGTGAATATCGCCAGCACACACTGTGCGCAAAAAACCTCTAGGTAACACGGCTAGATACCGTAGCTCACTTTTGTTTGTAATTTCTTCATTCGTAAAGCTAAGAGCAAGGCCTTGTTCCCTAAACACCGTAAGAATATTCACAGGTCTTAATCTATCACACCCTTTGTATAAAGCCAAAGCAATCATCTACAATCCGAGGGATCTTTTCCCCTAACCCATGCAAGTTCTTGGCAATCGCTCTATCCTCAGTGCTTAAGAAAATATCGCTTAGCCCAGGGGCAGGCTTGGAAACAATACAGACACAAACTTTCGAACATATACCTTATTTCCATACGCTACAAGCAAGCTTTTAGGTGAAATAACGTTTCTTCAATGGAAGACAGTTTGAATTTTATAAATATATTTAAACTCAAGCGCGTTGCTTTGCTTTGAATACACATAGGAGGTGTTTTCATGAGGTTTTCATATTAGATATGTACTAAAATATATCCTCCACATCCACACTAACTCCTAAACCGTCGCCAGGATTGTCTTTCTTAGTTATACCATGCACTCCGATTTCTGTACAAGAAAGGGATCTTCAAGACCCAAGGTAGGCAGATGCTTTCGTAGATATAAAGTTTTTATGTTCTACAAAGTTTATTATAGATTAATGTCATTGAGCTTTGGAGGTTTTCAGGAAGCAAGGCCTTGGTATTAGGTTGTTTATGGAAGAAATAACTGAACACAAATGAACTGCGGTATCTAGCTATTACTTTGATGTTCTACACGCACCATATCTTCTGGCGATATTCACTCTCGGAGTGTTACGCTACTGCTTGATTATAGGTCGGTCTAACCAATAAAACTTGTCAAAGATGGCATTCCAGCATCCGGTCTGGGTTCAATATATATAAGTTGTGCTTTCACCGCATGACGATCATTTTTAATGAGGAGGTTTCTAGGCTAACGAACGCAGGTTTTCCATTTCACCTCATTGATAGAGCGCTTGACAATTTGCTAAAGAAATAGAAACCGTTCTGCCAGCGCTTGTCGGAGCAGGCAGGGGCCGGACTGTGGGATACAAACAACTGTTGCCATATGTGCACACAGTATGACATAATTAAAAAAATCTATAAACGAGGTATTGTGTTAAGAGTAGTGTCGTCGGCCCCTAATTGGCAAGAACAAATCGGACAACTGTGGCTCGTGAGAAGGACGCATATCGACTAAATCAACTGTATGCATACGTATCACGTAAAAGGAATGCTGTGTATCAAATAACATTATCTTGTGGTCAGGTTTATGTGGATCAAACTGGAAGGTATTTTAAGGTATAATTAATGGGAGCATGAGCCTGTGTGCATCGTGAGGAATGAGTTGATTGACTTGCGTTGCTTGCAGCTACGCACATTTTGGCTGCTGAACGATTTGCAAATCAACCTGGACATATTTTACGACCAAGTGACGAATTTGTTAGCTGCCCGTCACGTCCACATGCAGCGAGTTAGTTACATAAATCAGGGAACTGCTCTATTATTTTAGTGACTCGTGTTTTGCTGTCTGCTTATCGGTGATTGAGTGGTTTGTGTTAATCCCTGGCTCATTTCATTTCATCATTTCATGTTTGCTTCAATAATCTTTAGTTGCGAGTTTGCGATTGTCTTCTTCCCCTTCACGTACTTGTGTTTTCGCGCTGATACTTTTAAGAAAAGATTATTTGCTCAAAAGTAAGAAATATTTTACCTTATACAATGAATGGAATTTGCAGATTTAAAAAACACGTTGAGAAACAGCTGTTTCATTATTTGTGGTAAGGAAACATGCACAGGTGCAGACACATGTAAAGAAGCATGCTTTTCTGTTCGAGTTAAAATCACGCCTTCTGCACTGGACATAATAAAACAGCGTTGGTCCTAGTGGAAGGGCACTAGTGTCTACTACCGGTTTGTACATACCGGAACTGCCAGCTTCAGTTACGCAACGCGCGAAAATGTTCAGAAGAAAATAGCGTACTTCGTTTACTTTTGTCCGCACCAGCCCCTTTTTTGCTTCCATCTCCAGAAAAAAAAATGAAATGTAGACAAAATTACAGTTGCCAGCCCATTCGCCACCTGCAATTGGCCTGCTGTCAATCGTAATTTTAAGGAACGAAATTACCGGCAGTCATGATGAATGGCTCCGTTTCAGAGTAAGACTGATTGATGTGCTGGGGATGGTTCCTTCGCGTCAGGCATTTCGGACGCATGAAGGATTTACTTTGAGCTCCGCACTTTTTCAATTGCGATAAAAAATACAAAGCCTAAAGGTATAATTGAGAGGAGCATTATTTGTCATTCGTAACAAAAACAAGCAAATAGAGCCTCTGAATGGTTTGGCAGACGCAGACGTGAGGAGGGACACTATACCCTTGATTGAAGTACTATTTGGGAGGGTCGCGATAGACGCAGTCGAGCGATGGCTACTAAACGTGAATGAATTAGATGGTGGGTACAACGAGCAATAAAATTAGACATCTTCAACTCAGCCTAGAAGTTGAAAGCCGAAATTAACTGCTTTGAATTCTCACAACCTAATAACTTGTGAAAAATGCTACTTTTTATTAGGACAGTTTTTAGCCTGTTTTGATTGCGAGCCATTGCCAACAAAAACCGCTTTTTGAATTTGCCTTTGTCGGTGTGCAGCTTCTTTTAAGCTAATATAAGGGTTCATTTTCACTTGCTCAAAGACTTTTCAATTATTTATTGTCGATGCTACAAAGGTACAGCCCTCCTCAAGCAAAGGCTACGGATCTAAAACTACTGCCGCACCAGCAATTGTCTAGTGTAACCGAACTGCAGACACTGCATCATAAAACCATGGGTCATGAACGAGTAGACCTGGCATTTCATAAGTGGCATTTCATAACGAAGTCTAACTCAGCAGTCTTTTTAATGCTTTAAATGTTCCAGTCTGCAGAAAATACGGCGTCGGAAATGCGAACGAAAATTACTGACATATTGGATGTTACTAGTAGGCAGTTGACATGGGGTCGACGATTGATTCGGAGCCGGTTTGTGTGACGTCACAAAGCACATGACGTGGCCGAGTTGGCATGCTCTACCAACTCGGGCTTTTTTGCGATAGGAGTCAGACGGAAATCGAACCCACCTATATATCCCTGGATGCCCAATGAGACACGCCACTCCTGGGCTACGCACGCACGTCGATGCGGCTTGTTTCCGGGGATGATGTCTATGTCGGACGGTCTTTCAAAGAATGCAGTAACTTACTGCTTTATTCTAAAAGTAATGAGTGACGTGAAGTTGAAAAAAAGACATGTTAGTACTTAAGCGGGTATAAAACCGAATCAACGCGAACAAGGATCCGCATGGGGATCCGGTAGACAAGGTGCATGAAAACTGTGGAATGATACCTTAAATGCGCAGCTTTGAATTTCCCTCCCGCTATTATTTTTGTTCAAAAAAGGAAATGCTGACTACGATTCGATGCTGCGCAATAGCTTTTATTCTGTCACGTTGTACCTGTATTGCGGCTAAGGCATTTTGCACACCGATCAATACCTTCGCCCGGAGACCGGCAGGAAGCAATTAGTGCATGTCTTTTTGAGCCGCATGCGAAATGAAGCACGTCGTCAGATAATCGATGGTGACACTACTCTTCAAAACCAAAGTAGGTTGACAGAAGCATAGAGGCCGCTTGCGGTGATGAACTCATTTCCCGAAGTGTGATTGGGAAGCAGCTTCTGTTGTTGAACGGTAATATATTTTCTGTGCAGTCATTCAGACTTGACAGTTAATGTCTAGACACTCTGGACAAGCGCTTGTGATTTATGTATACCCTCCCCCATGGTAATGCTGCTTGGCAATGGGATAAATAAATAAATAAAATGCATTTTATTTATTTATAAAATACCATACCGTCACCATACCCAATCTCCCCAATCGAAGTCAGTGTTTCGAGCATCTGACTTGGACCTGGGGAGTATAGGACTGCACTTTAAGAGTCGCCTGTTATTGTTGTATATCTCGATCTTTGTGCGTGCCACCCAGAATCTTGACTATTCTGATTGTGGGAAGTTTCTGTCGTATAGCGGTGTCGCGCTATGCCGACCGGCGATTTGATGCACGAGCGATTCAGATTCCTTATTTCGGAATGATCACCTGCAGTGATGAAAACAAAATGTTCCCAAGGCACATGGGACGACTAAGTGTGGTGAAAGCTTTTGAAAGGCCGCTGATTCCTGCTTTCCTGCGCTTGATTTTGCATGTTGAGCAGTGCGGCGTTCGAGGAAATTCCAAATGAAAGGCAAAGCACCGGCGCCTGGATGGGACGCCCGGCGGGTCCAGCTTCGTGTATACCGAGTCCCCGGTGATGTCATTGGTCACGACCGGATGGGACGCCATGACCGAATGTGGCTTCATTATGACGTCAGTTGCAGTTATTATACGTGACCAGATGTTACGTCATGATGACGACACGTCCGGTAATGATCGATGACGTCACCAGGTGGTGACGCCACAATCTCTCGGTATTCCACGGACTCGCGCGAAGAAGTGTGACACTTCTCGCAGACGGACACTCATGAGCCTAAAAATGCTTTCGTATTAAAACAAGGTGCATTCGCCAAACGGAGTTACCAGCGAAGCTCATCTTTGTGCGTCACCATAAGTTTTAAACCCGCTGGCCGCAGTTTTGTTATCGCAGGAGCCTTCATAACTATCCCTACGAAATTCTAGATTGCGGGCAGTGATGCTTCTCAATTGTTTCTTTTTGTAGCTGCGTTTTCTAAGGCACTCAGGCCTAGCTTCAAAACGTGGGCACTGCTAGTACAGTTATAAAAGACTGTTTCCTCCTCTGCCTTGTCCAGTTTCGATATATTTCACACAGCTGCTTTTCCATAGAACATACTTTATTTTTATTATCTGTGTTTACCTGTTGCTTAACGCTCTATGTTTATCTGTCCTTGTGTCTTGCATACAGAGTAGTTATTTTCTAAGTTCGCTTCTCAAATTTAGTTAAAGGTGTTGAAATACTTTACTTTCCAAACTTTATTGCCCATTTCCCTCTGGCGTTCTTCATACAATATTTTACTCTTAGCTTCCTGTTCATCCATTGATGCCATTGCATGAATAAATTGCGTACAGAAAGACACACACAGAAAAAAATAAACACATATAGGCAGAAAGAGCCCAAAATATCAACTGGTTACTTTATTCGTTTCAGCCTGCATCTATTGGCAGTGTGCACGCATGCCTACAAAAAGGGAGGTGCAGAAAGAATGAGAGGGCAAATCACAACCTGCGCGACAGTCACCCAAAGCCACTAAAAAAAATTCCTTTCCAAATTGTACAAGGAAACAGAAGTGTCCCTAACACAATTACCACCTTTTTTCTTGATATAATAGGCCTCTAGAATTTAACGGGATACTTTTTCATTGCTCCTGGCTTGAATTCCAATTCTTGTAAACACTGCTTCAGAATCGACGCATGCAATGCAATGAGCAGGCAAATTTGCTCCTTATCTATTTCTAACTGAACGGTAATGCTCCCCAGGCCTACATACACACGTCCGCACTTTAGTGGGATCTGGTACACAACGCCCGTATCACATTTGACGAATCTTTCGGCATGTTTAACATCGCATGCTCTTCGTTGAGCGCCTTCCCCACTGATCCTTTTTCCGCTTACCTGGCGCTTTTTCTGCTTACCTGTGTTTATTTTTCCTGTGTGTGTCTTTCTGTGCCCAACTTGTTCCTACAATAGTATACAACAACTCGCCCAAAAAAAAGTTCTTCTAAACTACCTGTCTAGTGCAGAAGGCCCTTTTATGAATGTTGCTCCTTCACCTTTACAGGTCCACGCTTGTGTGAACCTCATCGCAGCTCAACATTTTGTGCCAGGTACCTCGCCTTTTGCATGGGAAAGGGACTCATACACGAAGATGTAAGTTCTATGTTCGACATCCTGCTACCGAGAGTGGGCTTTTTAATACGTATATGCAGGTACCTCTGATCAGAACTTTGGCGCCAAACGCTCAGGTTTCAAGAGATATTTCAAACGTTTGCTATGCCTTAAACCAGGCCTGGTTAGCTGAAATAAAGCTACGCCCTACCAGATGATTTGCTGCCCTGTTGACAGAATTCAGGTGGGCTCTCTGCCTACATGAAGTTGGAGCGCGTGAGAGAACAACGGCCAAGTCGAACCGGCCAGAAGGCCTTCAGGTACTGGGAGATGTCGCGATACCTGAAGGTGTTTCGTGTATACTCAGCAAGTGTCCAAAGTACAGTTACGAACCCACAAACCTAGCTCACGACCTGCTAACGCTTAACCGGCGCGTATCAAACAAGGCTGACGAAGAGCATCGTGAAAGGTGTCTCCTGGAAAGGGTAGAAGCTCTAACAAGAACGGTGACCGCTATGTACCTAAAGCACACCAAAAACCCGACCAGCAATGTTGTCACGTTCTTCAAAAAAAAAAAAAAACAATCTGCGGTTGCTACAAGCCAATAAGACTGAAGGGTGCGTCGTCTTACGAGAAGAAGCTTACAACAAAAATACAGGTCAAGCGATCTCAAAGAACATTGCACGCGTGACATCCAGTGCCGCAAGAATCAAGAGCCGCGGCACTCGGCAGAAATCTTGAAATTATCAAGCTTGTAAGATTGATAATTGATTGCAGAAAGAGAGCGCTATCGGTTTTCTTCACCGCAAAGACCCACAATGACTCAGTGCCATTCAGAACAATTGTTAGTGAGAAGAGTTTCTGGCGGTTCTTAATGAGTCAGTATTTTCTGAAGCATCTGAGCCAGTTACAAGTAGAGGACCCATTCGCTACAAAAAACTCAAGTGATGTTATACGTTTATTGAATTCCAGCGCTTTTATTAGCTACGCATTCTCTGCCGATGTGGACGATTTCTTTTATTTAATGCCTCGTGAGGATTTGTTCGTTGCAGTTAGAAAATGCATTGAAGCGAATGGCGAAGTAAGATTTCAGAACTCAGCCGGTGTGTCAGCAAACAGATTTCTTTGCTAGCATTTTATTCGTAAGCCATTTTTTTTCTTTTAACGATGACTAATTATATTCAATGACAAGGCATTTGCTTTGGATCCGGCGTTGCACCGACTCTTTGCAATATATTTTTAGCCGCAATTGACCGATTCCTAAATCAGGGGTTTACTAACCAGGGGGTACATAGGGAGTTTAGATACGTTGATGATTTTGTAATTGTTTTACCTAAACAATAACTTTGACTCGCACTCATTCACTGCATAGCATTTTCAGAATTTTTAAACGCTATAGGAAGGGTTTAAAGTTTATGCATGAACTTCGGACGAAAGGTGGGCTGCAGTTTTTAGATCTCAGCTTGGAGTTTAGTTTTTATCACAGATGCTGGCACTAGGCTCGAAGATCGCAGAAAGGGCACCTTCCTTATGGTTTTGCTCCTTCTAAGATAGTTAAGAGAGCCATAGCCAGCTCGTGCCAAGAATCTTCTCTAACGAAGTCATACCCGCATGCAATGAAGACCAGCTTTGATAACCAGATAAACAGGCTGCTTTCGGCCGGCTTCACCTGTGAGGTCATCTCAGCTGGGGTTGAGAACCTTCTTAGAAGATGAAAAAAGAAAACTGCGTGAACAGCACGGAACAATTGCCCCGAAGAAAGATTATGGTCGTCCCGTGTATATGCACAAGATCGCCTACAACATAAAAAGTGGCAAACAGGCATGGCATCCCTGTGGTTTTTTTTTTCAGCTCTACGCAGGCTCGCAGGGTTATGCCCTAGGATCAGTGCGGAAGGCGCTCGACGAAGAGCATGTTATGTTAAACATGCCGAAAAATCCGTCAAATGTGCCACGGGCGATGTGTACCAAATCCCACTCAAGTGCGGACGTGTATATGTAGGCCAGACATGACGCTGCGTCAATGAACGCGCAGGGGAGCATCGCTGTTCAATTATGAATAGAGAAGGAGCAAATGTGCCTGCTGATTGCATTGCATGCGTCGGTTGTGAGCCTGTGTTTACAAGCATTGCAATTCTAGCCAGGAGCAATGACAAATTAGCCCGTGAAATTCTAGAGGCGTACATATCAAGAAAAAAGGCCATAATTGTGTTAGTTTCACTTCTGTTTCCTTGTACAATTTGGAAAGGAATTTTTTGAGCGCCGACTGTCGCGTAAGTTGTGATTCGCCCCGTCATTCTTTCTGCACCTTCCTTTTTGTAGGCATGCGTGCACACTGCCTATAAATGCAGGCTCAGACGAATAGATGAACCAACTGATAGCTTGCGCTCTTTCGGCCTACATGTGTTTATTTTTTTCTATGTGTGTCTTTTCAGTGCGCAACTTGTTCCTGCAATTGTATGCACCAACTCACCCAACAAGAAGTTCTTCTGAACTCGATTGATGTCCAGCCCGTATCTCATTGGGGTTTTCCCATGGGCATCTATTTCTAATCGTCAAACAACTCTCTGATTTATATCTAAATTCGATCGTACCTATGTTTTAGGCTCAAACCCGCATTTCAGAATGTAAGCGCTGCCACCATAATTAATTTCCAAATACTTCTCAGCATCTCATACTTATTGTGTCCTCATAATGACAAATGATTCAGTATACCGGCATCGCTTAGATCGTTTTTGATAAACTACTGTTCGTCTATTTGCGTATAGGCCAGTTGTTTGCTTACCTATACCCCGAACTAATTACACTCTTCTACTATGCGTATTTGTTGACCTTTTATTTTAAACGCTTGAACGGTTGAACCATTGCAAACCATCAGACCCGATTTTATTACTCAAAACATGAAGCCTAGAATAGCTGCTTCGTCTCCAAGAGAGCTTTTCTGCGTCCCCTCTATCAGTTAAATTACAATACCGTCCGCATACATTGAACTGGGGAAGCGCTACTCTACGATCTTCCTCCTCACATATATGAAAAATTAAAACCCAATTTCTATCTTATACCCTCCTTTCCACATTAACCTTATATAGTATATATAGTATGAATATTAGTGGGGACAGAAGGTAACCTTGTCTTAATTCTATCCATACCTCGACAGTTACGGTACTTCTAGTCCCTTCACATTAAATATCTACTTTATAATTCCGCCATATCCTCATGACCTAAGCATTCCTCGTTTAGTACGTTCCACAGGAGTTCTTTATTTACAACATGGCATGTTTCGTTTATGTCCAGGAAGGCTATATACAACGGTCTGTTTCCCCCTTATTTATTTTAATGTATTTAGTAAGTACGAACACGCGATTATCTATGTGCTTACCATTTCTGAACCCGTCCTGCAGTTGTCCGAGTAATGCTTTCTATATAAAAAAATATGTTATCATAATCGGCCGGTAAGATTTTATGTGCAGCCTGTTTCCTTTTATAAATAAATTAATTTTACTTTGCCGCTATCTATGCGGAACTTGCTTATTCGTTATGACAGTTTCCATAGTGCTTAACGACGTTTCCTTGCGTCTTGAACCAAGTTCAAAAATCAGCATGATTTGGGGTTTGTCTTTCTCAGCGGATATGTATTTAGGAATAATCGCTTCCTCATTTTTGCAGTTCAGATTGGTAAGTTTTAAGCTACTTTATATCTCGCTGCCCTATGTTGTTTTTTCATATAGGGAGATTAACCTGTCGTCACTCTTAAATGACTAAGCCATAACTGATGAAATGTTAAAAATGTCGCCTCTCTCTCTCTCTAAGTATTTTCCCTCTCCAAGTTGTAATCGTTCCTGATGTCTTTAATTCTTTTTATCTTAGTAGTTCTAGGTGATTATAGTTGCAGTTTCTAATGGGGCGCTTTTTTATGGCTTCCTCTAACTGCGGCTATTAGGTCTATTTTGTTGTCATTTATTTGTCGTTTGCTCTGTAGTTCATACATTTCTCGTTTTAACAGGGCCCTCTACAGCAGCATAATATGTCTATAATCCCTTCCCGGCTTCGGGTATTTACATCTTTGTGAGCGTGTTATAAGTTAGTTGTGGCATTAGGCAGTAGTCAATGGTCGTCTGCTTGTTTCGGCATTCGCACGTGCTTCCCCCTCACAACTAGTCTCCATGTTCATTGTAAATAGGTTGTGCCGCTCACATACGTCAATCATTAACTTCCCATTAATATCAGTGTAATCATCCAAAACCTTGATGTGGCTGTTGAAGTCCCCCAAAAGGGTAATATCGGCATCACCTCTAAAGTGTTTTATATCGTCACTGAGACACTTAACGACCTATACATGTTTTCCAGCCTGCTACTATACCTAGCCTGTCCTTCAGCCGTAAATTGTTGCTGATACCAAGATATGCTCTTTTAAGTTTATAAACATACTTATACTTCCTCCTTTTCTCTGTCGTTTTTCTGTTGCACTTTTCCAGACATAGCCATGAATAATAGGTAAATCTTTTGGATTACACACATGTCTTTCACATAGGACGCACATATCTATCTCTTCTTCGTTTAACTTCTGTTCGCTTTCTAATCATCCATTTCGCTCTCTTCCTACTCCTTTGCATGCATATGCAACTGATCCTGCTGGTTAATTTTTAATTTTGTTTTGTATTTTTCTGCCTGGACCTACTCTTTTTCTATTGTTTAGGGGCTCTGCATCTAGTATTAAGCTTTATAGTGCTTCATTGCTAACTACGCGTGTGCCAGGATCCATTGCGTAAACCCTAAAGAACTGCAAGGGCAGCCAGGAGCCAGCCGATTTTGCTCACCTCCCTTTCATAGCAATGAATGCAGTTTTCTGAAACCTTTTTCCAAAGCTTGCTCTGCGCGCTTCCCTGTTTATTTCCAAGCATTTTTCCATTCGTAACTGCTTTATCTCTGAATTGACCACCATCACTGCCCTGTTTAACACTGCAGTTCTGTACTGGCACTTCCGGCACTGTGCAAAGTACACTTTTCCCCTGCTTTGCTATCACTCTGACGTAATCTACTCCCTGGGCTAACTTCTCTACGAATTGCATGGCGTCACCGTTCACGTTATCATTGAGTCCCGCCGCTGACATCATTGGTCGCGCCTTGCGGGATTAACACCGCTTCTTGAACAAGTTGGTGCATACTTGAATTGGGGAAACAAGTGCGCCGAACCATGCACACCACAAGGGGTTCTTCTACAGCCTTTTCTTGGTTTCCTTCAGAATCAGGTCCATCACCCTCCGAGGCGAAGTTTCAATTGATATTCGCTTACAGCTTTCACGCGTTCGAATATGGCCGTACTGCACCTAGTCATGTTATCTCCGCTGATAAGCACACGGGAACACTTTTTCGTTTCCTCCCAAATGCTATGTCTTGATTAGGGTTTTCTGTGACCTTCCTTCTGGATAATTTCTTTTTCCTTTCCTCTACATGCTTCCCCGACATTTTAGCTGCTATATTTTATTTGGTCTGCTACTCCGGCCCCGCCTGAACTACTCTCTCTTTGCTGAATTTTCCAGTGCAGGCCTCAGTCGTAGCCCGCACGAGAAAATCCGCCGTTATTGTCTCCTGTGCCAGTGTCGGCCCTTTTTTCTACCCTCTGAGGAACGTGTCCCTGCACTTTCTATTTTATGCTCTTATCATCTCGAGTGCTCTGTCCAAACATTGTACTCGTGACTCCAGACAGGCTTTCTCTTTCTAACCTGCCAAGGCTCGCACAAAGTGCGCAGTACTTTCACATTAAGTGCGCGCCCTCCGCATCCTCTACCGATATGAAAAGCGTTTCCTTGAGGTTAACGATTGCCTAACACTCCCTGTACCTACTGCTCTTTGAATTGTCTTTCTTGGGTCTATTTTCACCGTGATATTCTAGCGAAAAAACAGTCAGAACCTCAAACGAAGACGACTAAGGAACACACGGTAAATTAAAATTACAGGTTCCGATCAGCTAGAATGGATTAACTATCACGTTAATAGTATATTAAACTCTTGAATGCGTGTCGAACTAAGGTGTTCGACACAAAACCAAGCTGCTAGGGATTTGTGCTAAAATGTATTCCTCAGCCGGCACCTAACATTGTTTGTCTAATTTTAAGTCTAAATACAAATAAATTAACTAAAGACCCACTTATTTGACCCTTTCAAGCTCTCCTGGCCTCGTTGGTTCATCCATTCCTGTTTGCCGCGTGCAAACCAAGGAACGCTGAAACCCACCTTCAAAGCCTCTTAGTCAGCGTTACCCAAAGTTCAAGCTCACAGGGCAATGTCGCAGTCAACAATCGAGCCCGCCATGATGGGCATTGGTCAACATGGTGGCTGACGATTCAGCCAAGGTAAAACGTAGTTGCAATTACCCAAGCTATTGCTATGCTGTTATTAAGGTTACCTCTAAGGGCATGTGGGAATATGGAATGGTGTCTAGATTTTTTGCGCCTGGTAGAGCTCGCATTTATAACTAAATGATGAAGCTTTCTCCTTTATCTTGCTATCGGCGCTGCGTACAGGTACGAGTGAGGTTATCGCCAAGACAACCGCGAAACCCGCGATCTGCTCCTGATTGTTTGTGTTAACTTCCTCATTGCACACCCTAAGAGCTGCAGCCCAGAAAAGGATGTACTTAGAGAAGGGGAAGAGAGAGCTCATCCACGATTTTATCTGCGAGTAACGGGAGAAAAATAACAACTGGGAAGGACAGCTGGCGCCGATAGTGCTGCACAGTCACTGTTAATAGGACGTCACGCACGAGGCGGAGTTGACAAAACGAACTTGGGCTGGCCATCTAGCGAGAAGCCGATCGGTGAGCTAGCAAGACGAAGGTAAAGGGAGCGACAATTACTTTGCAACGAAAATAGCGACGCCGGCAGAAACGCGTAAAGGGGTTTTTCAACTACTGGAACTACGTTCACCGATGAAAACTGCCTTAAAGAATCGCGCCGCTATAGCACAGGGAGCGTCATAGTGATTCAGCCGTCGACTCCGTCATCGAGCCGCCGGTTGAATCCGTTTGTTTAACTAGGACGTTGCCTTATTCAAATTTTTTTTTGTCTGTCACAATCTTCCGAGCATCCTTGAACAAATCTGCAGTCAAGTTATCCTAACCAGACATGTTCTTCCTTTGAGGTACTGGTTAGCTTTCTTAATATCAACAAATTCTTCTGGGATAGGCATTTCCTCAATGCCTAAGACCTGCCTGACTTGAGCCCTCGTTATCATGTTTTCTCTTCCAATAATCGCAGAATTTCTTGGTTACAGTAGCAGCCCTGCCCACACTTGTACACTTGCAATGACACTCCCCTCTTCTTCTTTTATTGAATAAGTACACGTCATTCATTATTTGCCTAGTGCCCTGTCTACCACAGACTAACAATGTATTCACCAACGTATCCTGGTACCGCAGTCCAACGGTCATATTTATCAGTCAATATTGCTATGCTGTTTGAACCAAAAAGCTATCTAAGCAGAGGTTACCCATCGGTCAAACATTATTACCTCAAAAAACAAAGCACAAGTCACGTACCCTAAAATAACAAATTACGTTAATGAAATGGCTTCTGTCATAAGCTGCTACCTAAGACATCGGGTACCGAAAAGTGAGAGCAACTATCTTTATTTTAATCTTCAGTAATCAGGCAAAAAAAAAAACAAATAAAGTAGTAATTTGGTTTGAAAATGAACAACGCAAGTGTGTTTATCGCAAGGCCGCAATATACGCCTTCAGGCCGGCCAAGTATATGTTATGATCCACAGGCTCAAGTGACAAATGCTTTTCATTTCCTTTTCTCATCTTACACACAATTCCCTACTAGAGCAGCTACGCTTTGCCAGCTCAAAGCCATTCCCATCACATTCATCGTATTTACAGGGGTTATTTATAAAATACTAGATGATTGAGATGCGTTTGACGCGTATGGGTTCAGTGCTCAAGTATCCTGAAGCATGGAATCAGTTGGCACCCGTTCCATGGTCTTTGTAAGTTCAAAACTACTGCAGGCTTTCAGGAAAGTAGCTAAATAACTCCACGTGGAGCAATCAGTGGCAAGTAATTGTATGTATTCACAAAAAAAAGAGCATAATACGCGACATACTTTTACTTTTCAAGATGCCTAAGAAGCTGAAAGAAAAACACTGTAGAGCAGCGCAGTAGCACGGATCTTATATAAAATCTGTAGATTTAAGTGTCATTAAGGTTACTGTCTACTACCGTGAATATCGTAATTGTTTCCTTATTATGAAGTAAACCTAAGCCAGCCTTTGGAGCACCATGAATATATATCTGCTCTTTAGCCGCCAGTGCTTGCGGTAGCGGAAACTTCTGTCATCTATAGACACCCAATTACTTCCCTAATACCTCGCTAACCAGCTTAGTTTTTAAAACCCGATATATTCATCTAATAAACTTCGCATTTTCACCTAACGTCCTAAGTTACCAAGCGGAAGCAATTTTCCTTTCAGCGTCCCAGTGTTTTCCCATCTACGCGATGTATATCACCACGCTCTTCATCACCGGAAGCAAAAGAAATATTCCCTGAGATAACATATTTAGTTTTCATCGCTCCCATCCTGCAGAGCAGTATTGGTTTACTTATTTCCTTACCTTTGCAGGAGACTAATTGATATTTAGTAGGGTTTCGTATAACTCTTAGTAGACAGGAAGTACTTACCTGAGAGGAAGGAAGAAATCAAACATGACCATAAGTCAAAAATAGGCTGATTATTCTCTATCGACTGCGCTCTAGTATCGAGTTTAGGGAGTTATAGTAGTCAAATAGGTCCGGGAGACGTGCCGTCTCTCGCGGGAGTAGTGGACAGTATGTAAGCGAGTGGCACGTTGCCCACATGAGATTTTCACGCGCTGTAGGCATTGTGCTTCGTGGGAATGGAGTTCATTAGGAATCACCTGGAGAGACAGCAGTACGAGTACGAAGGTATAGGCATGAAAGACTGGAAGGGAGTATGATCTATCATTTGATATTCTAGAACCAAATAGAAATCAGTAATTTTGGCCAATTATGAACATGAAGGCGGGCATATAACAGAGTCATTCAGCAAGTATTTCAACTTTACCGTTCGAGCGTTCCTTGCCCTGGTAATATCTCACGACCCTATATTACTTAAAAAAGAGTCGTTTCCCTGTCTTATCTACAGATAAGAATTGTCTTAGGATCAGGTTCAAGCGCTATAAAATAACCGGCTTTGCTAATCGCACTATAAAAAATACAACTGTTTGCAAATAAAAATTCAGGCTGCAAGAAATATATTACAAATGTCACGGAAATCATTCAAAGAAAGCAAAACGCGGTCGCCCAACTCCGAGATACCAGAGGCTTCAGATATATATGTTCCACCCAATAAGAACAGTCAAGCGGCGGCGCAACTCACTCACGTAGTCATAATAGCACAAGTGTGCTGAGCATAAGAAGGCATTCTTTTCTGTTAGGTGGTAACAGGGTAATTTTTCTAAGACTCTAAAAAACAGAACAATTGAAACAGCCCTTTCACCGGTTATTTTTCGGGTTAACGTGTAGGTCAGTAATTACAAAAACTTTGATTCGCGTGCCTGTCGTTTCAGGAATTCATGATATTGCAATAATTGATATTAGACTCAAGGATATAGAAAAAAAGTGGTACAACTAGAGGATTTTGAAAGTAACTGAAAGTGCTTCTGAGCCACAGGGCACGGAACCGGCGACAGCCGTTTGCTTTCGAGTACTGCTGCTTGCCTTGTCTTCCATTCTCCGCGACCATATTCATTGGAAACCAGAAAGGCAACTCGTCTTCTTTACTGTGGATGGTGGGACCGCGATATGTGTTCAGCAGATCCGATCAAGACCTGAGAAGCAAACACCTCTGGCTATGCACTTCAGCCCGGGGCAGTAGGACGTTGCAGTAGGGAGTCATGAACTGCCAGAAATTGCCGGGAATTTGCTGGGTAAGTTATGGTACATCACGTGAAAACTGTTGTTAACGACCAGAAGGAAGACACAATCAGTGGCTTTATCAAGAACGTTCGAGCTAGACCTGCCGTCATTCATTACAAATCATGTCGTTACCATTTGTCATGTTCGGTTTTCTCGTTTTCATTGGCTTGTCGCACCGTACCTGTATTTATGCTATGCACGAGCGGAGCCGAGAATTAAAATTTCAAGGAGGTCGTGTATAATTAGGCCACTTGAAGGCGCTTCTCGCGCGCCGGTAATTCTGCTGAAACTATTTATTGTGTCTTTCAAAAATATCAGTTCTCAGTCACGGACTTTGATATCGGTAGTCTTTGATAAGAGTGGTGCATACTTGCTAACAAATCACGTTAATCAACAGCATTTATGTAATGTTTGTCATTAGAACGATTAAACAGTGATAAAGCATGGGCAGAAACGAAACATTAGCGAATTGGTACTGTTTACAGTATATATTGCCAAGTACACCCTAAATATAATGGCTAATAACATTCAGTATAATCCCTGCATGAACCAACTGATATGCTGGTGCAAATTAAGAGAAGTTTGGTCTTTATATTTGTTGTTATATGCTACAGTGTCTATTGTGTCCAGAGCAGAAGCAGAAATAAAATACTGTTGACCCGTGTAGCCACCACCACCACCGTCATCATCATAATCATCATCATCAGCCAGACTAAACCCTTTTTAGGGTGGAGGCCTCTACCATATTCCTCCAATTAACCCGATCCTGTGCTAGCTGCATGCGCTCTACCCTTGCGAACTTCCTAACTTCATCTGTCAACATACTGTATCCACAAAATTGAAATTGAATTTAAAATGCAGTAAAACGTTAGCAAAATCACAAGCAAACTTGATATTATAAGTCAGAAAAGACTAATCAATACGAAGAAAATTGAATACATGGAACTCGGGCTAGTATAGCAACATACATAGAAAACAGTTCCGCGGTGCTGGCTATGACACTATGTCGATCGCTAACGAGTCTTTTAGAAGCGCGATATGGTCGTGAAGATTCTCAGCAATCATTGAGTGAGGTCTATATGATGCCCAAAGCGGCCACGCAAAAGCACTGTCATCCGGTGGTAGCATGGTTTTGCAAGTGGAGTAGCGGAAGGCTGCGGCGTAGAAAGCAACGTAATGAGTTGTGTCGTTATCGTCTTATGCCATTTCATCCCACCCATTTTCGAAGATATAAGAATATGCGTGTTCGTGAGAAAACATAAGTACTCTGTGATCAAGGGCTTGATGTGAAATCTGCTGCGGAACCGGGTGCAGGAAAAACGAAGAGCTTTATTTTTTCCATCCCAGATCTCAGCAAAACTTCGAGAAAAGCAGTGATGCCCATCCATCGAAATGAAGTTGCTGGCCTCTCTTTCTGTTAGCAGTGTTGGCGAGCAACATTTCAGTCCCGCGAGCATTATTTACTAAGACGAGTTCGTAAGTGAAATGGAGGAAGTAAACATGTCGATGAGATGTTATCTGCCCTAAGTGAATCCCAACTCTGTTTTTGTTTTTATTACTTGACGGCTTCTACGGCACTTAACTAAGCCAAAACCACGTTTTCGAACACAGTCACGTCCATCGACGCCGTAGTGCATTAGGTGCCTGCAGAGATGGGGACTCTTGGAGTAACTCGCACCCGAGCTACCCGAATGTTGGTGACGCTACGGAAGCAGCTAATAAAGATGGGCCTGAGAATATGGAGCGCTCGCTGCTTGTATACTAAAAAAAAAAAAAGGCACTGGCTTAATGGTTTCTTTTCAATTTTTTTTTCGAATGCTGTATCAAGTTCAAAGAATTACAAGAAGTATATTTTCAACGAAATTTACTGAACTTTGAGAATTTCTCACGCATTCCTGTGCAGCATAGGCACTTTGAGGCGATACATGAAAATTTGCGTTGCAAAAAAATAAAACAGCGCAAAACACACAGACGAAAGAATAGAAACAGACACCACAAGTGCTGATGGTGTCTGTTTCTATTGTTTCGTCTGTGTGTTTTGCGCTGTTTTATTTTTAAACCATGTATCACCAACTCGCCCGGTTTGCCATTCTGTTGGATTTGCGTTTTGTTTCGGAATGCATGCACCATGATCCGATGATCCCAAGCCGGTGCTTGGGATCAGGGACCCGCCACGCAGGAAGAGGAAGGGAGCCGGGGGGGGGGGGGGGCGCAACGGCGTACGGACGCGGCAAGAGCTCGCAGCCCCCCCCCCCCCCCCCCCCCCCCCCTCTGCGGAGCTGGTTAGGAGGGAGAACGGCGACGGCGGAGGCGCCGCGGAACGCAGGGCCCGGCGCTAAAGACCTACGCTCTAAACTGCCCGTTATGCCCGTTGAAATTTACCATGCAGAAGTTTAAACGATAAACGACGTTCTGTGCTACCAAAAGATGAACGGTATGGTGTCGCGCATAGCAGAAGGCAGCGGGATATTCTCGCCTGTTCTTCGGCAAGCTCGCAGACGCTTAGTCATGCGTAAAGCATTCTACTCAGGACGCGTACTGCCCTGTACTCAATGTACCGTAGTGTAACACAAGCTAATATCAAAATTTCATATCTGCAGTTTTGTTCACTAAGCACAAATCCGGTGGGTGGTGCCGGCTAACGCGGCCGTTATCCTTATCACGTGCAGTCGTGAACTGAATACAATTGACCACGGCCTCGAAAGAAAAGCGTCGGTAAGCACCATATAGGGCAAACGCTAGCCGGCGTCGAGACGTGTACGTGATCATGCACGCCCTCTTCTCTCGCGGCCTGTCCAAATTGCTCATTTTCACGCTGTGCACCCTTTAATCGTAGATACTAGCGCGTGAGGACCCTGTTGTAGCTGCTGCTGCTGATGCGCTTGCCGCCCCGTATCCTTTTTGCGCACTATGGTCTCGCGCTGAGGACAGTAGCCTTTGTTCTGCTGTCGTTGACGTGCAGATAAACTCGGTGAATAAGCGCCGAGGACAGTAAGCAAGAAAGAATAATTGAGAGGCCAAGATCCTGTTGCTTGAATCTGGTCGCTTCGTCATGACCAGTGGTTTGCGGTGCACAGCGAAGAACAGACGGCAATGAAGCCAGTAGACTCCATGGTAGCGAAACTTGCACAGATGGCATGGGGATCGACTGATAGTTACAAGAGTTTCTTTTCACCACCGTGTCGCCCTGAGAACGGTTTTAAGTACTAGCCGTAAAAAAAAAAAAAAGCATTACGCCAGAGTGATTTATGTCTGGCGCGGATTTCGAAACTTTTTCCTCGTAAACACGAAATAGACACGAAAGACAAGGCCAATGCCGACGACGACTGAAGGATGCTTGGCCATATCGGCACAGAATTGATCCTGTAACTGGTGTAGGAATTTAGTTCGAGAGAAAACTTTAGAGCCAATTTAAAGAAACTGATGGTGTTGAACGGGGTACATTCTTAGCGACTTTTACAAGCATTGTTCAGTCTTCGTCGTCGTTGGCCTTGCTTTTCTGTGCGAGTGACGTAAAAGCATGCAGTTTTACAGCGCTATTTACATCCACCTTCATTTTGTAGGTATGTAGAGGCCTGATGAGTGACAAATGTGTCGTTGTGCAAACAAATGCGCTGTAGTGCTTGCACAGCACAAAAACCAAAAAGGAGCAGTGGAGTATCAGAGAAGCAACAGCAGTTTAATGTGAGCTCTTGGACGTAATCAAGCAGCAAGATGGTGCACTAAATGGAACAAAAGACCTTAACACAAAAAGGAATGTACAGCTCCTATAAAAGCACAAAGTATTATGTGGCATCATCCCTATGGCCCAGCTTGAAGACGAAAAAGGCATATAACAATGCGCGTAATGTTTTTCATATGTATAATTATTTACAGGATAAATTTTGGACAGTTATGTGCTCACAGAATCAGTTGATGCAAGTGAAGGAGAGCCCGCATTTTAAACTAATGTATGGTAGTCTCCACAGCAATTAATGACAGCACACTCTACAAATACACTATTACATGAAAGCCGATTTGGTGGTATGATCTGTTTTCAAATATCAATCAGTTTGCACACATATCAAGGCGATAAGATTTCCACTAACCCACATATTGGGCTACTAGAATATAAGCAAGCCATAACACAACGCATCACTTACAACCACAATAAAACGTCGCACATCTGACTAGACTGTTGTATTTAGCCTTATGCCTTTGTGCTGATTTCCCATGATCAGCCAAGGAACAAAATCTGACCTTCCTTTGCTTCGCAAACAAGTGAAGCCTAACTGGTGTGAATAAGGAAAACATCGTATACAGCACCACTGCACACTGCCAAGAATGTACTACTTTTTTCATCAACGATCGAACAAAGAAAGGGTTTGACTGATATTATCTCGAAAACCTTAAAAAAGCCTTAAAAAGGCCTTCAAACTCTCCAAACATAAGCAAGAAGCTGTTCTCGTGAGGTTTTTATGCCTCTAGCTACGAACACCCGTTCTTTATTGCCAATATTTAACACCTGCATGCCATAGCATTCCTCGAGGTCTTCAAACTTATCTGAAGGTGTGTTTTAGTGCTTTTTCTGAATGTACACACATTTAATAAAAAATTATGGTTTATCATGCTTAGATGCCGAACATAAAGCTCCTTGTTATTTACCTGTAAAATATTTAACGAGAAGCCTATTTTCAAGGAAACACACCTTCAACTAGAGCTGCAAAGGCCTGGCACGTTCACACGAGAAACTGACTGAATTATCTATAGGCCTGTTGGGATGAAAGTGAAAATCCAAAGAAGGAATTGGCAAGGGGAGTCGCTTAATGAATTGTAGAAAATTGGAGCATAGTTTTTAGACTCATACAAACTTTCTGTACAAGGTTGTAACAGCAGAATAGATTATGGCTCCCGTTTAACGGCAGGTATGCAACGGTTTCCTCTTTTAATATATTTTAGTCACTTGTTTGGCAGAGGAGTCGTAAAAATGTGTTTCCTCTCAATAGTGTCATCTTCTATATAGTACACAGCAATTGGGAAAAAAATTTGGTATCAGGAATTGTTGAAATATTTTGTCTTTGTACGCCTCTGTGAAGTGTCCTTTGAAAGAAGGGACTGCACTTCACGCAGATTGAATTATCTCCACTGTATTGTTTATTTTAACCAACAGCAGTAAGCGAAAAACGCTTGCGAAGACGAGACTTCTGCGCATAAATCTATTGCTAGATACGAACTTTTTTGCTCCCCTCTTTTATTTTGTATTTCTGTAGTTACCAGAAACCAAAGACGGCCGGGGCCCGCTTGTATGTACATACAGAGGGCCGTTTCACGGCGCGGCTGTATTAGGATACTTGCGTACCCTGGTGCCATACGTGCTGGACGAGCCATTAAGACGGCCTCTTATTTCTCCAGCACTGCCACAGCTTTGTTAACACAGCGCGCTGAGGCGCCATTATGTACTCGACGACCTGGGCCATCCTGTACTGCAGTGTCCACCAAACGCCATTGACTTGAACCATATCGAAAATATGTGATCGCTTGTGAAATGGCATCCAGCTGCACGATGCCTTGGGAATGCCACAGAGCACACATTGGCGAGCGCCCACCGAGTTGTGGCATCCACTCTAAGCACATGCTGAAGTGATGATCGTGTATGTAATAGTTAGTGCCTCAACGGGTAGTGGAAAGTTTGGCTGCTGGCAGACACTTGATAGAATACTGAACATGCAGCAGGCGAAGAACGTGTCGCTGGGTAGCCATCTGGGATGAATTTCTTTTAGTTCGAGTAACCAACCGCGAGCAAATGCGCTTTCTCCGTCACTCCTATTTATCACTGGGTCGCTCTCGTAAGCGAACGCACAGAATACAAGCGCCACAAAATAAATGCATGAATTGTTAATCAAGAGAGCGGTGGCTGTCTGTGCATAGCAATAAAACAAAGCAACCACGCATAAAATACTTTCCTGCAGTGGGTCTCTAGTACAAATGTATTGCTAACTAGAACATCAGGTTTGAAATTTATGAAATTGTATGCTGCATGTAACTCTCAGCATTGATATTTGCCTGTAAAAAAAGGAAATAATGTTTACGAGCTCTCGATTCGAATATGCTTGTACGGGGCGCTTGCAACGCACATAAAACCTTCAAGGCGAAGACAAAGCAGTCACTCTTACTTTCTAGCCGTCGTTCGTAGGGATCCCAGCCGGAAGTATGGTTTGCACACCAAGCAGTGCACCACATTCTACAATAGCGCAGTGTTGATTACGAGAGCTACATTTTAAGAAATCCGCACAAGAAAATTGATCTACCAGTAGATCTTAAAAGACCTGAAGCGTAACACAGAATGCGGCGAGTATCGAGAGTGGATCGCGCGCCGTCATTTTGATGCCATGTCCCTGACCGAGAATTCCGAGACCTAATGGGAGACACTCCACAGCATGCTGCCGCCGTCTCTATGTAAGTGTTTTCACGCGGTATTAAAAATGCTTGCGGCCGGTGGTTGAACAGACGCTGCAACAGTCAGCGGTCACAACAACTCGACGCTCGCTTCCTTAGTGCGATATTATATTGAGTAGACTTCACAATAATGACCCCAATAGAAATTCCAACTTTAAAGCTATGGACATTGGAAAGGTAGGAACTTATTTCTCAGTTTTTCTCCAGTCACGTTGCCAAATTTTTGACCTTGTCATTGATAGCTGATTAGCGTTATGTTTGTAGACAAATCATTCTTAAAAAAAGCAAAATATGGTTGTCGAAAAAGAAAATGGCGGAGCTGTATTTATTGGAAATTAGGAATAAAAACATTCCTATTATAGATGATTCAAAATGCCCAGAAGGAAATTTTTCTAATAATTTTTACAAGCAACCGTTTCCTCCTAGTATAACACCTTACTAAAACGATTATATCTGCATTGTGTACTAGAACTGGGTATAGCGGCTCACTTTAGTGCGCGGATGAGAACGGCTCAGCTCACTGAAGTGAGCCGGTTCATTTGAACGGCAGACCGGCTTACTGAAATCTGGGACGCTCACGCGGGAGCAGTGGTTCTTTTGGAGAAAGAGAAAAAGCAGGCTCTCTCTCTCTCGTTCACTGATCCACGTCCGTTGGATCTCCCGAAGTGTTGCTTTGCAGCCGGGTGGCAGGATGCGAGTTTCGCGCTTCTGTTAGTGGTGCTACAAAGCAACTCATCTCCCACCCTTCCTCGTAAGAGTCTCAACCACTCTCTCGCTACAGTACTGTACGCTCCTCATCTTAGGCTGTCTTTTCAACCACTCTTATTAAAGAAAGACTGAGCCGTATTTTAATAAAACTGAGCGGTGGTTCTTTTGGGCATTGGATAACTGGTTGGCCCTTTTGTTTAGTGAGCCGTTCCAAACCTTTCTTCAGAGCCAGATCTTGCAAACTCTGGCGCCTTACGTTACCGCTGCTGTTCGAAAGATGAATCCCGACTGTCACTGATCGTGCATCGTGTGCTGGTGCAACTGTTCAAAGGTATCAATGAAAATACATATAAGATAGTTACTAAGTAATGCATTTATGTTTCTTCAAACTGTGTTATGCATGAGTAAAATAGGGGTGGGGCGTGAGATATTTGGCGTAAGAGGACGGGAGAACTCAGGCCCTCCAGCCTCTCTGAGTTGGGTGCCTATGCTTACGCGAGTACACTAATAAAAGGTTATTAGGCGTGTTCGGGCGTGCCCTGCCATGTACATGACAACATATTTCAAGTTGAAGAGAAGCCTCGACCTCAACAAAATTGTTTAATAACTGTGTCGCCAATCTAGTTCCCTTCTTAGTGACTACAAATTCCCAATAAACAGCAATCTCCGTTTTTTTAGACGCGATTCTTTCTATAAAGTCCGCTGTGTTTCCTAGAGGTGCACTAATTCGCCAAGAAAGGATTTTTTTTCATTTCTCACCCTATCGTTTTAAAGGTATTTCAATAGCATTGGTCATAATGCATCACACTGAGAATTATCTCTAACAACGTACAGATAGTGAATAGTAGATAGAGAAAGCAGATTACCTGAGTCAGGATCCCTCCTATTTTATCGTAGACAGTGAATGCAAGGAGGCGTGAAGTATTGTCTATATGCATCGTTTCTTTAATGCAGTGTGCGCTTTGTAGCTTCTCTTCAAAATTACACTTTTCTGGCCCTGCCCTCTCTATCTTTATTGGCTTTCTCTGATTTGTTTTTGTATATTTTTATACACCTTTTGTTCAACTTTGCGGCAGTTTCTCTAAAGGGGCTCTCAGTGTACCCCGGCTTCTCCCGCTGTTTTTTGTCTACCCGGCGACAGGTTTCTTCTCCTGTCCCCTATCACAAAAATGTTTTAGCTTCCTGTTCTTGCCATCGTATACACATGCCGACCGTATTTCATTCATTGAGTCACTCATTCATTTGCTCCCCATTGAGGTGGTGGGCTGTGGTTTTAATTTTTCAAGGCACCTGTTTCCCGTTTACTGCACGCGACGCACTCCAGTCCGTGTTGTTCGTCCGTGACCAAACAGGATTTCTTTTCTGCAGGGGTGGCTGCGGAAGGGGCTATGCCTTCAGAAAACTACCCATAGCAAGTATGGAAAACAAAACAAAAGACGCATAAATCAGGCGGCTACTGTATCGTATCGAACATGGCACAGGCCACGCGTTAATAAAGCGCGTGACATCAATAAAGTACGCTCAATGCACAGGAAGCACACCCTATCCCAGTTGCGGTATCTAAGCGATTGTTGAATAAACCTCAGTCACCAACGACGGCGGAACAACTGACCACGGCGGCGGTCAGACCTGTGACGCAGCCGGGGGTGCTAAGAATTCCTGACTCCGATAGACAAGGCGCCATTGGAAACTGACCCTGGCAACGTTTAAGGCTAGAACCCTAGCTAGTAAAGCTAGTTTATCAGGGCTGTTAGAGGAACTAGAGCGTATGAAATGGGATGTCATAGAGCTTAGTAAGGTTAGGAGGCCGAATGAGGCATATACTGTACTGAAGGATGGGCATATGCACTGTGTTATCGAGGTTTACCGGAGAGGCGAGAACTAGAAGTAGATTTTCTTGTCAATAAATATATAGTGGGTAATATAGACAAAATATATGGCATTAATGAGAGGGTGGAAGGCCTCGTAATGAAGCTTAATAAGCGGTTGCTCCTCGAACGGTTGGCGATGTGTTCCAACGCAGAAAATTTTTGGCTTGTCTACTTAGCAATTTGGCTGATCGGGTACCTCAAAAATATTGACCTCTGTCGAGAGCGACGGCCTGCTATGTTCTGTAGCAGTGACAGCCAGGATATTGCCAGATTATCAGTTTGAATGGTGAACTCAGCTCCATCTAAGAAGAGATCGAACATTTTGAGTAGTTTTTTTTGCTCCCGAGAAATTGTATAGCATGCAAATGCTAGGGGGCAGATGTCACCATTGTGTTCTTAGAGCGCCACAACACCGACAACATACTTGCATCGGTCTGTAGTACGAATGACCTATTGAAATGTGGTAGCCGCAAGCTCGCCGAGCGGGCGATGATACAAGAGACAGCAGGAAAACAGGATTTCTCTATAGCTCTCCAGGCCCATGTCGCTCATTGGCGCCACATCTGGTGCAGAGGTCGCGCGAGGTCTGTAAACGTAGGGATAAATGCTGATAAAAACCAACCATAGCCAGGAGGAGCTGCGGACCTTTCATGTACGTCGGCTGAGGGTTGCAGGATGGCTTGGAAATTGTCCTCGTTTGGCCTCACAAATCCTTGCTCGACGACGAACCTCAGGAGCTTAGTACGGCTGTTTGTCAGCTGAACATTCTTTAGGTTTACAGTCAGCCCTGCATTCTTTATCCGCTGTAAGATGTCCTGCCAGTGTGCCAAGTGTTCCTGAGATTACCCAAGTATACCATGGCGTAGTTGAATTTCTATTCTCCAAGGACGATGTCCATGAATCTTTGGAATGTGGCTGGAGATTTGGACAACCCAGAAGGTAGACGTACGAATTCAAACAAACCTCCAGAACATCAAAATTTCAGTCTTCTTAATGTGCTGGCTAGCAATAGGTATCCGCAGAAAGCCTCTGCTGCAGTCCAATGTGATGAATACCTGTGCCGAGCCCATGGTGTACATGACTGCATAAATAGATGGGAAACGGTACTAGTATCTTGTTGTTATGGCATTTACCCTCCGATAGTCTACACACAAGCGGGTAATGCCATCATTCTTTGGGGTCAGTACTAATGGGGAAGCCCGAGGACGTTTTGAAAATCTTACCGCTCCGGTGTCGGTCATCTCCTAGAGAGCCTCATCCAACAGACCTTTTTTGTGGACGCTTAGCGGTTTTGGGTTGAAGTGTATGTGTCGGGCATCACCTGTGTCGACGCGAGGCTGTAGAACTTTTACTTCTCCTGGGGCCTCTGTGAACATGGCTGAGAAAGGTTTATGTACTGCTTTTAATTGGCGACTGCATGCGTCTGTACGTGTTAACTGTTTTAGAATGGCATTAACACCGGTTACTTGTGCGCTACTCAGCTCCACTTTAGCACTCAATAGGGACGACAGGGATGCGATGGCATGTCCCTAAAATTGCCTGATGGCTAGCTGCTGTCATAACTGTACTGTCCCGACTTTAGATTTATATGGTGTTCGTCGCAATGAAATTGCGGCCCTAGATGATAGGGCATACTAGTAATTGCAGATATAAAAAACGTTGTGTGAGTTTCCGACCATAAAAGCATTTTTTTCACTACATTTGATGTGGCTGTGGCTACTTGGCTACTTGCCATGCAAAGCTACGTGTGCACCTATTTCAAGGTCCGGTGGGTTTCTGTGCATGTACGTTTGATGTCGTCGCGGATTACAGACATCATCGCACTGGTATCCAAGAGTGCTATAAATTAACGGCTCGCCACTCAACCGTTATTACTGTGCGTTCACAGACTCGCGTTATTGTATTCGTAAAAAAGACGTTAAAGAAGTGACAGGTGCTGGAGACATACTACCTAAGGGGTTTGGAGTAACCTTTTATGGAGGACAGATGTCGTCAGTAGCCTGCTACTTTTATGGTAGCAGGTCTTTGACCGTAGTCTAGATTGCAGCCGCCTGAGGAAGGGGTAGGCTGTCCTTTGGCTGGGCTCAATACTGGGATCCCAAAATTAACCTAAGGAATATATTTTGTATTCTGTAGCAGTGGGAGACTTTGGTGACCAATCGCAGTTTATCTTTTGGCACGTTTTGCACCGGCAATTCGTCTCCCTCGCACCGATGGGTAGTGCCGATACAGCCGTCTTTCTCGCAGGTGTCACACTACCCGGCGGCGCACCCAAGGGTAGTGCTGACCTGGCCGTCTCCCCTGCTGTCGTGACACTACCGGGCGGCGCACCGATGGGCAGTACCGACCAGGCAGTCTCCCTACGGGTGGCACACTATCGGGCGGCGCTCCCATGGACAGTGCCTACTTGGTTTAAGATTTGCCGGCAAGAGAACGAAGTCGCTGTGGTCGGCTGCTGGTCGCCTCTGCTTAGTGCTGCTGGCCCGAGTCATTTTCCATAAGCGCGAGAGTGGGGGGTGTATCCTCAGCTGCCTGTCGTGAAGGAGCACATGAATGATTGCAGCGGGCGCACCTTGGATTTTTTTAGGGTTGGTCAGCCTTCTTCCCCTCTAGCGGCACACTGTCGGGCGGCGCACTCACGTAAAGTGCCGACCACGCCATCTCCCTCGTTGACGGCACACTACAGGGTGGCGCACCCACGAGCACTGGCTACTTGTTTTTAAGCCACACTAGGAGGCTAGTCGAAGGATCTGGGATCAGCAGCTGCTCGCCTCTGCTCTGTGCTGCCGGCCCGAGTTGTTTCCTATTTTTGAGAAAGTGGTAGGGTGTATCCTTAGCTACCTGTCATGGAGGAGCACATTAGTGATTGCGGTGGGTGTACTTTGGATTTCTTTGAGAGTTGGAACGCCGTCTCCTGAGCTAGCAGCATAATGGCGGTATGCTGCCCGTGAGGGATGCTCTGGGCTTGAGGAAATGCTCGTAATTGGTAGGCAGGCCTTTGACAGCTCCTGAGCGCCACGCACACGATGCTCTAGCAAGGCTTCAGGGGGCGGGGGCGGCCTGTACAAAATGGAAGCCATGAGTATCCCTTCAATGAGGGATGCCTCTCTGGCTAGCTCGTCAAGTTCTCGCTGGAAGTAGGCCTGGTACGTTGATAGCATTGAGACAGAGCTCGGGCCAACATCGATGCTTCAGACACTCCAGGAACAGCACGGACATGCAGCTCTTGGCAGCTGCGAACAAACTTCCGCAGACTCTCATTCTAACCCTGAGTTCAGGCTCAACCTCGTTTTTTATGACGACGTCATAGCCCGCTGGCAGAATTTCTTGCCGAAATCGTTCCAGAAATCTTGCGTTCCAGACACTCGACTCGATCTGAGAACATCACGGCGGGGTCCAGCCCCTCCATAAAATTTACTTTGTGGCTGCTTGCTCCGCGAATATCAGGCTCCGCCGCCGCAATCCATAAGATGTCACGAATCATTCATGCATTCAATACTCGTTCATCAGATATCACGCGACTTTTGGACGCAGCCGAGCGCACTCCTACTCATAAAAAGAAAGCAACGCTTGAAAGCGCGCTGCGCAAAGGATTTTGTGCTAAGGTTCAACGGGCGGGGACCTCACAAACTTTTGACAGCAGTCCGTACAGCTCTAAAATGCCTCGAGTGTGGCGGACAAACAAGGTCATATATGGGATAACCGGAATAAAGTTTGACACCCTGCAATTCAAACAGAGGAGATGCGTGAAGGCCTTGACGATAGCTCAGCGACTGAGACTCTACCAAAAGAAAACCATCACGGAGATGGAACGGACAATGCCCCAAAGAGCTATAGCCCTGGGATTTTCTTAGCCACCGTCAATAGAGTGCATTAGTAATTCTAAAAAGAAAGCGGACTTAACAATTTTCCATGTTTCCAGCCACCAAGAGCGACGACAGGAGAAGCAGACACCCAGGAGCATCAGCTGATGCGTTCTCTAGTTCCCGGGAGCTTCGAGACATGTTCGGTTTGAACGAGTACGCTCAGATAAATAGAAACAGATTTTATGCAGTAGGTGCGAAAAGTAGATTAGCTTCACAGAAAATGCAACTTTAACAAGCGTATTGAAATCAGGGTTGAAGGACTGGACACCAGACACCAGAAGGCAGTGGTGTTCAGCGATGAGGCCACATTCTACACCCGCTGGGACCAGCGGAATCGGTTTTGGTGCCTCGAAAAAGCATGGTAGAGTGTATGTGCTCACCGCTGGCAGCATATACAGACCGACGTTTTTTAATTTGTCAATTTTAAATTTTAAACCCAGCGTAAGGTAGGGGAATGCAGTTTAAATTGCTGAACTGTGCAGCACAGTGTACATTTTGTTGGAAATATAGGTTAAAGGCGCATAAATAGCTTAAATTACTAATTTTATTTTCAAATTCAGAGCGAAACAATAACACACAAAATTGAAGGTTTTGAATGCAAAAGGCAAGCTTGATTTTAAGTTTTCTGAATCGACAATGTTATTTGAAATATAAAACGTCCAAATCGCGCTTTTAAATGTTCGTTAGGTTAACTTCTCTGCAGGGCACACGAACAAAATTGTATTCATAAGCTAAAATGCAGTGCATTTCAGAACAGTGAGCGTATTACGATATAAAATGCGCTCAATTGATTTGGTGTAATATACTGTCCGCTACGATGCCATATTGAAAATCTTCATGCTGGTATTCCAGCTTAACTTGCTCACGGACGGACATTTTGACGATCCAATTATTGAACCATAATACCTTCAAGCTCTTCAATTTACTGCACTTTCGTCGCCTCCTGCCCTTCACTACTACCACATCAGGCATCATTACGTCTAATGGCAATTTGATTCCTGTAATAACGCCAGATTTCACCACATGCAGGGACGACGAAAAATAGACTTTGGATATGCGTAGCAGAGGCCGTGTTCAGTCCTCCGCTACAATTTACTAGGATAACTGTACGGAATCCTTGGGCATATGACGACCAAAGGCTACGCGGAGAGACTAGAAATGGTACTCTTTCCTTATGTGCTTGAGGGACCATTTCCGGATGGCTCTGTCAGTTTCAACAAGAAAGAGCGCTTGTCCACACTGCCAAGCTGTCGGAGACCATGAAAGATTTGACTTTATGACTCTTCATGGCCTGCAAGATGCACGGCGGAGACTTGATAAACTTTTGGGGAGTGATAAAAACAAAGCCTATCCAAGACATCGGGGCTCTCTAACAGCAGCCTAGATGAGCAGTACGAAGTCATTGAAATGAAGTGGGGAAGCCTCCTCAATGACAGCACTCTCGTCGACTCTCTCAACGAGTCACTCCCTAGGAGCATCGAGAGCCTAAAGAAGTGTGGGGGAGCCCCAATCCCCTAGTTTAGTTGGACCTCTCCACCCCACTAAACCTGTGAAATGGAGAAATGGAGAATCCATTTCTCCATTTCAATGGAGAAATGGATTCTGGAGAAATGGAGAAGCCATCGACCTGTTGCTTTTTCATTAGGCATAAACTAACAGTGCAATAAAGAGGAACTCACCGCTTGCGCTTACTTCGCGGTACATTGAACGCTAATTTGCCTTACTGCAATTACCGAAGATTGCAAAATGCCAAGCCTCGCTTCCTTACCTAAGGCTTGTAGCCGCGATGAAGATGCGCTACGCCGGTGCGTTTGGGATGCGGTGAATTGCTCCCTGCCAGAGCTTTGCACGTTTAGGAAAAGAAAGTAAAAAAAAAAAGCCAGTGACGTGCCCTCCGCTGCGTGTGCTCTTTGGCAGACGGTAGCGCAAATCAGCGCTACTAACGATAAAAGCAGAAGCTAAAGCGGCAGCCGTCTGCAAGCCCAGAAAAGACAGATATAGTGCTATCAGTTTAACCAGGCATATAAACATTCCACCGTCTGGAACAAGGCGATATCGCTAAACGACTTGCGTGTAGCTCCGAGCGGCCCGGAGAATCACTTCGGTCGTTCTCTAGATATGCATTTTATCTTCTCTATATATACTACGGTAGCGAAGGCTTTATAGACGCCCATACGTACAAAACAAGGCGGCTCATGGGCTCCAGCGACTAAGGAAAATTGGGAGGCCAAGACGTCGATTGACGTTACGCATACGTTCACTTAGACGCGAATTATAAGCAAGTTTTTTTTAAAACCGCCGCGGTGCATTGACGAGCCTGCATCTTTTTAAGGTTGTTGCCTTTCAGCGCGCGCCAAGCTGTGCCATCCAAAAGAACTGGAGTTTCTGTTGTTTATGCCCTTGTTTATAAGCTGTTGCTCCAGCACAATGAAAGTGGTTGGCAAAGGTGGCGGCATAGAAAGGCAGCAACACTTCCAAACATAGAACAAGCATGCTAATTCATAATGCAAATACTGCTGCAAGTCACGCAAGTACTTTTGCCATGTACGTTGTCATTCAGCACAGTAAGGTGTGGTCCGGGAACACTGGTGAAACCGGGCAGTCGGGCCCAGTTCGCAACAGTGTACCAAGTGAACAATTATGGTTTTCATATGTATGGTTTATAACATTAACCAAACAAATACAGCAATAAAGCACGACAATTAAAAATGCATGTCGCAGACAGCACAATCAGTAGCGCTGTTTAAGCGGGCTATTCATCTCAATAATCACAGCCGAGGCATGAAAAAGGCTTGAAGTGCTTGCCACAAAACATCACCAGATAAGAAATATGCATGTACAAGAAACAAAGCTGTGACAGCTGCAATTGAAATAAAAATGTCAGGAAAGTAGGTGC
This sequence comes from Amblyomma maculatum, assembly GCF_055883805.1. Classification (NCBI taxonomy): domain Eukaryota; kingdom Metazoa; phylum Arthropoda; class Arachnida; order Ixodida; family Ixodidae; genus Amblyomma; species Amblyomma maculatum. Next base: position 414,432,972 of record NC_139344.1, read on the forward strand.
ATCGCAACGCACGTGGAGCATAGAGCACTAGGATTACTCTTTACATTTAAATTGTTCGGCAGATACAGCAGTTTTCAAGGCAATTTCAAGGTTGCACCAGCCCACGTAGCTTTAGCATCAACAAACGTGATTCCCACAGGAGCATTAGAGCATACATTGAGTCTGCGTGCAACCTCCAGATCTGTTCACCGGTAAACGTCTGCCGGGAAGCGATGTAATAAGGCACCGACGGTTGAGTGCACGTTGTGCCACAGAGCATCGCTTCCTCACTTTGTGCGAGCTCATCTTGCAATAACACGCTAAGCGCAATGCAATGCTGCAAAAAGACTTCGAACTGCCCGCACGACGAAGCAGACTAAATAAAAAAAACACGGCTGCAGTTGGATAATAAATCTCACCAAACGGCGACAGAGCAGCGCCCAGCAAGGACGTCAAAATCTTCGCAAAAAGGACCTTTTTAGACTTGTGAACTAAACTTATACGCTTTCCCGGGCGCACCATGCCCGCACTACCGCAGACGATTAGCAGACAGCGAAAAGAAACTGTTTCATGCTTCTTCAGCTTCGCTATCTCCGCTGCCTTGGTCAACTCCGGTTGCCTACTTCGCAAGAGTCTAACAAGCAAAATTATCAACTGCTTGGGTGAGTAATTTATTTCTCATGTACCTACGTATTATTTTGTACCATTTCAATTACGTTCGGAACAAAAACATAAGATTTTTCTGCGTTTACAGTAGGCGAGTGCGCGGGAAACTATGCTTTTCGGCATGGTTGCGAAGTCCAGTGAGCCTATATTGTGTTAGGACATTAGGAAAGGTTAATTACTATGTGCTGGCATAACACATGAACAGGTCGGGTAGAATTCCTGCATTAGGCTTATTTTCGACTGCGTGCCTCGTAAATTCTTGAACAAGTTATCAAGCCGGCTATGCAAGATAAATGCTATCGCAACAATGAATGCAATGTGTCTCGTAAAACCCGCGATTTGGAACTTACCAAAAAATAAATTGTGCATCATATTGTAATATCCATCCCGAACACACTATTTTAGCGAGTGCAGTTTAACAAGTGAACTCACTATTTTAACGAGTGCACTTTAACGAGGAAAGGTGCTAGGAACAAAACGTTTCAATAGACACGTGGACGTAATAGACGTAATGTACCACGTTCAAACGTGGTACATTCGAATTTGGTGTGAAATGCGGCTGTACTTGGGTGACCATGCTGCTGGGAAGCATATAATAGCAGTCTCATGACAGAAGCTAGCTAGCTTCTTGAACATGATACGCTTCACTGAAATAAAATAAAAACTGAACAAAGAGTTCCCAGCACATTGCCAATGATCGTGCGTCGTCTGGGCATTTCATCGAACGATCGGTGAGTGTCAGTAGGATTATTTCAGAAGTCTGTAAAGGGCTTTTTTGTTCAGCCACAAACATCTGAACTCACGAGTGTATTCCCAAAAATGAGTCTTCAGTGAAGTAGAATCAGGTCCTATCAGTGCGTCGCATCTGTCGCTTCGTTATTTCCACTATTTCACAAACGGTCTTGACCCGCTACAAAAGTTGATGAAAAGCGTCACTCATATTCTTCGTTCGCTTATCGCATTCTACAGTGCAACAGCTTGACTGCATTTAGAAAACTGCAACAAATTTTCATTACAAAATACAGAATTGAAAAAAAAAAGCCAGACCACGAGCAGTACAATGAAACCAAACCACTGGCTTTCGTCACTCGTGCGATACGTAATTGGTGAATTAGGCCGGATAGGTCCATACGACACCGCAAAGCCGGAGAAAAATGAACATGTTCTGTCTGCAACCAGAATTGAGCTGAGAAATTGGAATCTGAGGGCAGCCCGAGGTAGAAACCCGGAACATTTGATGATGCCACTCACTTTTCTTTATTTGTGTCACCGAAATCAGGCGAAGGAACGTTAACTCTGACGCATGCCATATAGGCAAATTACCTAAAAAGCGGCATCATTTTATTGCTGGTGCAAGTTGTGGGCGATTTCTCCACGCAATTAAGACGCAAGGCAAACACGTAGCGGGTCATGCAACAAACAATTTATCTCACTGTTTGCACGCATGCAGAAATTCTATCGTTGTACACTGACTAGCACAGCTGCGATGCTCCTATCTACTACTTTTGAATTCGTTGCCAGTGTAGTGTTTGCAGCTTTCTGGGAACAGGTAGCAAAGTGTTTGCTTAAATAACACGGTCCGCTGAAGATCATAAAGGGATATCTTTCAGCTGTGGCAAAATCTGATTCTTGAAGCAGGGATTCTTCCTTGTGCATAAAAGTTGTGTGACATACTGTCGATTACTTTGGGAAATGTGATTATTACGCGAATTAGAAATGAAGGAGCATCAGATCGTCAGTTTTAATATTTCTGAAATACTGGAGACTGCTTTCGGAGGCATATATGAATGTACGTTTCATCTGCGCAGGATTTTAGTGCCTAGCGTGTTTCGATGGAATCATATCAAGAGAGTAAATAGCCGTTACAAGACAGGAGAGTGCATTGAGTGCATAGCCGTCGCAGAAATAAATGTGCAAATTGATATGATGAACGTTACACTGGCGCTAGTGTTGACGTTTGTACATTGGAAAAAGAGGAATATTACTACTGCTTGCCAATGTAGGGCAAGGGTTGCATGCATTAAAACAGTACCATATGGTTGGCTCTGTTGCAGCTATGGAGTAGAATACGCGGACATATTAGTGGCTCTCAAAGCAGCGCCCCTTATATAGTATATAAGCACTGATCTTTATCTGTTTTCTTTTTTACTAGGCAGATCGATATTCTCCCCCTTGGTCGCTTCCACAAATCCAGTTGTGTGCATCTTGATTCGGCGCACACCGACCTAGCAATTCATCTCGAGAACGAACATGAGAATGGCCAGCTGGCAGAATGCGGCGTAGAGTTAAAAGCCGACGCAATGTCGCAGAACTGCCGCTGCGTGGGGCCATTCGTATGGCAGGACAGCTTCACAGCGGAAAGCCTGGCGTTGTAGTAGTTGTGGACAATGCCGCTCTGCACTTTACTCCGCAGACTGACCGAGAGCACATGCAGTGCGAAGAATGACTCACCTGAAAGCCCGCGATGTGGTGCAAGTAGAACCATGACAATTCCTCGGACCGCAAAACGTGCGAGAATTCGTTAAGGGCCTTTAATGAAGATTGTGCCACCTACCTCCCCTCCTCAGCTTGTCAAATTTTCCAGTGCAGGCGAAAGAGTGCAGATGATGGAATTGAACTCGCCCCCCAGGAAGATATTCTGGAGTGCACAGGAGCTCAAAAACCTCATTCGGCTGATATTGTCACGATATTGTTTTTAATTTCTTCGACCCCGTTACCAAGTGCCTTGTCATTGTAAACCTTCTCTTCAACACGACTAATTGGCAGCAGGCAAAACCTAAAAGATATTTCACGTGCCACTTAGTGTCGCTCTGGAGGCTTCATACACTGTTAACCGACCGCCAACATTACAGTTATTGAAATATACACGAGCATCCTTTTCCCAAGGGATAAAAAATACGATGACATGTTGTTACACACTGGAAGATAAAAGGCTGCTTGTGAGAGCTTTTCAAAGGAAACCAAAGTGGACAAAGTTCTTTAGGCAAGAGTGCTACATATAACTAGCATTTAGTTAAAGCTGTTTTTAAGGCAAGGTCTTTTCTGAAGAATTTCGAGTTTTTAAATCAAGCAACTGTTAAAGGGTGTATGCATTCCGTTTTAGTATTTAGCTTTTATTTTTTACTTTTCTATATATCAAACAAAGTTCTTTGGGCTATCTCCCGTCTAATAATTAAATTTCTCGAAATTTGCAAGCAAACGCAATTTTTATAACATTGACTTCATGCCTGCCACTTAAAGTTAGGTCGGCGAAAACTTTATTGATGAGCCTTAAAGGAGTTACGTCCTAGGGTTGATCTGGCTCTTGATCCCGGGCGGTGGCCAACAGTCCACGACGTGCGGCGACCTGTCGAGCTCACTCTACCAGCCGCCTTTATGAGGCCGGTTCGGAGCTGGAGACCGCCATTTCCCAAGCCTCTTTGTCCGTGAGGTTCCAGCGATATGGTGGTTGGACTTTTCGGCATAGATATAAAATGTAGTCAAAGCTGGCTCCCGGAGCCCCACGAAGAGAGCATTCGGGTTTTTAATAGCCTGGGTGGATAACCCCTACAAGAGGTTACATAAGTTTCAATGAAATGCCGAGTTTTGCATAGCTTCTTAATGCGCTCTTAGAAATTTTGAACCTAAACCAGTCTAATTGTAAAAGCGTTCCTTCAAAGTATGTTGCAGGGAAATATTAGATCTGTCATATTAAAGGCAGATGGTTAGAACAAACTCTGGGGTTACTTGTGTACTTGTTCATTGCGAAACCGTGAAAGTTCATCATTGTACGGAGTCCAATTTCTGTTTTTTAGATTCCTTCCTCTTCCAGCTGTTATATTGGGCGTAGCAATAGTTCGAACTTTAAGAAAAACTAAATATTCATTAGCATACCTAAAAGCGTTGAGAATTGTCTCGTCATCCAAAATGCGCACAGGTCACGGTCAATGCTAGATCAGAAAATGTCAGCTTGTATAGGAGCCACAAACGAACCTTTGCAAATATATTAACAATGAACAAATACCTGATTGTTAAAAGAGACATAGGTTGAATCAAGATACAATTTAAGTAAATAGATAAAATTATCTAGCGTCAAATGATGATCATTATGAAAAGCTATGACACTCCTCTTTTCAATAAATGACCTGACGGCGCAAACAAGGCATCGTGAGGTAAGAGAAGAACAAGTTTCCTACATCAATAGCAAATAATATGCAACAGGCGGTGCAGTGCGCCCTTTAGGTAAATAATAAATCCACCGAATTTCTTGTCAGAAACGGGTCTTCCACAACTAACAACTTCAAACACGTTTGAAGAAATCCGCTGATTTCATGTTGCCATGTTCCCTTTTCACTCACTATGCATCTAAATGTCTTCTGAACCTTATGGGTTGTAAAGCAAAAATAGTTCTAAACCACAGCGCTTGTTTTAATAACTGCTCTAGACAGCTTATCTAAAGCAAAGTCATTGCACAACTCGGAAGCTTGGGATGGTTTCCCCTTCATCCGAACAAAAGTTATTTTCAACTGCTTCAGTAGCTTTCTCACCAAACATCCCTGCAGGCAAGACGACGACGCCTGCCTCCTTATCAGCTTGTAGGAGGGCCATACCTTCGTTTTTGAAGGAAGAAACAACTTCCTTTACAGTCGTCTTCAAACTTGAAGTTATTTTGCTCCCAGTTCTCCGAAGTCTGCAGAAGGCTGTCAAAAGAATCGAGTAGACACTGTTCGCTGTCCTAGTCAAATGCCTTGCACGACACTTACCGGTTCAAGGACAGGCACTCGTGCGCCGGCGCACTAGACTCAATGCTGAACTTAAATCCCTTTTTAGTACCTCAGTGAGCTTCCTCGGTAACTTGGTGTCGGCCAGTACAGAGACAAAACCACCACTTTTTTTGGATCTTCTCCTATCTCTGGGAAGGCACAGAAAACGACACCCCACCAGAATTCCACTCCCTGGGCTGTGTGCCGCCGTAACGCTTGCAGCCTTCCCCCACCCATTCTGGTTTTGTCCGGAAAGCCAGTCAGCCACCATAACTTTGATGTTGGAATTTTTACGCTGACATTTAACTTGGCCCGATGAAGGCACAACGTAACCGAAACGAGGGATAAAGTCGGCTGGTACTAGTTCCTTCCTTCCTTCCCTTCTTTAGGCGAAAGCCGAAAAACTTTGCTCGCCACGTCGCAGAGCCTTCGGTCGCCAAGCCCTCAGTCCCAGTGCCCTCGTATTTTGTCCGAAGAGAAAAGTAAGGTGGTCTGCATCAAGAGTCATCCCACGCGTAGTGTCAGGTGCCTGATGGGTATTGTCTATGAGGTCCCCCTCACCTGTGGCCGGGCTTACACCGGACAGAAAGGCTGGTGTTTGAATAATCGCCTAAATAAACACCTGCTGTAGATGAAATCAGGAACTGGGTCAAATTTACCCCTCTACTGTGGCGCACGCCCAGACGCTACAAGCTATAAGCCGTGGCTGCCTTTGTTGCAGATACTAAAGTTTTGGAGAGAAGCCTCAGCCACCTGGCACGTGAGTTGGCCGTGGCGTTCTGTATAAAGAAGAAAGGTGAATCTTGCGTAAGAGACCCATCAATCAGATTGTATCAGACGAAAGGCAGGTGTTTCGGTTGCGCTTAGATAAAACTTCACAGGTTGACGCCGTATAAGCTAAGTGTTTTAAAATTAAATTGAGTTGAAAGTCTGCGCGTGTGGTGTTCACCTCTTGTCTTTGTCTGTTTATGCGCATTACCCACTTTTATTTATCAGGATTGAGCGACTCCCCCAACCATGCTCTCTTTTAAACTACGCTTCTTCTCCAGTGGGCCTTTTCTTCTGTGTTTCGACTGCAATTGGCGCCATTGTCTCTGCGACCTAACGCGCAAGGTTTTATGCCTTTGCTTAAGAAGGGACTAGTACCAGCCTAATTTATCGCTCTTTTCGGCTACATTGTGCCGTCTGCTGGCCACCTGTGTGCACAATTCTAAGATCAGAGATATGAGGTCAAATCAGGCTTCTCTACGACTGGTTGCATGGGCTACCTTTTCGGACAAAACCCAAATGGGCGGAAGTATGAGCGCCTTACGGTAGCAGACAGCCCAAGCAGTGGAATTGCAGTGGAGGTGTCGTTTACTGCGGTTTCACAAACATTGATCAAATCCAGGGAAAACGGCGGTTCTGTAGAGTAGCGGCAGACAGCGAGTTACAAAGGTTGATCACCGAGGTGCTGAATATAGGGCCAAGTTCAGCATTGAGCCTAGTGTGCCGGCGCACGTGTTGCTCTCCTTGAACAGGCAAGTGGCGCGCAAAGCGTCTGACGAGGAACGGGAACGGTGTCTACACCACGGTGTTGACTCCCTTCTACGGACTTGGAGGGTTACGAGGAAACGAACTTCAAGTTTGAAGACGTCTGTGAAGGAAGTTTCTTTCTTCGAAGACAATGGCTTGGCCCTTCTACAAGATGATAAGGAGGAAGATTTCCTCGTCTCGTCTTCAGGGATGTTTGGAGAGAAAGCTACTCAAGCAGTTGAAGATAACTTTTTTCGAAAGAATGTAAAACCATTCAAGGTAAAACTAAGCTTCTCAGTTGTGCAAGGACCTTGATTTATACAAATCTCTAAAGCAGGTATTATTAGCGAGCGCGATTGCTTAAACATTTTAGCCCCATAAAGTTGATAGGCTATTTATGTTATTAATGAGTGGAAAAGACACATGGCAATGTGAATTAGTCGGGTTTCTTCAAAGGACTTCAAGCTGTTAGTGTTGGAAGTCGCATTTCGGAACGCAACTTGGGAGATATAGTCACATACCCACAGGGCGCACAGCCCATTGTATTCACCTTTTTTATTGATATAGAAAACGTGTTCTTTTCCATACGCCAAGACGCCCTGTTTTACACCGTCACATTGTGTACTCAATATAGGAGTGTAATAACTTTTCAGAACGCCTGCTATTTGAATTAAGATGGCCAATTTTATGTCTTCGCTTCAATTTTACCTTGGTTCATTCAACCTACATCTTTTTAACAATCAGGTCCTTATTTAGCGCAAAGATATTTGCATTTCTTCGTATGTGGCTCCTATTCAAGCTCAAATTTTGTTATTTAGCTCTAACCCCGATCTGGTGCGCGTTTTGGACGACGAGATAACTCTCAAAGTGTTTAGTTATTTTGACAATTATTTCGTTTGTCTTCAAGTTCAGTCCAATGCGACGCGTCCTGTAGCTATGGAAGAGGTTGCTTCACTTTTCAGACGACATGGGAAGGGTCGAAACTTTACCCAGGAATAGCCGGACCAACACTAGTTAAAGCTCTTAGATATTAGGCTGACATTAACACCGGATTCCTTGTGGTAGATTTATTCGCTATGGGCACTAAAAGGCTGATTGCCGTTCGGGTCAGCACATTCCAAGACTGTAAAACGGCCAATCCAAGCATATTGCTTGCAAAGCGCCATGTCTAAGTCTCGAGCAGACCTGATACACGCGAACCTCGAGAATCTGGTTATTAGGATGAAGAAAACTGGTTTTCCTGCCTCGATCATTGTTGCTGTGGCTGAGACTCTTTTGCACAAGTTAAGGATACGAAATTTCGGGATAATGGTAGTTCGAAGTAAATGAGACCACCAGTTCAGCAGTATGTGCACAGGGTTTCGCACAGTGTGAAGAATGTGGCAAAGCGCTACTGCGCGCCGGTGGTTTTGTTCAGCTCCGTGCAAGTTGACTTCATTGTGCTTCGGATTATTTCCCATCGGAAGAGTAAGGCAGACTGCGTCAAACGTCATGCCACTTTTTTCGTCAGGTGCCTGATTGGTCTTGTCTATGAGGTCGCCTCACCCGTGCCAGGGTATACATTAGACAGACAGGCCGTTTTTGAATGATCGCAACACCAGTTTCGATGAAATCAGGTACTGGTACGCGTTTACTCCTCCTCTGGACGCATGCCCAGACGCCACACGCGATAAGCCATGCCTGCCTTTGTTGGAAGATATTAAAGTTCTGAAGAGGAGCCGTAGCCAGGTGGCACGTGAGTTGGCCGAGGCGTTCTGTATAAAGAAGAAAGGTGAAGTTTGCGTAAGTTACCCAGCAATCAGATTGCATCAGAATGAAGGCAGGTTTAAGGCTGCGCTTAGTGTGTGGCTTGACAGGTTGAAGCTATATATAAGGCGTGTTTTTTCAAATAGAATCAGTCCTGAGTCTGCGCTTGCAGTCTTCACCTACTTTGTGCGCAGTACCCCCCTTTTTTATCATGATTGGCCTACTTGACCAACCACGCTCTCTCTTGATCGAGCATCACTTGACCAACGACGCCCGCGCATCCTGCTCCATCCAGGCTAGTGCCCATGCACCTAGGTAGGCACAAACTATCTCCCTTTCCAAACACTTCAATGCGGGTCTGTAGAAAAAACGAAAGGCAGGAAGCAGCAGCAGGGCGGCAGCTTTCAGTTGGTTTAAGTTGCAACAGTAAATAGTGAAAATATCAAATAACGTTTCATTATTTTAGGTTTTGGATGCCTCAGCAAAGGCTGTCTTGTTGATTCCGTGTGAGAGGACCGCACAAACGTGCGTGCAAAACGAAGTTCATAAATTTTGGCGTGCGTGTGAATTATTTCATTTTTACAGGACCCAAAATAATGGTTGTTTCCTTTGAGGAAAAGTTCATTTGTTAAAAAAACAGAAAATACGATTTATATTTTGAAGGTGCGCTGCAAACTAAAGTTTATGTTTTCGGTATTGAAGGCATAATGGTGCCTATTATAGGCGTATTTTCCAAGCGTTGCACATAATCTAGGCAGAGCGACACGACCTAAAGCATCACATAATGAATCTCTGCGCAGAATTCACTCACAACTTTGTAGGCAACTTATGACATTTCAGTTCTACGTAGAGCATGGATATTAAGTGGCGAGCACTTGGATTCTGCCTCTCTGTCCATGTTCATGCTTTCTCTCCTCGCAGAAAGAATGGCAGGTACCAAAGTATAGTTTCTTCGTGATATCGGCGGTCTTTCAGGTCCGTTTTGTTCAGTAGTATTGACTCGAATAATGAGGGAATTTTTCAAGAAATTCTAAAAACTTGAGGGGCGCGCTTTTTGCGTGAGGCGAAACATTAAATATATATAAAGCAATAAACAAGGGAAGAGAAGGTAGGTTCGTGCAAAATAGACGTCAATGAGTACGCCTCCCCGTCAAAACCAAATGCACTCTTCGGCGTGGTTTTCATGCTGAACAAACTTTATATAAAACAATAACCTGGGGTTAAACCCGGCAGGTTGCGTAAGCAAAGCAGACGTAGCTTCTTCTCTTTCTTCTTCGCGGCGTGGATACCGACCGGGTTTACCCGAGTGCTTGAAGAGGGGCCCAATCTGTGGTCGCTCTAATGGTCAAACGTGACTACCAGCGGGGTTTAGGCGACTGGCTGAACCTGGCGTAGTATTGATTACGCAACATTTGCCGCAATTAACTATCATCGCTGTTTGATTTTAAAGAAAACACTCATAACAGTGAGCTGAATTCAAAAATCGTCATTTCTACACATGCGCCACCACATGTTGCCAGTAAAAAGAGGCTGCCCTTTCTGCATAATCTTCTTTGTGAACAAGCAACCGTAGGGGTTACGAAACGTCGTGTTTTCAACATTTTTTTTCTTTCAAGTACATGGCGAGTGTACGGGTTTTTTTCTGCCACTATGTTGCGCGTTGCGTACGAGTTACAAAAGGTGACTATAGAGAGAAGTTCAGAAGCAGAGTGCGGTGATACAATAGCGGTCATGTTGAGGTTATGATCATTTCTGTGCTCCTTTAGACACAAACTAAGGGTACATTACGAGGATATGTCACTTTCTCGCCTTTCATCTTCTATCATACAGCCTTGTGCTACCGCATTTCCATCCCCTTATGAGTACACTGTCTTAATCAGGACGTTTTAGAGCTGTGTGTAACGTAACTGACAACATTTTAAAGGTAAAAGAACCCCATCAACTGCAAACTACTCATGACAGTGAGAAAACTGCCCGCGTATTAGCTACCACTTGGGCTCAGCAATTAGTCTGTCACTGCCGTTAGCATGCGGGATACATATACGTGTGCAGGAAATGTGGTTCTGCTTGTTTCCTATTGACACGACGGTTTTCGTAATTGAAATGTGGCAATTTCTTTCTGGTAATGTTCCCCACGCGAATGAGGGAATCAGATGCGTGTTGCAACCAACAGCACAGTTTGCATTTACCGCCAGCAGCTGAGGTTATTCAACGTACAGGAGACGAGACACAAAAAAGTTCAGTTCTACTTGTAGAATGGAAAAAAGTTCTTATACATTCATCGCCTAGCTATGCCCTGTTCGTTCCTTAATAAGTCCTTTGGTCGTCGCCCAATGAAGAAGAATATTTCTCGCCTTTTGCACCTGTTCCCGCCACAGGACACGGTTTTTTATTTTTTGAGACTATTTTATGTCTCACGAAGACATTAATCTCCATTCTAGCACTTCTAGTTGGGCCCAATGTGGTTCTTTTCAGAAGCAGGTGACGAAAACTACAGAAATCTTTCGGCGTACGAGGTTAGGACATGTCTTCAGGAATGCTAATTATTCATTGTGGCATCCTGTTCTCAGGGAAGACAAAAAATAAAAATTAGTTGCTAAGGTAAACACTTAATGAAGTTTCAAAGTAAGATGCAAAAACTTCAAATACTGAGCAAAGCTATTACTCACGTATTGCCTTCTGTATTTCTGTATTGTACAACTGTGAGATCGCAGCACGAAAGATGTTTTTGAAAGTGGGGTTTGTATGGGTTCTGCGTTCGCGGTGAAACGCTTAAAAGGGGTAAGGCCTAATAGTAGTCTGAAGGGGTATGGTTAATTTAGTTTTAGATAGACAAAGTAGCCGAAGCATCCGTTATTGTATGAATTTTGGCATTGCTACACGTGTGCACAGCTGAATAGTGTCTGAGGCACATCAAAACGGAAACGGACGCTTACCATTCTTTACCAGTCTGTGTAATCTTGTATTCATCATTTCCATTATGTTATCACGCCTCGGTGTTTATTTTGATGCAGAGCAATAAAAAAAAAAAACCTTTGAGGTTCCTATGGGCATGGCACAGGGGCAGTGTGGCTTCATTTGCTTGGTGAAATATCAGATTTCGCCTTTTTCTCTCAATTTATTCCATAAACCCTGACTGCTCATTGGAGGGTCCAATTCTGAAGTTAAAGCTTAGCTACTTTGGTCATCTGAGGAGAAGAGAGGAGTCGCTGGAGGTAGCTTTGATGTTGGGAAAGGTACAGGTTTACCGGAGAAGGGGTAGGCAGCAAACGCGATGGTTAGATGGCATCCTCGAGGTACTGCAGATGAAGTTTTGTGATGTTAGGAAGATAGTGACAGACCGTAAAGCGTGGCGTGATATGGTCCGTATTATCACAAAGAGTCGGACATGACTGAACGACTGAACTGAACTGAACTGAGTGGTAATTATTTGATTCGAATGATTTAGTTGTACCTTCTTATCAACCAAAAAGTTAAATTCAGCAGACGACTTAATGGGATAATAATACTAAGCGTTAGTCTGAAGTAATGCTCGGGTATTCGTAAATACACAAAAGAATACTGGTGCGATAAATAGGTAAAATTATTCCGCCTAAGCAGATGAGTTTAGTTTATTTCAACAATATAAAAAAAAAATGATCCGCTCTACAGACGTTTAGGCTTCCTTGCGTTTCGGCTTTTAGTGAGGACTTGTTTTGTATAGGAGATAGTCATACTTCTAATTTTGAACAAAATCTTTGTTCGGCGAATTATTTCTTGTTGAAATGAACTAATGCCAAGTATGCCAAGTGAACATTATATTTATTTATTTTTGCACAAATATCTTTTCTGGAATTTTATTGCGGACTTTTCGGCTTCGGGTAAAAAAGAAATGTTCCTGTTATAACTCGCACGATACATATAACTTGTCCACCATCGATCAAATCATGCCCAATTAGCGGACCTTAATCAAAACGATTGTCAGTGACGCATATGAATTTTATATGGTTCTCATTCTCCTCGTTGTCCTCGTGATCATGAGCAGCAGGCCTACGCCTACTCAAAAAGGCTATTGCCTGTTCCGTACATTCCGAGTCAACCCAGTCATGTTTCATCTGCGGACCTCTAATCCACACAAGCTTCCTGATCTCTTCCGACTATTGAAACTTTCCTCCCCATGCCACGCTCTTCTTGCCTTATGTAGGTAAGACAGCCCCTTATGTGATACCCCGAAATGGGTCTTTAAGGTAATAAAATGAAATGAAATCCAGTAAGAGACCTTCAAAGATTATGCTTATTTCTTTAACATTTTATTCCATATAAAAGCAAATTTATTCTTGATTCTGCCAGAATATAAATTAACAATTGTTCACTCCCTGACCCTTTTATAGCTTCCTGTTGAAGCATGGTGCAGATAATAGCGCATGTTGAGGAATAAATGACATTTCAGTACCTTCTTAAAACATAACTCCGTAGCAACCTCAGATGTACCTGCAGCATAGCGTCGTCAAATTGCGCTCTTTTCCTTCTCTCTTGCTGTTTGAACTCTCTAGTGCAGCGCACAAGAACAGACAAGGAGAACCAGTACTAAGAGGAGCAACCACCATATGAAAAGAAATATGATATGCCTGACACAAAAAATAAAAAAACAGATCACAAACACGATTATTTCAGTAGTCAACAGAATAAAAAGCGATAAAGTCATGGCGCTACCTCTGAAGAACCCCACAGTAACTATTTGCTCTTATGCGCATTACGCACCTTTCTTATGGCAGAACACAAACCTCATTTCATAGTGAAAACTTTAAGATTAAAAAAATGCTGTGCGAGCTCTTCCTGTTTCAAAAATGAAGTTGCAGCAAATAAGTTCAGAGCTGTTCGTGGCGTACATAACTTCGGAACTTCATCCCCACACAGTACTTCATAGTTACCAGGCTATAACGAGGCGGCTAAGATGTACACACTCAAGCAAAGAAAGTCGAACAAGTGTTTAGGGGGAGCTCACTCAACTACCCAATGTTGCGTCAAGTGGATATGCCCTTTCCTGGGCAACATGGTCATTAATGGCGTAGCTTATATGGAATTTTTCTTCCGACTAAGAAACAAAGCAGGGGATGAAGGAGAAAGTGTGTTCGGTCGGGAATATTGAAATGAAGAACGTTTCCTGAAGATGTTTGAGTTTGAGTTTATTTGATTTAGACAAAACTGTCTGGGTGAAGAGGGCTAAAGGTGACACGCGTGGTCACCTGACTGGGCCCTAGACACCCTGCATTCATGCAGACAGAGCTTGGAACACAGCAAGAACACAGCAAGTTTGGAGCATAGCAAGAACACAGCAAACGATTTCATGTTGCAATATATCCATAGGAAAAAAAAAACACCTTTGTTACAAAACAAACAATACCCACAGATAGGTTTGCTTGACAAAAAAAAACACCTTTGTTTCGAAAAAATAATACAAACAGATACGTTAATTTGACAGAGCGAAAAGAAAGACATTCCAGAAGAACTTGATCTTCCAAACAGTGTATAATATGCGAACATTGCATTGCTTACACACACCAGCTGGTTTAAACTTATTCACGTGGCATTCACTGAAGAAAATGACTAAAGAAGAAAATCTTTGCCTGTTTCCGGAAGGCAGTCAGAGAGGAACAGGTTTTCATGATATCAATCAGGTCAGGATAGAGGTTCAGGAGGTTAGGAATTTACCAACTGAATAATTGTCTACCATAATTCGTCCGGCAGTTGTTCTTGATAAAAATGGTTTTCCTAAATTCGTAATGTGGCTCATGTTTTGTATATTTGAATATGAATAGTGCTGGATTGCTTTTAAAATCTGAAAAGGCAACCTCTGACAATCGCAGATTAAATAATGATTCAATGTCCAGAATTCGATTTGGCCTAAAATGTAATGATGTCGAGTCACGTCGTGATAGATTTTCAATAAAGCGGACACCTTTCTTCTGTAATAAATAGAGGCTTTCCATATTTGTCCTCGAAGTGCTGCCCCATACAAGCAGGCAGTAATGTAGCCGCGAGTGAACAGTGCTGAAATAGAGCTGATGCCGGAGATAACGAGGCAACAGTAAACGGAACCGATTGAGCATACCAATGCATTGTGCAACTCTGCGTTTAATGAAGCGAACATGACAAGACCAACTCAGGTTTTCCTGAAACTGAACGCCTAAAAATTTGATTTCTGAAACCCGTTCTAGTGGTCGCGACTGAAATATCACTTCATTACTAATATGAACAGCCTTGTTAACTGGAGTAAACACAATATACTTTGTTTTGTCAACATTTAATGCTAGCTCATTTGCAATAAGCCAATCAGATAAATTCTCAAGCCATAGATTTACATGTGGAATTAAGGAGTCTAATATTTAAAATAGTTTTAGGCGCAAAAAACAGACAGACACAAAGGTAAGTGACAGGACGAATTGAACTCCCAACTGATTTTATTGCATGCAATAAAATAAGTTGGGAGTTGGCGCTTTGTCCTGTCACTTACCTTTGTGTCTGTTTTTTGCGCCTAAAACTATTTTAAATATGAACCAAAACCAACTAGCCCAGCAGCAAGTGCTTTAAGGAGTCTAAGTTTTCTGCTGAAAAACATACACTTGTATCGTCGGCGTAAAGGATGATAGGAGAAATTTCTGGTAGAGATACAATGTCGTTAATGTACAGAAGAAACAAGGTAGGTCCTAAAATTGACGCTTGGGGAACCCCAAATTTAATCAACTCAGACTCGGAGGTGAAACCATTGACAACAACATACTGAGAGCGGCATGAAAGGTAATTCTGCAATAGTTTAAGTGGAACCCCTCGTATTCCATAAAATGGCAGTTTGTTAAGAAGTATATCATGTTTAATTGAATCGAATGCTTTACTAAAATCTAGAAAAACACCTAATGTGTACAGATGATTTTCTATGTTTTTGATAAGCTTTTCCTTGATACTAAGCAAAGCAGATTTAGTCGATTTATTTTTTTGAAATCCGTATTGGCTAGAAGAGATTAACTCATGTTTATTAAGGTAGTTAGTGATTCTAATATTAATCACTTTCTCTACTAATTTGGAAAACAACGGAAAACTCATATAGGTCGGTAATTACTGATGATATTTGCAGCACCGCCCTTAAACAAAACAGCCACTCTTGCTATCTTCATTTTGTCGGGGAAAACACCTGTTGTCAAGGTTAGATTTGACAGATGACAAAGTAGATTAACTATTAAGTCAGCAATTGCTTTAATTGGTGCTACCTTAATGCCATCAAAACCACAGGAACAGCTGTTTTTGAGGCCAAGTATTATGTCATTAACCTGTGCAGGAGTTGTGGGATATAGGAAAAGGCTATGTTGTACATTAGATTCTGCGTATTGTCCAGTATTTCTGGACGTTGTTGCACGAAAGGCTCCAAGTGCCAAAAAGCGCCTGTCAAACTCATCAGCAAGATCTTTACCCTAAGATCAGTTCCTCCAATTGTCATTTGAGTTGGTACGTTCTTCTCCGGTTTCTGTAGAAGATCTTTTACTGTACGCCAGGTTTTTTGAGGGTCAAAATAAAAATCCGAGAACTTCTGAGCGTAATAGTTAATTCTAGACTTTTTTATATCAGCACCTAACTTATTTCTAATTTTTCTATACTCTCTCAGGACTGATAAATCTTTGGCTGAAAAGTCTATTTCGTACATTGATTCGTCTAAGCAGGTCTCGCGTAATCCAAGGCTTCCTTCCTTTTCTGCATTTGGCTGTTGCTACAACTGGGAAAGCACATTCATACAACTTTATTATTTTATCCAAGAATCTGTCGTACAAAATATTAGGATCCTCCTCGCATAGTAATTCGCTCCAGTCTATAGAGGAAACGAGTTGGCGAAAATGGTCAATTTTGATCTTGCTTATAATCCGGAAATTCTGTGGTCGATCGGTACGTTCGACGATCTGTTTATATGACCTTTGAATGAAGCAGAAAGTTGATAGGTGATCACTGACGTCACTCAGGAGTACTCCTGCTATTGTACCGTGAATATCACTGTTTGTTATACAAATATCAATAAGTGTTTCGCTGGAGTGTGTGATGCGGGTAGGTTTTGTGATTATGTTATAAAACTCATTGGCCGATACTATATCAACGAATTCATTCACCGAATCCCGGCCTCGGCGGCCGCTTTTCTATGGAGGCGAAAAGCAAGGCGCCCGTGTGCTGTGCGATGTCAGTGCACGTTAAAGAACCCCAGGTGGTCGAAATTTCCGGAGTCCTCCACTACGGCGTCTCTCATAGCCTAAGTTGCTTTGGGACGTTAAACCCCACAAACCAACCAAACCAACCGAATTCATTCACAGAATGTGACTGTTCTAGCATGTTAATATTGAAATCACCCATTATTACACATGTTTACTTTGCAAGGCAAAATCATCTAATACAGCGTCGAAAAAATGAAAAAAACTCTTGAAGGGACGAAGAAGGTGGCCGATAAATTACGCCAGAGATGAATGCACCTGTCTGAATAAAAAGTGACTCGTATGCGGGGCTCAAAACTGTGCATTGCGGGAGCAGTTCATAAGGAATACTGTTTTTCATGTACAAAGCTACACCACCCCCTTTTTTGCTTTTCCTGAACAGTGCTTTACATCTGTAACCCGGAAAGCAGACAACATCGTTCAAATCAGTTTACCACGTTTCAGTGAAAGAAAGCACGTCAAAATCATGATCTAATGTCGACAAAAAAGTACCTACTTCTTCTTCTTTGTTCCTTAAGCTACATGCATTCAGATGATAAAAAAAAAAGCATCCAGATTTAGTTTTTGCAATCTTGATACATCTAAAGGAGTTGGCATCGTGATAACGGCTGCTCTCCATTGCGACTGTCATTCACAGTAGAAATTCACTACCAATGCAGCAAATCATGTCATCTTATCAAAGTCACTTTCATCACGGATGCGGATTGCACTGACGCCCTAGGTTTTCCGCACAAAAATGTGACCATTTTTTGCCATACAAAGCGATAGTTCTTTTCTTTGCCTTTTCCATTCGCTAACCAAAGAAGGCGCTTATTGAAAGGGGTGAGGTTGTCCAAAAATTTCAGGTCAGATGCTTCATCCTCAAGGCGTGAGCGGTTCCGCATCCACTCTTCTTTTAGTCGGACAGATGCAAACCGAGCAAGAACGATCGACTTTTTCCCCTTTCGTGCTGGTAGCCTATGAAGTGCGTCCAGGTTACTGTTTTCAAGCAGGGGTAGCTGAAGTTTGCAAGCCAGGTCATTCATTTTTCTTAGCAGGTTTTCATTTGCTTCCTCTGCGAGTCCATGTACCTCCATGTTTTGCCTGCGACTGTACTGTTCAAGTTCATTTAGCTTTAGTTTGACTTCGTTCGTGCTCGGTGACGTTCCTGACTCTATGCTCTCGACTCTACTTTCTAAGGCTGCAATGTCAGAGTCCTGCTTGTCTAACTTGTTCAAAATCGTGTCGTATTTGTCAGAAAGCAATTCTATCGAGGTTTCAATGTCACTAACTGTTTTCAATAGTTGTGTCAAATTGTCAACTTTGGACACGAGGGGGAGGATAAGGGTAACCTTTTCATCTAACTATTTTAACCTCTTCAAAATATTTGAGTCTTCAGTTGGCGTGAGGACGGTGCTACATCTTTTCTGTCCAAGTTCACAGGTTGGACAGATCCAACTAGACGTCAGTGAAGCACCCTTGGTACGGAAGTTAGTGGCCTTCACCACGGAGCATTTGCCAAGATGGTACGAGTATTTGCAACCAGTGCAAGTAATATACATGCCATCTTCAAGCAACGGGCCATGACATGACAAACAATCTTTTGCATCTTCATCCGGCATCGTCAAGAAATCTAAAAAAAACCCTTCAAAGTGGCAGCAGTGGACAATAAAATTTGTTTTTTATAAGAAGGCTAGAAGCACCACCAACCTGTGAACAAGTGCAGAAAAACTTAAAAGACGCGTTCTGGTTGCTGTCTACTGCTGCCGCGTGAATGACAGCAGGCCTGTAGTGTCGGTCCTTTTTGTAGCCAACTTGTGGTCACGTGGCTCCGTGGCCATCGATGCGAAGATCGACACGATGGTCTTTCGACTGTCAGCCGGACGTACTGGCGCAGATCAGACGATAGCGCAGCAGGGTTCTACGATATCCCAGCGGCTTCCTGTGAACAAGTGCAGAAAAACTTAAAAGACGCGTTCTGGTTGCTGTCCACTGCTGCCGCGTGAATGACAGCAGGCCTGTAGTGTCGGTCCTTTTTGTAGCCAACTTGTGGTCACGTGGCTCCGTGGCTATCAATGCGAAGATCGACACGATGGTCTTTCGACTGTCAGCCGGACGTACTGGCGCAGATCAGACGATAGCGCAGCAGGGTTCCACGATATCCCAGCGGCTTCCTGTGAACAAGTGCAGAAAAACTTAAAAGACGCGTTCTTGTTGCTGTCCACTGCTGCCGCGTGAATGTCCTTCTATGAACTGATGCCTGGGACTCACTAATAGGAAAATTATAACGAAACATCAGAAGCGGAATGGAAGAAATCAGCATAAAGTACAGGAGATCTCGCTACAAGAACGACGCTAAATGCTGGCGCGTGTTAGCAGCATAGGATTTTAAAGGTAGTGATTCTGAAAGGACTTCATTGATGACTGCGCTGTTCTGACACAGACATAAGCACTGATCAAAATATTAGCTGTGGAACTGAGGATCCCTTAGTCCTTGCTCCGTTTCGGCTGTCTTTATTGCAACCTGTGGCAAAATCTTTGCATTCAATGCAACAGAAAGCAGTGTGACCTGCTTAAGATGACTAGCAAAGCATAGCCGCAGTTTTGAATGTGTACAGCAAGGACACATTAAAAACGCACGCGTAAACCCTTGTCGAATACATGTAAAAACGATAATCGACGGGGGGGGGGGGGAGGGTACCGAAATTTGAAAGCACCCAAAAATTAAAGAATACATTGGACACGCCTTAACGGGCAAAGTAAGTCTATGTTTTCGAATAGTTAGATTTTATTATTTAAAATTACCACGAAGTGCCATCAATTACTTCATAACAACCAATTACAAGGTGGAATAAATATGCTTCCTCCCTAATATTTTTTGTGAATGTATTCAAGTACAGCAGCCCACAACTTGAACTGGCCTGTGCTCCTGCAGGTTAGAGGTGATAAAACGTACCGAAAGGTCCAAATTAAGCAAGGGTTTGATAATCCCTTGCTTGTAGTTGGAGTTTTAACAGGATGCCTTATCTGGAATGCTCAGAATCAAAGAAAGTGCCGCTGTCAAGCATTCCAGGTAAAGCCTTGGCCGACTGCACATGTTTGCGTTCGTCGTTAAACAAGGTTTGACATTCAGTGAGATGGGTTTATCGTGATTTTATTTTCCTTGCCGGTCCTTTTGCACCTCCATTCCCTGCTCGAATCTGCAGGCACGCGTTCAGGATAACAAGTGCCCAGGATTTATTTCTGGTTTTGTAAAGGTAATATATAATGACGAGGACAAGGATGCAGTTCGCATACGCGCTTCGGCACGCATTGAGAGCTGGATCCTCATGCATAGGCATGAGGCTGTCCAAGGCAGATGCTCCAAGTAGCTTGCGAAGGCTTATAGATAGACGCTCCAAGTTCCTCACGGTTCGTAGTGTGGGCACTTATGTCCTCTTTCCCTGGCAGAAGCGCCTATGCAAACTTCAAGAAGACAAGAGACTGTCGGGTTTTCCTCAGCAAATGTGTGTTGAAGTATGCACCATCACACAGTTATGTTGTGTTAGCTGTTCAAGCTTAATTCAATGCCAAAGACATTAGCCCTCACACTGAGGCAACAAAGGTTCTCGCCCGATAACTTGAGGCTGTCAGAAACACAGCTCCTTTCCTTGTACATGGCTCTTGATCAAAGTTTGTTGGTTCTTCTGGTGTATACTTGAGAAAATTCATATAGCGCAGATGTGGTATCTGTGGCGCTTCCCTTTCATGTCAGTGCGCAACTAAGCCCTCTTTCGCCACTCTTGAGTAGATGGGATATAAGAACTTTCACTTTGAAGTGTGATAGGGGCGGTTTCAACATTGCTCAAAATGTTTTTCTATATTTTAAAGGCTGTTTTAAATCCCTGAACTGTATTTTTTATTGCAGTGAATAATTATTTAATTCTACCGTCCAAACCGTATGTCATTTTTATGTTTTAAGCCACCGAACTTCCATTAGCTTTTTGATAACTTGCACCGTAGATTCATTAACCCGACCACTGGTGTCTATAGACCCTGGGGCCTCAGGCAAAGTGACTGCGCCTGCATTAATATCCAGAATGATGACATAAAATAAAGATATGTTCAGTCGTTTAAACGTATTACCACACGTCGCACATCTGTAGTCTTCTTGCTTCAATTTCTCATTTATATACATCTGACCTTAAAAAAGTAGTGCATTGCATATTAAGTTATCAACGTAATGATCTGCCTTTTCACTTATAGATATATTAGTACGCTTTGGTTCTGTTACACATATTTCATCTAATATTTATGTTGTGTGTTTTTTGCCTTTCATATAATGCACTTTATTTCTCCTAGCCCCCTGCATAATTACTGCTTAGCTTCCTAGTTAATTTCCTCCATTGCGAGGCGATGCTTTTTAGATGCAGGTATTCAAATACATTAGGTTCCCACCTATTTCGTTCTCTATTCTGCAGGCGTCGCTCATATAATGTCCTCCTCTGAGCTGCCTGTGCTTCAAAAGAGGCCCAATCCATATCGTCCTGTACTGCTTCTTTTGTGGCTTTTCCGTGGGCCTTCAACTTGCGGGAACGAAAACACATCGAGATAACGCCTGCAAAGAGCCCTCACGGCTTCATTCTAACTACAG
The DNA here is from genome assembly GCF_055883805.1 of Amblyomma maculatum. Taxonomy (NCBI): domain Eukaryota; kingdom Metazoa; phylum Arthropoda; class Arachnida; order Ixodida; family Ixodidae; genus Amblyomma; species Amblyomma maculatum. The sequence continues at coordinate 414,454,457 of NC_139344.1, forward strand.
CTTCCGACGTATTACGTTTTGCTATCTCATCATAAAACATAGTATGTTATAAAACTTTTCATAAGCATATTGCCACAGAAACTGGACAGCGGAGGGACCACTCACGTGCAGTTTAGGACTGGTCACTTTTACACTGCCGTTTACTTGTTCCCTGTCGGGAAACACTGCCTCCTGATAATGTAGATGCTTGGGCAAGTTGGTGTTCCTTAGCTCTTGATACACTGTAACGGACCTGGACGTTAGACCTGTCAGTTGTAAGTAAGCGTCCATGTGCGTTTTGTTTGTGTCCCTTTCTATCATCCGCGTCCGTCGCGCTATCTCAAGAACTGGCAGCTGTCAAAGCGAAGGACTGTTTGTAAACAGCCAGTAAAATAAGGACCGAGATGCGGTGTCGCTTAGCAAACAAATAGAACCGTATTAACTTTTTTAAGATGTCATACCATGCCGAGTAAAAAAGCCTCTCATAAAATTTGAAACGTGTTATGCATAACTTTCAGATTTACCTCCCGCTCAGTAACTGCGAAGTACGAACATCAGAAGCCAAATGACAGGCGAAATTTGAAGTATAATATCGTCATCATGTCAAGAGGAAGACTCATTAGTCGGAAGATTGCGAACGGTTTTTCATTTGCAATTATCCTCAAGAGCACACATTTCAAATACGCCAATTCGCCAATAGTAAGATATGTCTTCATAATCAATTTACATAAATTGATGGTGCCGCTTCAGGCCCGTCTGCCTGCTAAACTGAGATATGTGAACGTTTAGCAAATGCTTTCGTAAGAGATTTCATGCAGAGCAGCAATTCGCAGAATGCAGCTTTAAACAACCTCTATTGAAAGCAATTCTTCACGATTACCTGAGATGCTGCAAAACACACATTCGTCCTCTGGGACAAGCCACTGCACTCATAAAGAAAGCTGGTTTGCTGAAGAGTATCATGGATTAATGATGGAATTATTATGAATACAAAGTCGTCTATTAGAGATGTACTTAGAAATACTAAATAAAAGTATGAATGCCAAATGAAACAGTCTGTCATATATTAATACAATAATTCTACAATGATTAATGAAGTTGCCTTGGATCTTTTCATTTCAGCACAGATATAAGCAAAGGTAAAGTAATTAACCCTTTTTCTACACTACTATTCATCCTATTTTCTCAGAAATGCCATACGGTTGCACGACGTCAGAAATCTCGAATCGAGCACTGTATAGTCACTTATCCCATAATTGATCATAAACTCTATTCGCTGCTTATGCGGACTGCAGTTTCCGAGTGTGTCAGGGTGCGATTTAGTATGTCCGCTTATGAAATGATCCCCATTCTAGCAGGAGTTCGAGCATGTTTGCTGCCCTATGCATATTTATACTGGCCATCTCAAAAACAGGAAATGTGCACACGTGCACTACGGTATAACATATAGAACCAACGAAAAGACAGAAACACATCAGAAGTGTATTTAGAAAATGTTCTATTAGACACTATACATTGATACGTGTGATGACGGATGACCAAAACCTAAAACGTACACGGTTAACAGCAATAAATCCTGGACATAACGCACTTATCTCAAGGTAATACATCAAACTTCACTATATTCATTCCGAAACAAGATTATTATTGGCTGATCGTAATAATGTATACAGTTTTGAATGATATTGTAAATGTGTACACAGTGTAGAATAATTGGATAATAAATATAGGTACAAAGATATATAGTAACCACATGCAAAGTGTAAGTGTGTATTACACATGTCTTTTGGGATATATACAGCTCTAAACTAGCATGGATATTTACATTATATTACAAGTGCCAAGATGTTCTGAAAACCACCCGGACACGTTCATTTAACAAGGAAACAAAAGGGCAACACTATTGGCAAGGGAACTCTCGCTCCCCAAGGTAGAAATGTTCCTCAGCTAGAAAGATTACTATCCCCTTTATCATGCGCGCCAAGACGGAGAAAAGAGAACTTCGGCGCCGGCTTGAAGCGACAGCCTCACAACTATTGCACTATAACGCGAACGCGCCAGCTACAATCAGCAATCATGCGAAACGACCGCGAGGACATTTACCATTTATCTGAAATCGATTGATGGAAAGACTTTTCAAACAAGCATGAACTGCCCTCGAAATGACACGAGCAACGACGCATTCCTGGAACATGTGATGATTAGATTCTTGAAGTGGGCAGTTCGGGCACTGCGCTGTCCGCACAATGCCCCATCGTCGCAGCCGGTCTCGTGTAGGCAAAACCCTCTGCTCCAAGAGCCACCTAAAGTCACGTAAATGCCCTGGCAGAAACAATGCTGTGAGTGGTGACCAAGAAAGTGAATCCGCCCTTCGCCTGCGTTCTGCATGTACTAGTGGAAGAAATTTCCATTGACTCCACTTCTTTGTTCGCCGAGATGTCTAAATCCGGGCAGATATCGCAGGCATGGCGCCAAGAGGCTATCATACACGAATCAAAAACCGACATCTGGAAAGCCTGTGGACCCCTGTTGAGCGGTATACTAGGGACAAGTTACCTAACACTTGTGCCTAAAAAATAGTCGGCGAGCACCTGCGCTGGGCAGTCATCTCCTTGCAGCAAACGAAGAAGGTAGCGCAGAGCCAGCCGCCGGCCGCGCACAGACAAAGAAGGGAAGGCAAACCCATTTTCCGACTGCGCCAGGCCGACTGCCGCACGGCAGACCAGTTTAGTGCACCTTGCCAAAAAACATGAGCTGACAACAGACTGAAGGGAACGTAAAACCCTGAAAGGTACAGGGGTGGTTCGAAAGTTTCCAGGCCGAGGGTCATCGGGAGAGGGGCACTTTCCAACCCATCCATCACCAGTGTACTTTGAATGCCATAATAGATGATTTTAGGTAAACGAATGAAATTTTGCGGAAGCTGAAAATCATCCAGAACGTTGAGTATGTAGTTATGTTTTAGCCGGTGAAAAGATTTTTGATCAATAGAAACGATGATACCACTAGCTAAGCGTATCTGTGTGTAATCAATATTATCACGAGTGGTATACGACAACCTATGTATTTACCTGTCAGGAACAGAGAACACGTGATGGAAACCAATAAAGGAGGCCATTATACCCCTCAAGCGTCAACCCACGATGGATGCGAGAGCACTGCAGTCTACGTTGAACAGCATGATCGGCCTCCATTCCTCTGGACGACATGACCCAGGATAACGTTTTGGAATCAGAATTATTTGCATTCTACGAACACTGGGCGGAAATGTAAATATTCAAAACACTGGCGAAGAACATTGGTTAGTGCTGGACCGACAAGGTCGCAGAAGCCTACATAAAATTCTACATTGAGCCCATCAGGCCCAGGAGCAAACCCGCGTTTCATCGACTCTAAGGCTGTCTTGACCTCTTCTGAAGTGGGAAGTGCGCAAAGCACATCATGCATCCAGCACTCTCACTAAGCGAGGCGCAAAAAGCTTCTGAGAAGCTCTCACGCGAACGCGAATCATGAAGTGTGCGCACACCAAAACGCCACGGACGAAATGAACCAGCTCTACGAATGGAAAGAGTGAGCAATACTGCCCGCTGGTCAGAAATTTGAATCGGCGTCTGAGGCAAGGCCCTCACATCCATAGCTGTCACACATGTAGATTGGGACTGCGGAACTTACGCGCGGTCTAGTCTGCTCGCCAATGAACCATCACGCCCGGTCCAACAGGAAAGCGACCAAAGTATGAGTTCGTGCGCTTCAAACAGCGGAAAGTTCTGAACTAGACGCTGAAATTCACGAGCGTTCCATGTCGGTCACCCTCGACAAAGGCAGTACACATTTTACGAATGAGTCTATGAAACAGCTTAAATCGCCCACTGTTATTACGTGGCTGCCATCCAGAAAGTTAACATCTAATCCTTTCAAGAAGTAATTTGTAAGGCTTGCGTCCGCCGGAGCATAAATGCACAAGATGCGCAACCTCATAGCCGCAAATGAACAATGAAACGCTAGTACACACCATAACGCGTAATATGTGAAGTTATGGTTGCGGATAAGGCATCTGTTCAGCACCACAATTCCTACCCCACTCGAGCGCGAAGTGGTGAACGAAAGGAAGCATTGCCAATGAAACTGGCGCTAGAACGCCAGTGCATCAGAAAGAGTGTTAAAATTTGTTTCCTGAAGACACAAGATATTCCACTATGTTCCTAATGTTGGACTAACACTCGAGGTGTATTGGAGGAAACTGCCAAAGAACAAAAAAACATGTGCGCATCAAACGCTCTCAAGTAGGCAAGTAAGTCTCTATTCAACACAGTATTGTGAAGACAATGAGAACTATGGGACCACAAATCATCTTTTATTTCTCTTACTACCTACATACGCACACCGTTGGTTAAAAATCTCACAGATTGCTGATAAATAGTGACGCTGCACTAATGCAGTTATCACTCCCTGGCATCTTAATGTAATAGGCATCCACAAGCTCCCTTTCATGCCTGCTCTTTCCTTTTCGGATTACTGAAAAGCAGTAAAGTTAGGAACACAGTTTTCACGTTCTCTGCCGTGGTGAGGGAGCTTATTTTGGTCTGACATGTTCTTCAGTGCGCGCACGTGTTGACGTGCATGGTCATTCAAGCATGTGCCACTTTCACCTGTATATACCCTACCGCAGTTCAGCCCTGTTCCGTGTAATACCTTCTTGTGTTTCTTTGTATCGATAGTTCAGTGTATTAGATTCACACCAACGAGCCCAAAGGGTCACAATGCAATGTGCTCCTGATGTAGTTCCTTCTTAACATAAATCTTAGTTTTTCTACAGAAACAATGATGCGTATAGGGCGCCTTCGTTACTCAGAAGCAACGACGGCGCAGATCGTCCATCGTTGTCTTCTCCGTCCTCTTCTCCTCTGCGGCGTCGTTGTCCTCTTCTCCTCTTTGTCACGTCTTTGTTGCGCACTTATATTACTGTCCGTCATGGTTCACCAACTCGCCCAATCAGCCTTACTTCTACGAAAAGTCAGTCTTTTTGTGGTGCTTCTAAAGTATTGCTAGGTCCGCACGAGCGCCTTAGCTCTGCAGACTAGCCAAACGCACTGGGTGTTCGCACGCCTTCCAATCTGTATCTTACTTTTTTTCGGATCACGTGCTCCTTTCGCAGAGCCAGACTAGGAGCAGACAGCAGTCATAGAGCATTTTAGAGGCGCATGGCTGTGTGATTAGCGCTGCTTGACGTGCTGTTTCTGGGCCGTTCAGCTTTCGCGTGCAGGCAACCTCAAATTTCTCTTCATAGAGGCTATGAAGGATGCCCTCAATGCTCTAAAATTCATATGAATATTACTTACATACTCTTTACGGAACAAAAAATAAGAGCCCTGCTGAATCTGTATTGGAGTACTGAGACAGCGCGAATGCTGTTCTTGGTTGTTTCTGGTTGCTTCTAGTTGTTTATTTCACTTCTTGTTTACCCATTTTAGTCTTCGGTACTTTAAAATCGCGTGCCAATTCCTTCTAATGCCACTTTTAGCGGCACTACTTCGGGTTGCGTGAGGTTACAACCTTCACATCACCCTAATTTACTGCCTTAAATAAGGACTTTAGGCTTTGGTACTTTGATAATGCGCGCCAATCCCTTTCCATATCCTTTTGTGGCTCGACTTCAGGTTGCTTGACGTCACATCTTTGACGCAACCCTAATTGATTGAATTTATTATCAATTTTTTTATTTGATAAATCCAATGTGGTAGCGAGGATTGGCTGATTGTTTATTTTCGCCTTTACCTTTGCATGCTTCTAATAATTTACCTATTCAACCTATTGTCCTAATTATTTTTCGGCACGCGATTACTTCCCCTCTATCGATTGACACCACTCATTAGCCTCTACCATTTTCCAATTACAACTGCTGCGGACACAATTTTGCTGGCGCGGTATGCAGAAAGAATTCGTTGAACATACCGAAGTAATGATTTCACATTAAAATATTTTATGGCGGGACTTCTGGGTTTTAGATCCTGTTTAACGTTTTTGGTGCTACTAAATATTTTTCTCAGGATAGAGACAATTATTACTTATATACTAATTTCTGCAAGGTAATTTTGATGTGAGTGCATGGCATCGTTGAGGTGCCAAAGCGACGAATATCGGAACACTTCTAAATGAGTTTAATTAATTTATGTGATATTGCAACTCTCGACTCTGTTGTGGCCGGGCGTGCAGTCCACCAGATAGGACCTTGCGTGTATGCGCTAAGTTCAGAAAGGAATGGCTACAAGATTAAGGTGTCGAGACTAAATCTGGGAAGATCAAAAACTAAATGAACACTTTTTATGTCGTTTAAGAGCCTTTGATGCCCATACGTAACACTACAGTATTTTACAGCGAGTATTTCACCATTTATATACAACTCAAGAAGCCCATTCTAGTCGACTACAACCACCGTAGGAGAAAAGCTGTTTGCTTTCACGAACTGAACAAGTACTGCGAATCTACAAGCTAAAATGGCTTCTTCGAGTGGGCCGATCTTTCTGTCTCTATGCTTCTTTTACTGGTTGGGTGCAGGTATTGGACGCAGGTTCCATCAATTGATCATTATCAGACATGAAGATGGATTCATGCAAGTATGAACAACGATGACGAATCACGTCATCACTCTTCCAGCAGGATTCCAATACAAATGAATGCATGCCACTGAAATCAAAACGATTTGTACAATACGAAGACGTACGCTGTCAGCAGCGCTAGAACCCTACCTTTAACCGGAGGTAGCGGCGAACAAACACCCTCAAATTTCTCGTAAACAAAAGTTAATCAGACAGCGTACTTGTACGGCCGTCGGCAGTTTATAGTTGGGAAGGAAACAAGTGGTCTTGCAGCTACATTTAAAACCTATAGAAGGCAGGTGGTATATTCCCGAGAACGAAAGCACTCGTATTTTGAAGTTTCGTGACGTAAAATAACTAAGCACTTGCTATTATATTCGTAATATCATTTACATTCGCTACGAGTCAGCCTTGGTGGCTCAGGGGTTGAGTGGTAGACTTCTGGGCCCAATTATGTAAGTAAGTAAGTAAGTAAGTAAGTAAGTAAGTAAGTAAGTAAGTAAGTAAGTAAGTAAGTAAGTAAGTAAGTAAGTAAGTAAGTAAGTAAGTAAGTAAGTAAGTAAGTAAGTAAGTAAGTAAGTAAGTAAGTAAGTAAGTAAGTAAGTAAGTAAGTAAGTAAGTAAGTAAGTAAGTAAGTAAGTAAGTAAGTAAGTAAGTAAGTAAGTAAGTAAGTAAGTAAGTAAGTAAGTAAGTAAGTAAGTAAGTAAGTAAGTAAGTAAGTAAGTAAGTAAGTAAGTAAGTAAGTAAGTAAGTAAGTAAGTAAGTAAGTAAGTAAGTAAGTAAGTAAGTAAGTAAGTAAGTAAGTAAGTAAGTAAGTAAGTAAGTAAGTAAGTAAGTAAGTAAGTAAGTAAGTAAGTAAGTAAGTAAGTAAGTAAGTAAGTAAGTAAGTAGTAGTAAGTAAGTAAGTAAGTAAGTAAGTAAGTAAGTAAGTAAGTAAGTAAGTAAGTAAGTAAGTAAGTAAGTAAGTAAGTAAGCAAGCAAGCAAGCAAGCAAGCAAGCAAGCAAGCAAGCAAGCAAGCAAGCAAGCAAGCAAGCAAGCAAGCAAGCAAGCAAGCAAGCAAGCAAGCAAGCAAGCAAGCAAGCAAGCAAGCAAGCAAGCAAGCAAGCAAGCAAGCAAGCAAGCAAGCAAGCAAGCAAGCAAGCAAGCAAGCAAGCAAGCAAGCAAGCAAGCAAGCAAGTAAGTAAGTAAGTAAGTAAGTAAGTAAGTAAGTAAGTAAGTAAGTAAGTAAGTAAGTAAGTAAGTAAGTAAGTAAGTAAGTAAGTAAGTAAGTAAGTAAGTAAGTAAGTAAGTAAGTAAGTAAGTAAGTAAGTAAGTAAGTAAGTAAGTAAGTAAGTAAGTAAGTAAGTAAGTAAGTAAGTAAGTAAGTAAGTAAGTAAGTAAGTAAGTAAGTAAGTAAGTAAGTAAGTAAGTAAGTAAGTAAGTAAGTAAGTAAGTAAGTAAGTAAGTAAGTAAGTAAGTAAGTAAGTAAGTAAGTAAGTAAGTAAGTAAGTAAGTAAGTAAGTAAGTAAGTAAGTAAGTAAGTAAGTAAGTAAGTAAGTAAGTAAGTAAGTAAGTAAGTAAGTAAGTAAGTAAGTAAGTAAGTAAGTAAGTAAGTAAGTAAGTAAGTAAGTAAGTAAGTAAGTAAGTAAGTAAGTAAGTAAGTAAGTAAGTAAGTAAGTAAGTAAGTAAGTAAGTAAGTAAGTAAGTAAGTAAGTAAGTAAGTAAGTAAGTAAGTAAGTAAGTAAGTAAGTAAGTAAGTAAGTAAGTAAGTAAGTAAGTAAGTAAGTAAGTAAGTAAGTAAGTAAGTAAGTAAGTAAGTAAGTAAGTAAGTAAGTAAGTAAGTAAGTAAGTAAGTAAGTAAGTAAGTAAGTAAGTAAGTAAGTAAGTAAGTAAGTAAGTAAGTAAGTAAGTAAGTAAGTAAGTAAGTAAGTAAGTAAGTAAGTAAGTAAGTAAGTAAGTAAGTAAGTAAGTAAGTAAGTAAGTAAGTAAGTAAGTAAGTAAGTAAGTAAGTAAGTAAGTAAGTAAGTAAGTAAGTAAGTAAGTAAGTAAGTAAGTAAGTTTTATTATAAGCAAAATAGCGTTTAACATTCACTGCCTGTCCGCGTAAGCATGCATGGTTGTATGCGTATTTTCCTGCTTAAGGGTCTTCCCATGAAGAAAAAAAAAACTCTCCAAATGGAACACTGTATTGATCCTCAAGTTTGTTATAATATGTGGATAAAGAGAAGAGATCGCTAGAAAGATGATCTATTGCTTACAGCTGTGTAGTAAATACCTCTAGTAAGTAATTACAGGGCGAATTGTGAAATATGAATGATGTGTCTATAGGTACTATTCAGTAATCGTGGTGAGGGCTGTGTAGAAAAAGGAAAAGTTACATTTGATGGGTAAGTGCTGAAGACCGAAAGCATTCGTCAATAAGAAACATGATTCTAGAATTGAAATGTGAACGCCATGGAATGAACATGGTTGCTTTTGCATTTCGCTGACAGGAGCCGACCAGCATGCGTAAGGAGAATGTAAGTACGAGCTCTCTCTTTTCAGCTCAAACCTATGGGGCAAGAAGTTGGGGAAATGATAAGGCTCAAATATAAGTGGAGGGTGACGCAGCGACTTGGGTAAGGAACATGATAAAGGGAACTTCATGAGGTGCATTTAGATAAGAATATAAAGAGAAAGCGCAAGTTTGTTGGCCAACGCAAGGCAGGTTGGCATGCTTGAGAATGCCGTTAAGTTTTATACTCAGGGAATGTGCAGTATGAATCAACAGTAGAGGGAACACGGGACCGCGTGGCCTCCACGCTTCGCAAAGGTCTGCCGCCGCCACGTGAATGGGTCCGAGGGAAGGCACAGGCACATAAACCAGAGGTAGAGGTAATGCATGTTCCACCAATGTTAACAAATAACATCATCAATTACTTCTGCCTGAATTTTTTTTCTCGCAGCACTCAATTTTTTTTTTACTAAATTCAGTTATTTCGCTCCGAAGAAGAGAACCGTTGCCCTTCTAAACAACGGCTTGCGTTTGCGACTCACAGTATCCCCCGGCACGAGTAGTCAAGAGATGATACTCGCTTGGGGGGGGGGGGGGGGGGGGACTAGTTGGTGCATGTTCCTTTCCAAAGATGCAGCCCAATACGGAAAACACCTAGAAAGAGACATACAAGACAGACACAAGGTCCTGTGTGTCATTTCTGAGAGCTTTCCAATTTTGCGCTACATGTTTTCAATGGAACCAAGAGACGACCTGCTCTAGGAACGACCATCGCCTACTGCGACCTTATTTTAAAGCAAAGTACTCCAACACCTTTCAGAAAATAATCAATATAGTGCAGAAATGCCACTCTGTACTAACGTGTAAGCACCATTCGAAGAAAGCACATCCGAAGGCACCAAGGGTGACATACAAGCGCAACACAAACACCAGAAATATTATATTACATTATATACTCGACAGCCAGCATCCAGCAAAACCACATTCTTCTTTTTTACCCACGTGAAAAATGTGCAATCATTTAAAAATTGACACCACGGTCAAAAACACTACAAGCGATTTTACTTTTCTTATATCAGGACTTGACTTGATATCGCCATGCGTTTCCTACTTTCTAGACTGCTCCTTCTGAGCTAAACAATACACTGTAAAGAGAAGAGCTTAAACGGTCACAAGAAAGACTCGGGCTAAAACCTTCCGAAAGCTTTTCTTCAGCATTGCAATAAGAATAACCGTTTTTTGAATAAATGTAACTGCTTGGTCGCAAGTCAGACTATTAAGGGCAGAAATGAACGGAATTCATTTCTTATCCTCAAATTTAGAGCATCTGCCGCCAAGGGTGGGCGAATATCCGAAATGAAAATTGGAATCTCTTGGATCTATTTTCTGTACATTAATTCTTCTAGACTACAAGCATGTACAGAGTGAATTACAGAGTTTATGAACATCACTCGTACCCCATATCATAGCATATTCCCCGCTAGTTTTTCCAAACTTCTTACGTTAATTTCTCCTATTAATGTGCTGTCCTCTTGAAGTTCTTTTATTCTGGTAGTGTTTCGATTCAAGCTAAGACTTCCTCAAATTTATTATTATTTCTAAATCTTCTTTTCGTACCGCCCTTCCATATTCCTCTTAGTGCTGCCGCTGTTGTTATTTCATCTTCCAGGTGGAGGCACCATCTGTTCCATATTCATACAAATTCGTACCCAAGGAAACATACTTTAATTACTTGTCCTACGTCTGCAACAAGGCAACGATCACAGCATTTATATGGAGATAAAAATTTCCTCACTACAAAAAAAAAAAATGAGTTAAAAAAATGATTACTGAAGCACAGTATGAGAGGTATTACAATTAACAGCAGAGCTTGTTACTAAACTAATGTCTTGTTCACTACTGTACACGCTATAAAAGCTCATATTACGCCAGAAAATATGTTTATGACCCAAGTTGATGCTTATAAAAGGACCTTAGGACGGCGTTTTGACAACCCGAAAACACAGTTGGATTTGCACGTAGTTGTAGCCAATTACGCAAGTTCACTCTGTGCACTGAACATTTTTGCGCATTTTCAGGTAAGGGTATAACTGTTCTGGGTAATTAGTTTTAAAGTGCTGTCTTGCAAAAAGTTCCATTAATTACGCTCTACAGAACTCACGCATCGCGATTTCAGTTGCTTTGAGATGTGCACTTCCATGCACTCAAATCTTATTCCGTAAAGAACACCTACCGCATACAAAAAGTAGGAAAAATGTCTCAACCGTAAATTTAATCAGGTAGGCCGACACCATTTTTATGATACCGGCAGATTAACGGTCTGCTGCAATTGCTGAACGTTAACTAATACTGAAAACTTTACTCTGTCCTACTCTCGCGTCATTTGCTTTATTCGTCACCTATCCATCGGGCTTTCCAAATAAGACTGGTTCGAAGAACGCCCTCGAAATGAGATATTTGTTTTCGCATCTACCTGTTCTCGTATTGTAAACGTTGTGAGCGTACATCGTTAGTACCATTTCGTCCTCCAAATTGCTCGTGAAAATATAAATGATTGGGCCAATTTTTATTTTGCGTTCTGCTCTGCTCGATTTTCCCATCATTTCAACCTTCGAGAACAAACCAAAAATTTCGGTCCTTTTCCGCACGATTTAACTCCACTTTCCACAGACACTGCCGCACCGGATAAAGGATACAAGCCCCGCAAAACGTATGACGGCGTTCTTTGGCATATTTGTTGGTCCCTGCAGAACATGAACCAGCCGTCTTTGTTCATCGTGATCGCGGTAGCTGGTTCCGGGAACGGCGAGCGCCGTACTGAATGGCCGAATTCGTCCTTGCTCTGGTGTGTGTCAACAAAGCAACCTTTGAATGTGGCAAACTCTAAAATTGCTGTAGAGCCACACTAAACTGAACGTAGCTGGCTTCCCACTAACCACGGGAAATATAATTTGTTAGGCAATATAAAACTTTGTTGTTGTTACTGGAACCCGGAGTCTGGGAAGAAACTTTTGAACTTGTATCAAAACGTAAATAATTATATACCTAATTACGCTCGCAAGCTTTGCCTGATTAGTTGAACAATAGCATCACATCCAAAAGCCAGAAAAAATACTGTTCCTCGAATAAACGAAAAAATTGCAAACTACTAAGTAAAATGTAGGCTGAACAGTGGAGCACAATAACGGCTGAGACTCCCCGCACAACTCGACAATGGCTATTAACATTCGCTTTGAAGGCCCTTTCTTTACATTCTTTACTGTGTGAAACAACACATAACTCCCTGCGGCTGTTGCGATATGAATATTATGTTTTCCTCCTGTTTTTTTCAAAGCCGCTTATAAGCTCCTTCCTGCGCAGTCCGCCATGAATGCCGGGTCGGGGCACTATCCAATCTCGATGCGCTTTCGCCATCCCTTCCACGTGCGCGTTCATTATTCCCTTCTCCCCATAGGCCCTTCACTGGGCGCCTAAATCTTCTTGGCGTTGTGACTGTTCAAGCCACGCTGACGATAATTCATGTCATCCCTACGGACGGCTGAATGCACTGATATATTTTGCAGACGAAGTTTTTAGAAGTCCTCCTTGGCGCGAGAGCTGTGTTCTGTGTTCTGGCGTGACTTCTGTGTTCTGTTGTGTTCGTATCCATTCTGGAAATAAAAAATAAAGGGTAGTAAAGTTTTTGCTGCATCTGGCGACCGGCAGAGGGTGATGACAGCATGCCTGCTGGCGCCGACAAGAATAAATAGAAAGCGGCTTCAAAGCGAATGCTGGATGGCTCATGTTACTAGCCACTATACTCAAGTCGAGCTGCTCGGAGTTCCTCAATTGCTTGCGCTGTGTGCTCGGTAAATAACGGTTTACTTGCATTTTATAAGTTGCTACCTCTACCGCAAATATGCTACTCTTCTTGGCTTTTCCAACAGAAAGGCTTCAGGGGGGTAGAACTACGACAGCCGCCTCGCAAGTAAGGGATCTGATTTCTAAGCCACTTCCTTCAACTATCATTTTGAACGCCGTTTTAGTTAGTTAATCACGTTTGTTATATATACCACTTCTTCGGCGTCTTCCAGAGCTAGTGAGGTTATATCATTGTTGGCAAATAGGAATTTCATTGTCACAGCTTTCAGATACTGCTGAACGCACACTATAAAGATATCGTGTGAAAATTGGCTTATTAATCCGTACCGAAGAAATCAATATATGCCAGTGCATTGATTGCTTGGTTGGTAATCTATTGTGTAGAACAGTGTGAAAAAACGACAGGGACGAAGGAAGACGACAAGACGAGCGCTGACTTTCAACTGACAAGTTTACTGCATGCCTGCATCCATATGAACAGGTTCACACAATAAAATAAACAAGAACAAATAAACAATACACCAGAAAACGTAAGATGTGCAAGAGAAACGCGTGTCCTCCAGAATTTCACAACGCATCATTTTCTCATGTTCATAAATCTTACTTCACGTTCCGATAACACTATAGACGGGCTGCTGATACAAGTTTCCTTTATCCTGTTGATTTATTTTGCGTCTAAAATTTCCCGAACTGTCTGTACATTATACCTATTGTTTACTTTTGCTTCCTCTAGAAATAGCTGGCGAGCTTCGCTTTAACAGTCCCTGCAGTGTATGCCCAGAGTTTCTTTTACTGTACCAAAAACATTATTGGGATGCTCTATTAATCTTTCATTAATACAACGTCCGGTCTGTCCGACATGATGTTTTCCACAAGACAGTGGAAGAGAGTACACCATCCCTTTCTGGCAAACACACATAAAGGTCTTCGTGGTAAGAAAAGGTAGCGGTAATTCCGTACATTCATCATCTCTCGCATAGCCTAAAACATATAGGAAATGGGGCAGGTGGAAAAGTTATGCTTTCGGCTCCTGATAAATTAGGGAAAATGCGCAAAATTTAATGGTACGAGAAGCATTGATCAGGGCTGTACTATAAAACACAAAGACCCATATGTGGTTTGCCAGAAGGGGGTGGTTACTTTGTTTTACTGTCTTGTGGAAAACATGTCGGACAGACGGGACGTTGTATTAACGAAAGACTAATGTAGCATCACAGTAATGTTTTTTGGCACAGTAAAAGAAACTGTGGGCATGCACTACAGGGACTGTAAAAGCGACGCTTGCCAGCCCTTTCTACAGGAAGCAAAAATAAACAATATACATAATGACCAGACAGCTCGGGAAATTTTAGACGCAAAAGAAATAAACAGTATAAAGGGAAACTTGAATCAGCAGCCCGTCTAGCATTATCGGAACGTGAAATAAGATTTATGAGCACGAGAAAATGATGCGTTGTGAAATTCTGGAAGACACGTGTTTCTCTTGCATATCTTACGTTTTTTTGGTGGATTGTTTATTCGTTCTTGTTTCTTGTATTGTGTGAACGTGTTCATATATTGGATGCAGGCGTGTACTAAAATTGTCAGTTGAAAGTCAGCGCTCGTGTCGTGGTCTTCCTTCGTCCCTGTCGTTTTTTCGCGCTGTTCTACACAACCTAAATTGTCCCACAATAGTTCACCTGTGCTCTAAGTTCAGTGTTTATGCTCTATGTTCTCTGCTTTGTACTCTATGTTTTATAAACTTTAACGAGCGTATATCAGGAGAGGCAGATGTCATTTTGTGTCCCTTAAAATATTACATCTTATCATGCACAAGTGACGGCGAAGAAAATAAAGTGGAGTTTTGCGGGTAATAGGTAGTGACCAGTACATTTCTACTCCAATTTTTACACAATGTGGGTCATGAACGAAGTCGACGCGGTTATTTTTAAAGGGTAATTAATAAAGTAATCGTCCGCAGTAGTCACGTGCTATAAAAGCTGTCAATGGTAGAGGCCATTAGGATATTTTGTTTAGAAAACAAGACAATGAAACATTTTTGCCACACTAGATGAATATGAAAGTAGCAGCTGTTTCTAACGGCGAATTTGGTGAACCCAAAATCAAAACTCCTGTTTCCGGTTTCAAACTAGAGGATAAAGATTTAAGCCAGGATGCTTGAGGAATCCATCGAGGGGGATTCTGTCGAACGCTGGTTTCAAGTGTAAAGATAAAGAACTTTAATGCACGAAATAAAACTGAGACTGCGACAGCACGGGGAGTATTGTGGGGGAAATTATGGTACTTAGTACACACCCTGTTTAGACTTTGGCAGGAATTTACTACCATCCCCCAACTTTCATGTGCAAGCACTGATTTCTTTTGCACGTACCACGATTAATAATCAGGCAAATGTGGAGCATCGAAGGATAGTACGAGGAATATTGAGGGCGCTGCTCTGATTTACCGACGAACTAGAAAATAATTCGTGTAATGGGGGTACTTTGCTCCAGTAGTGGATATTGCCATAGAAAATCAATAAAGCACATTTTAAACAAGGCTGGGACGTTTAAACCTATGCAGTTCCCAACATGAGAGTTGAACATATATTTATGCTTTTTACTATTTGCGATGTTCGACATCACTGCGTCTGTTTATGGCTTCCCGCTGAAAAACATCCATGGTCAGATATTATAGGTCAGGAAAGAATAAAGGAAAAAAGGTTTAGCAAGGTAAGAAATGAAGAAATATGAAGGAAAGAGAAAAATGCCACGCACTATATGGCAAGTAAAAGCTTTGCGGTTAAGAGGGCAAGCGGTAAAAATTATAATCAGCCCGAAAACATACCAACAGCTTCTACAGTAATACACCAAGCTGCCTCTCATTTATTTTCGATCAGCCTTGTATAGCGCAATCTGCAACCTTATTAATTAGCTGAAACTTACTGCTAAACGCCCCACCTTATTTTCTGTCGCTTCCTGCAGAGCGTAGCCCTTCTGATGAACTCTCTATACTTCTTCACGAAACTCTTGTTTGTCTACTTGCTGCTTTACATGGAGTCATTAGGCACATCACTTACTAACTTTAGCGATAGAATTAGCACGCCTCTCCTTACTTGAAAAAATTCATTTTTCACTTTAATTTCCTGTCTTTGTGTCCCGTAACAATGCATGTATCATCTTCCTAGCCCTACTCACTATGTTGTCGGAAATTTAATTTCAATCCCATTTTTCTCCCAATTTCCTGCCACATTCTTGAAAGCTGGCAAGTGAGAGAGTGTACTTACTTCCTTCTTTAGGTCGTCTTCGAGCCCCTGTATCAACGTGTTTTAGCAGCCATCTACACTCAGTAGTACTTCAGTTCAGTTCAGTCGTTCAGTCGTGTCCGACTCTTCATGACCCTATGGACCATGTCACGCCACGCTTTCCGGTCTCTAACTATCTTCCTAACATCACATAACTTCATCTGCAGTGCCTCGAGGATACCATTTAACCATCGCGTTCGCTGCCTACCCCTTCTCCGGCGACCCTCAACCTTTCCCAACATCAAATCTTTCTTCAGTGACTCCTCTCTTCTCATCACATGACCAAAGTAGCTGAGCTTTGACTTTAGAATTTGACCCTCCAATGAGCAGTCAGGGTTTATGGTCGACAATATCGACTGATTTGATCTTCTGGCAGTCCAAGGAACTCTGAAGAGTCTTCGCCAGCACCACAATTCAAACGCGTCAATTCTTCGGCGGTCAGCCTTTTTCACAGTCCAACTCTCGCATCCATACATCACAAATGGAAAGACCATAGCACGAGTTATACGGATCTTGGTTGGCAGACTAATGTCTCTGCTCTTTACTAGGCGGTCAAGGCTACACATGGCTCTCTTTCCCAGAAGCAGGCGTCTCCTAATTTCATGGCTGCAGTCTCCTTCCGAGGTAATCTTGGAGCCCAAGAAGAGAAAATCTGTCACAGCTTCCACTTCTTGTTCCTTGATGCTCCAGTACTTGATAGGGCAAGACGCCATGATCTTTGTCTTTTTAATGTTCAGTTTAAGCCTAAACTTCTCACTCTCTTCTTGTACGCGCATCAGAAGTCTCTTGATTTCCACTTCATTTTCTGCCATTAAAGTGGTATCATCCGCATATCTAAGGTTGATACGCTTTCCAGCAGTGCTCACGTTTGCCCAAAACTTTATAATAAGTGTTCTAATCACCTTACTTACCTAGTCCAGCCCCTGGCGATTATGGCTGATTTTTCTTTCGAAAATTATAATCTCACACTCATCTATAATACCAGACTTCTACTTATTGACAAGAATGTAAGGATATAACTCAATAAGGATATAGATAGTAATATAAAGGAATTCCATAACGTCAGTGAAAGTGTCGCAGGCATCGTAATTAAACATTATAGGCGGCATAGACTGAAGGTTGTACAGCCCTACGAATATACATATAGTCAAGGCAGGCAGGCAGTTTGGAGCTTCTAAGAATACGTAGAATCGGCAACGCGGAAAGGTAAGACGCAGTATACTTTACTAATGGGCGACTTCAGTGCTAAGGTAGGAAAAAAAAGCAGGCAGGAAACCATAATTAGGCCATTGTGTTAAGGAATAGCAGGGGGAGGTAATGGTTTACTTTGCGGAACTAAATAATTTACGAATCATGAATACCTTTTTCAGCAAACGGAGGAACTGGAAGTGGACGCGGAAAATCCTGACGGGAAACTAAAAATGAAATTAACTTCGTACTCTGTTTCAACACCGCCATTAAGCAGAATGTAGAGACAGCCAGGAAAGGCGATCTATCTATCCCGTCCATCCCGTTCGCATCTATTCCGTTCTCTTATCGCAAACTTTTCCATGTGCTTTGTTAATAAGGTTTCATCCTCCAAATTACTGGACGAGATCCGGCCCCCCGGTACGGTCGTTCTTCCCTGCCTTGTTTTCTCTTTTTTCATCGTTGTAAAACCAACCGAAAATCTCGGTCTTTTTCCGAACGAATAAATTGCGCTTTTCACTTACACTGCCCCACTGGATAAAGGATGCAAGCTCTGGAAAACATATTTCTGCGTTCTTCGGCACATATGTTGCTCGCTGCAGGACATGAACCAGTCATGTTTAGTCACCGTGATTGCGGTAGCTTGTTTCGCGAACAGCGTACGCCGAATTGAACAGCCGACTTGGTCCTCGCTGTGGTATGTGTGGACAAGGCAACGTGTGGATGTAGCAAACTAAGAAAGAACTAAATTGCTGTAGAGCCGAAGTTAAGTGAACGTAGCTGGCTTACCACTAAATATGGCAGATATAATATGTTAGGCACATTCAAAACCTAATTTATTCTTGTTACCGGAGCCCGGAAGCTGGGAAGCAACTTTTGAATTTGCACTAAAGTGCTAATATTTACATAGCTTTTCTAGCTAGTTAGCTTTGCCTAATTAGTGGAGCATTAGAATCACATACTAAACCAAATAAAAAGTGTTTCTCAGTTACACGAAAAAACTTGCAAACTACTATGTAAACCGTAATTTGAAGAGTGGAGCGCGATAACGGCTGAGGACTTCAACTCGACATGGGCTATATAGCATTCACTTTGAAGCCCCTTTCTTTTGAATCTTTACTTCGTAAAGCAACCCACCACGCCCTGTGCCGCTCGCGACAGGGAGAATATATTTTTCCTCAACTTTTTTCAAGGCCAGTACCGAGAAGCTCTTTCATGCGCAAATCGCCATGAATACCGCTTCGGGGGCACTATGCGTTGACGACGCGCTTTCGCCGTCCCTTACACATCCGCCTTCGTTATTTCCATCCCCCAGTTGGTCCTTCACTCCGGGGTTAAAGCTTGATGGCATTGGTGCAGATCAATCTACACTGGCGATAATTCCTGTTATGCCTACGGGTGGCTGTATATGATGAGATATTTGGCAGATATTTTAAAAAAATCATCATGTGGCCGCTGAACCTGCGTTCTGTTGGGTTGGTCTCCGTACTAATTGGGAAACGAAGAGCGGGTAAAGTGTTCGCTGCATTTTACTACCAGCACGCCTGCTGCGCGCCGACAAGAATGAATAGAAAGCCGCTTCGAAGTGGATGCTGGATGGCCCATGCCGAGATGCGTGGAGTGTCTCAGCCAGTTGCGCTATGTACGCGGCAAATAAAGGATTACTAAGCATTTTCTAAGTTTCCGCCCACATTTGCCGCAAATACGCTATTCTTGTTGACGCTTCGAATTGAAATGCTTCCGTTGAGTAGACGTGCGACAGCAGCCTGTCACGTAAGGAATTACATTTCAAAACCCTTCCTTCTACTATCATTTTTCAAAAGAGTGTGAGTTTTTTTATCGCATTAGTGCTATATATCGTCACTTCTTCGAGGTTTCCCAGATGTTGTGAGGTCACGATATCGTCAGCCAATCGGAAGTTTCTTATCACAGCTTTGGGGTGCTGCTGAAGTTACGCTATGCAGCTCTCGCGAAAACATTGGGCTAACAATGGATCGGGCTAACAATATATACCGAATGAATCAATATATAACAATGTAACTACGGTAGACAGCCGTAAATGTTACGGGGCACCCGTTACAAAACTTGCGTAATCGCCGCTCTTTCCAAGTCTCTACTGGATCTCAGTATTGAGGCTTCCTGCAAGGTAATAATGTGCGCGCAAACCGGAATTCCGTGAATTCGTTCTGCCCTGACCCCCGGAATTAAACCTCTTGGCATACACACTGCTCGAAGCGAAAACTAATGCCGAACTCAAGCGGCGTTCACTTTTTCGGAAGTTGTTATTGTTCAATCAGTAAGGTAATTATTTATTGGCCATTGCTCTGAATCAGCACTTATGAAAGAAAAATGCAGCAGCAGGAAGTTATAACGACTGGATACCGAATCAAATAAAGGAAAGTGTTCGGAAGAACGGCTGCGTTCTTGCTTTGTGTCTTTTAACAAAATTTTGCTCTTCATTGTTTTTCCTATTGGGCCTTTTGCCGCGGATCGGCGCACAAAAGCTCCCCAGTGTATGCCCGTCAACAAACTGTAGCAAGTGAATCCCGTGACGGGAGCAAATAACGTTAACGATTCACGCACTTGACGCAGAGCTTAAGCGTCCCGTAATAGGTCACCCTGATATACTTTAGAAAAATTTCTGAGCCCGTATATTACGGTTGATACAAAGGCTTAATTGATATCAAAAGATGACCTGTACGACATTTTTAATCTCATTCGTCACCTCCGAACTTTTGAGACATTCAAGACTCGTCGCATATTGCTAAATATTGAGCGGCTAGCCAATGTTCCAACTGTGGCTAGCATTGAAAATAGCTTCACGGAATTGTCATCGACATCTAGCTTTGCGGGGTTGGGGCCGTGTGCCCGGTATCCACCATTCCTGCCTGCAGATGTTACCGTTAGCCGAGAGGCTCCCTTGATGCCCGGGATGAACTCCATCGATGTGACACAGTGACACCTATAGCCTAACGGCAAGGGTCGATAGCAATAATTAATTATCCGTCTCGCTACGAATCCCGTACCGATCACTACTCGCAGCACTACGAGTTGTGTTATGAGATCACTGAGTCACTACCACCTGCCCGCTCTTACCGGCGTCCAACCCGAAGACCTGCAGATACCTTCGATTGTCAAATCTCTCCTAACTATACGGAGGCTTCCAAGAAACAAGGTTTTAGCCGCACCGCTCCCGTATTCTACCGTTGCAGCATTGAGGGGCACATCGCTGGTTACGGCCACAGTTTCCCACTAAACCACTACGATCGCCCCTCAACAAAGCTTAGCCGCATACCATTTTTTTACGGTTCTTTTTGCCAAAGACCTCCACCTTCATACGCTTTTCCGCTGACCGGGGCACCACGCAGTCATTCTCCGGTTTCCGACGGCAGCTTCTCACTATGGGCTGCGTCTTTTGCGTGCCGGCTTTCGTCACCATGGCCACGGCGGCTGTATGTACTCAGCCAAAAAACTACAGAACGGTTCCTATTGTTACGACGGAATTTCTATGCGGTTTTCGACAAGAAACCTGTTGTGACAACAAAACTTTCTACAGTAACATCAGAGCTTTCTATAGTTACAACAGAACAATACCACAAAACTACAGACAACAGAAAAATACTACATAAAAACCTACAGAACTACAGAAAATTCCGTCGTTTATGACAGAACTGCAGAATATTCTGTCGTATTTTTGGCATGGTTCTGGTCGGAGACTATAGTGAGCGCGGCCGCTGGAGCTTTTGGACACTGTCGTATTTTGAACACTGTTATGTATTCGGTTTCGACTGGGCGGTGTGACATCGGCATGAATGCATCATCATCATCATCATCAGCCTGACTATACCCACTGCAGGGCGAAGGCCTCTCCCATATTTCTCCACTTAACCCGGTTCTGTGCTAGCTGCATCCACCTGACCCCTGCGAACTTCTTAATTTCATTCGCCCACCTAACTTCTCCCGCCCCCTGCTATGCTTTCCTTCCCTTGGAATCCAGTTTGTTACCCTAAGCGACCATCGGTTATCCTCTCTTCGCACTACATGTCCTGCCCATGTCAATTTCTTTTTTTTTTCATTTCCACTACAATGTCGGTAAATTGAGGTATTTCTCTGACCCACTTTGCACGCTTCCTATCTCTTAATGTTACCCCTACCATTTTTCGTTCCATAGCCCTCTGGGTTGTCCTCAACTTAAGTAGAACTATCTTGGTTAGCCTCCACGTTTCAGCGCCATAGGTGAGAACAGGTAAGATGCAACTGTTATATACTTTCCTCTTTAGTGATACCGGTAAGCTGCTGGACATAATCTGCGAGTGCTTGTCAAATGCGCTCCATCCCAATCTTATTCTTTCTTGTTATTTCCTTTTCATGGTCGGGATCTGCGGTTACTACCTGTCCTAAGTAGACATATTCGCCTACTACTTCCAGTACTTTGCTACCTAATGTAAACAGCTGTTTCTTCCCGAGGCTGTTGAACATTATCTTAGTCTTCTGCATATTGATTTCCAAGCCTACCTTTCTACTTTTCCTGTCTAGGTCATCAATCATTTTTTGCAGTTCATCTCCCGAGTTGCTTAACAAGGCAATGTCATCAGCAAATCGCAGATTACTGAGGTATTCTCCATCTACCCTTATCCCTAACTGCTCCAATTCCAAGTCTCTGAATACTTCCTCTAAGCAAGCTGTGAATAGTACTGGGGAGATTGTGTCTCCTTGCCTAACACCTTTCTTTATGGGAATTTTGTTACTTTCTTTATGCAGTGCGGTGGGTTACATGCGGTGGGTTACATGAATGCAACTCACCGACAAATCGCAGCTCCGACCTTACGAGTGATTATTGGAAAGCGTATTTTGGTGCCGTGGTTTCACAGCCACTTTCGTCGATGTCTGAAGAATTAGCGGCCTCTTTTATAAGGGCGGAAACTACCACCGGTGAGGCGTCTTCTTCATGACCCTTTGGCGATTATTTTCCCCACCTGTGTTCGGCACCGCATGCCTAGAGGCAGCGGTCGCGCGCTTTCAGTTGCTCCGCTGTGTAAAATATCCTTTACCTTCGAGCTTATTTGATTATCTATAACCATAATGTCCATTACTGGAAAGATTGCATGTTAACTCATCAGCGCTACGCCCGTAGTTTTGTTAACCGCAGATTCTCCATTCTTGTCAGCACTCAGCAATTACAAGATCATCTTCGCTACTAAATTTTATTCTATGCTCCCAACTATTCATTGCATAAGGATTTATGTGCAGCATAATGAAAGAGTGCTTATGTTTGTGTGGGACTATGTGGGACTCGTCGTTTTAATCTTTGAGGTGAGATAATTTTTTCTCTAAGTGCTGGCGGCCTTGGCGGAGCCCGGCAGTATATCCGACATATTGTTTAACGGTTCATGTCTTTCCATGACACATTGCAACCATTAGTGTGCATTCTTGCAAGGTAACTTGTTAATATTTTTGCCGGCCTTCACTGAATATTTCATGTTACTTAGCATGTGGTTTTATCAAATTTAATGCAGAAGGTTTATTCGGCTTTTCGTATATGATAGTACGTTTCTCCCCTTAGTTTCATTTTAAGTTTCAAAAAATGTTTCAACGAAAATTCAAGTTGTTCTTTCTTCTTCTATGATATATAACTTGGCGCGTTTTGGTTCATCGTTACTTGACGTAATCCTACGAGTGGTTAAAACACTTTTAGCGCCATGTGCAAAGAACGTCTATGTAAAGTACACATGAGAAATCGCCCGGTAAAACATGATTAGGCAGACGGGATTTTTGCATTTAGGGCCAATTTTCGCCATTAAGAGTTAAAAAAAAAATCGAGAATTTTTTCATTAGTTGCGAAGATGCAATATTCTTTTGGGATATCTAGTGACACTGAAAGGGAAGCTTAATTTGACAATTCCTTGCGAAACATCTCCACTCTACAGTTTACTAATGAACATTTGACATAGCCTTTCAAACAAGCCTACACATTCACTCGAAAAGACAAATTATGAACCTTTGTTTCACATATTTCTTCAGAAGATAATTTATCCAGATAATGTTTATTAAGATACTGAGTTTGCAATATGGCAACATTTCTGTTTGGGGATGTATTCTGCACTGCGTATTTTGTAGCGTGTTTCTGCCTTGTTGTGCCATATTCTGAATCGTGCTGACCTGTAACCTTTGTCCTAAATGTTTGCAATATTCTTGGATATACATCATTAATGTAATAAACACCGTTTTGGAAAAAATTCGGTTGATACACTTGAGGCTGCTTACTTGCGATAAGGCGAAAACAATTTGTGATGGCGATGTTTCTTTCATTAAAATTATTTCGGCGAGATGATTCGAATTCTGCGTGTGCGCATACTGTCGCCGCGCTCTCTCATCTATGCAGGATGCTTCGAGTTGAAGGGACTTTTAGCGACGACTCTGCAGTGACGCAACGCAATATTGAGTCGGGAACTTATTTGTAAAGTGAGTTCGATTCGTGGCGACGCACCGTTGCCGACAGCATCATACCATCGGCTCGAAGCTTGCCGCCTTCGTCCAACAGGTTAAAGGTCAACGACTAACTTGAAGTGATAATCGCCTCGGCGGGCCGCTAGAGGAAATGCGAGGACCACAAAGTTATGGCCATGTCAAAGCTCTCTTTATGATGCCGTGAGGGTACCGGAAAGTCAGGACCCGTCGAACCCAACCTGCCAGTGCTGCTACACGAGGCGGCGTGTGCCGGAAAACGAGTGTCGGTAAAATACGTGAACATTGCTCTTCCGCTTACAGGCATGCCCTTGGATACAGGACTATCAGAATGAATAAATCATTGGGATTGTTGGCTATGAATTCGCATTCCGAGATTACGCCGTTAACGAAAGTGTCGATCTCTCCCCGACCTCGAGTCATCTGATCGGTGGAAACACGGTAACCAGATGACACGACCATTGCCGGTTCCGCAATTTCCACCAACGACAAGATTTGAGGACGTCGAGAAAGCGATAGCAGTATGTAATGTATATAATGCAGTACGATTCCCTTATAGACGACAGTATTTGTTACACTTGGTATGATGCTTGCAAAAGAATCTCAAGGCTCCACGTGCTACAGTGTCTAGGGACACGGAGGGACTCGTTAATGAGCAGGAACTAACTACTTTGAATATAAATGCTAGAAGCTCGCCTAATAAGGTTGAAGATTTCAATTGGCCTGTAGAGTGCTACAGTCCGTCATACATTTGCGTAACAGAAACGTGGTTGAACAACACCATATCAGATGTAGAATTTTTGCCTCCAGATTACTCGGTTATCAGGAACGACAGGCAGTTTGCTAAAGGCGGGGACGTAGCTATGTTTATTAGAAAAGGCGTTGACATTTTTGTACTGCCAGAACTTCCGAATACCGAGTCTATTTGGTGCCGGATAAACATTTCTGGTTTCGTGACCGTTTTGTTTGCTGTATACCACCCGCCCGCTTCTGAAAAAATTTTCTCGCGCATTACAGAATACATAGTGGAACACAGGCTCACAGTTATAAAATGATTATTGCAAGTGATTTCAATACTCCTTGTATAGATTGGACCTTGCTAACTTAAACAGGTCGCGACAAGGCTGTTTGAGAATCTCTAATTAATATGGCTATATCATTGGATTTAACACAAGTGGTTGAATGTCCAACTCGAGTAAACTCTGTTTTTGACCTTGTTTTTGTTAAACAACAGTTGCTACAGTACGGCTTTCAGTGTGACCTAGTCGACGGTCTGTCAGATCACAAGGGTGTTTTCGTGCACTTTAACGTGGTTTTTGATCCCCATAAGCCAAAATTCAATAGGGGTAAAGATTTTACCCGTGCTAATGATCATGCTATTCTTGAATTGCTGCAGTCGTCTTTCGGAGATTTCGTAACAGGCAGTAAATTGTGCGGTGTTGATGCTTTGCTAGAGCAGTTTAATAATTTAGTATATAGCTTTGTGCGTCAGTTTGTCTCCACAAAATGTGTGAAACTTAACCCGAAGCATCTATGGCACACTAGAGACATAATTCACCTGAATGAATGAGGTTATGACGCATTAAGCGCTTGCGCAAGCGTAACCGGTCACGAGACGTAAGCCGAGATTCACAACTTTGCTCAAGTTGGAACTAAAGTAAACATTGACAGTAGCTCAACACTTTTACTTCAACACAACACTGTCAATATTCATGACAGAGAACCCATTGAAATTTTGGAAAACAATATTACCCTCTTCTCATGACTCTGTATGCTTCATTATAAACGAGATGCTTGCACTGATCCCGTAACTATCTCGGAAGCCTTTAATAGCTACTTTTATTTCGTCTTTCATCTTGATTATGGTAACAATCCTCCTTTCACTCACAGCTCAGAACACCAGTTAGGTTCACAAACTATTATTAATGATTGATACAACTAAATGTGCGGGACCAGACGCTATACCTAATATGTTGTTAAAGAGGTAGTCGGAATGGAGTGCCCGTTACCTTACAGTGAATTTTAATAGATCATCGGACACATCTTCCGATGACCAGGCTTGGAAAATTGCCAATGTCATTCCGGTGTTTAAATCTGGCGATAAACACATAAGTAATTACCGACCAATATCCCTAAATTCCACTTGCTGCAAGCATCTTGATCACATTACGCACAAGCACATTATTCAGTACCTAAGTTGTCATTACCTACTATCACACTGTCAGCACGGTTTTCGATCTGGTTTTTCCACTGTTACTCAGCTCATTGAATTTGCTAACGTCATAGCTTCCGCATTAAACAACCGCAATCAAATTTACGCAATATTTATAGATTATTCCAAAGCATTTGACATGGTTTGCCATAACAGGCTTCTTCGTAAACTACGTACCATATCTAACGGAAATAAGTTACTCGACTGGATAACCGACTACTTACACTTAAGATCCCAGTTCGTCACTTTCAACCAACACAGTCATCGTCAGTCACTGTAACTTCAGGTGTGCCCTAAGGATGTGTGCTTGGGCCTCTATTATTTATAATTTTCATTATTGATGTAGCAAGTGTTATTATTGACACCACAGTAAAGTTATGCCTATATGCCAATGGCTGCGTGCTTTATCGCAACGTTGCTAACGTCCAGGATCGGAAGGAACTAAACAAAGTTATTTCATTGTTCTGTGAATAGAGTAACGCATGACAAATAAAAATTAATTTCACTAAAACAGTTGCGATGACCTTTAGTAACAAAAAAAAATCCGCTGCATTTCACTTACAGTAATACCGGTAATTGCTCGACCCATGTCAGCGAGTTCTGATACCTGGGTGTTACTTTTTCAAGTAACTCAAAAATTGAATGCTCGCATTAAGAATATTACTGGGAAAGCACTTCACAAGCTTGGCTATCTTAAACGAACCTTAACAAATACCACGAAGGAATGTAAATTAACTGCTTACAAATCACTAATGCGACCAATCCTGGAGTACGCCTCAACTGTTTGGTCCCCTCATCATGTTCGCGACGTTGACCGTTTAATTCAGTTAAAAAAAAGCAATTCGATTCGTCTTCGCCAGGTACGATCGCTACTTTTCACCTTCTTCACATATGCACACCTTATCATTGCAAAAGTTAGAACATAGGCGCACACGTGAACGCATCATCATGCTGCACAAAATCGTTCACACGTCATCTGGCATCAGGGCACCCTTCTCATTTGTACCCTCAAGTGCACGCGCAACCCGACGGAACACCCAATAAACATTGTTCCTTTCAAACCTTGTATAGATAGCTTTAATTTTTTTTCCCACTAGCTATTGAAATTTGGAATCGATTGGACGGCCCACTTCGCTCATTGCCAATTGAAGAGTTCGTTGTTCAGTTGCCTAACGATTGACCTGTTGATCTGTTTTAAATATTTCTATGTTATCTATTTTTATGTTACTGAAGTTATTTGTTTTTACCACTGTATTTACTACCCCTGCTATGTCTCCCCTCCGAGACAGCAGTATTTGTAAATAAATAAAATAAAGATAGTTGCTTTAACGACGCAGTTTCGAAAGGCAGACCCAGTATTGATTTGCAGGCACAAATGGCAACGAGTTATTTTTTTAAAGCAGCCATTTAGCTACTGTTTCCCGGTGCGACCAGCCCAATTTATTGTACCTGCACTGCTGATTCCTCAAATATATCGAGGTTGCAGCTATTTTATCAGATTGGTTTCCCAGTATAACTGTGATGAAAGCCGAGCCTTGACTACAGCGTTGGCCCTTTCCAAAGGGACGTCCTGTGTCGCATTCCTGCGACACAAGATATGCCCAGCGACTACTTGGGCAAGCAGGCTGACCGGTGCGCCCGCAGTAGGCCGCGTTGCCGTCAGCCCCACACTTGTGCGAACTGTTCGTAAAATAAAATTAGCCAATGGAAAACATTATGTGCCATCCTTATATATATTATAAAGAAGACGAAAACACACAATGTCGCCGCATCCCGATCGTCATTTCTTGTCTCCGGCGTACATCTCTCGCGCTGCAGTTCTGCCCCGTGGCTGGCAATTCTCTCCTTCTGTGTTAGAAGTACTGGCAGTGTTAGCAGTCAGACAAAGCCAATGAATCCCCCTTTTAACTGTATAATATTACTTTTGCGGCCCCAGTTCAGGTTCTTTAGATATCAGATAGCAGATATCGGGGCTTGCAAACACCCTTTCATTTCTTTTGGATATATAATAAAATGAGCATATAATAATGCTGCGTAAACGAGATAACAGACGGTAGAAACATGATATACTTTAACCCGACGTCTCGAACACTGCACTCCTAAAAAAAGGCCAGACTCCAGCCGAAATGTCCGATTACAATATATTGTTGTTCTGCCATGTGTTATCTAATATATATATATATATATATATATATATATATATATATATATATATATATATATATATATATTGTAACAGATGAAATGGTTTTAATACAGGTGAACTTCATATGAAGGACGGACGCACACGCCTCAGAAAAACCCGGATCAGTCTGCACGCGCCTAGCTTCCTCCGCTCCTTCTTCTGCTGCTTCTGTAGCTGCTTAGTGCGCCGCTGCGCGGCGTAACAATTCCCCCCGGGCAAACGATTCTCGTCCTCGAGAAAATTAGCTAGATCGAAGATGACAGCGCTTCATGTGAGCCACGTGAACAATTTGTGCCTTGCGGGATCGGCGGTTATCCGTCGTGACTTTAGCGATAACGTAATTCACGTCATTCAGTTGGTCCAACACGACGAAGGGTCCATCGTACTTGCAGAGAAACTTCTCATAAACTCCTCGCTTGCGAATAGGCGTCCAAAGCCAGACGTAGTCTCCAGGGGAGTAAGCAACCGCACGGTGATGCCAATCGTAGTGTTCTTTGGGGCGACTTTGAGAAGCCAGTGTGCGTAAGCGGGCTATACGACGGGCTTCTTCGGCACGGCGTAGTATCTGGGAAACAGACGCATCGTCGTTGGGGGAAAATGGGAAGATGGTGTTAAAGAAAACGCGGGGAGTTCTTGCATACAGTAAATAAAAAGGAGAATAGCCGGTAACTTCATGATTTGCAGTGTTGTAAGCGTACGTCACATACGGTAGCACTGAATCCCAGTTGCGATGGTCAGACGAGACGTACATGGACAGCATGGTTGTCAAGGTGCGGTTGGTGCGGTCGGTGAGACCGTTGGTCTGCGGATGATATGGTGTCGAGTATCGGTAATGTCAACCACAAAGCCGGAGCATTTCTTCCACGACATCACGACGATCACTTATAATAACACGGGGTGCGCCATGGCGAAGAATAACAAAATTCAAAAGAAACGACGAAACATCAGCAGCCTTTGCGGTAGTGAGAGCAGCGGTCTCCGCGTATCTAGTAAGATAGTCAACGGGGACGATAATCCAGCGGCAGCCCTCCACCAAATGTAACAGATGTAATGGTTTTAATAAAGGTGAAATTCATATGAAGGGCGGACGCACAAGGCTCAGAAAAACCCGGATCAGTCTGCACGCGCCTCGCTTCCTCCGCTACTTCTGCTGCTTCTGCAGCTGCCCAGTGCGTCGCTACGCAGCGTACCGAATATATATATATACATATATATATATATATATATATATATATATATATATATATATATATATATATATATATATATATATATATATATATATATATATATATATATATATATATATATATATATATATATATAAAATTGAAATGGGCCGTCTACGAGTCCAAGCCTACCTTGGGGGTTTTTGTAGTTTTTGCTCTCACTGACAAGAATTACTCTTGGGATGATGTTCAGGGATAAAGAATAATAAATGCATAGCGGAAAGAAGAACAACGACGCGATGGTAGGAGTCGAACCCACGACCTCCGAATATCGCGTCCAGTGCTCTTCCACCTGAGCTACATCGACTTTTTTTTCTTTATTGCATGAATTGGTACAAATACATCAGTAAAAGATCGTGGTTGCCATACCCCTTGGCTGACAACCGTGTCTAATGGACATTCATTACCACAAGTTCGCCCATAAGACTCAAGGCCTCCTTGCAGCGTCTTGCTGCTTCAAAATTTCTTTTAGTTTATACACTTGTTCAACAAAATAATGACATACAGAGCGTGCATCGACATCACAGTGTCTATAAGCCATCCTACTCCTCCAAATACTGTGAAAGCCCAATAGCATGATGAGGTCATACTGAAAATCATCATTAATAGTTGTCAAGTACCGAATTCCACGTGGCGTCAATGGCAGGTCTTTTTTAAGTGTCCTTTGTAACACATCCCAGTAAAACACCGCATCCCAACAATCCAGGAAGACGTGCTCAACTGTTTCAGGTTTCCTACATAGTAGACAATTTGAGCCACAAGGTACAAAAAGGCCCTTTTCTTCCATCCATGTTTTGACTGGGAGGGTTCCTGTATGCAATTTAAAAAAGAATGTTTTTACGCCCGGTGCAACAGTCATGTTTTTAACTCGTTTGAGCACATCTTTCCCTGGGCCTTCACAGTATAAGGTTCTGTAAAATGGAGCTGGGAACAATTGTGAAATAAGGTCCATGTACAGTCGCTTAGGTGGCACCGTCGCTAAATACTCTACAGAGTACCTCACGCGCAAAAACTTGAACGACCACACCACTTCTCGCAGGAAGCGTGACACAGTGTATCCCCGAGCAGAGCATGAAGAGACTATAAACTCTGGAATTGCACTAGATAACATGATTTGCATAAAGCTTCTCAGGAATGCATCTTTTTGGTCACGTAGGAAACAAAACCTTAAAACCATCTGCCGCACGTATAGAAGCATTAGAGACAACCCTCCGTCTTTAAAAGAGATTATCTCTGCTAATTCGTTCCCAGATGGACGACCAAATAAAGACCGCAAATACACCATGGAACCTTTGTATATTGCTTCGAGCACAATAAAATACTTGAAGTAAATACATCATTCTTGCCATCAAAAAGTTATTGCATACAGTCGCACGGGCGAAAATAGAGAGGTTACGCCCCATCCATCCTTTCGTCCTTTCCCGTATTTCTTCCGCTTTTTCATTCCAGAACTTCGTATTTTCCCCGTATTTGTCCAATGGGACTCCCAAATAAACTCCGGGCTTTGTAGCCCAACTTACTCCACAGAACATTTCCAGTTCCTCTTCCCATTCCCCGTGCCGGACTCCGAGACTTTTCTTTAAATTAACAGCACTACCAGTCTGCCTGCAATACCTTTGTGTTACTTTCAAAGCTTCCGAAACGCTTTCGCGTTCTTCACAAAAAAGCGCCACATCATCAGCGTACGCCAATATTTTCACTTCACATACTCCCAGTTTAAAACCACGGATGTATTCGTTAGCAATTACCATTCTACACAATGGTTCCAAATATATAGCAAAGGGGAGAAGAGACAGAGGACATCCCTGCCGCACAGATGCTCTTACATCAATTCTTTCTGATAACACTTTGTTAATCATAAGGCGTGTAGAACAACATGCATAACCCATTTTAACTCCTTTCAATACAACGGCACCAACACCAATATGTTCCAACAAACAGTACAATATTTCATGAGTTCAGTTCAGTTCAGTCATTCAGTCGCGTCCGACTCTTCGTGACCCTATGGACCATGTCAGAGGCTTTCCGGTCTCCTACTATCTTCCTAACATCACATAGCTTCATCTGCAGTGCCTCGAGGATGCCATCTAACTATTGCGTTCGCTGCCTACCCCTTCTCCGGCGACCCTCAACCTTTCCCAACATCAAATCTTTCTCCAGCGACTCCTCTCTTCTCATCAGATGACCAAAGTAGCTGAGCTTTAACTTTAGAATTTGACCCTCTATTGAGCAGTCAGCGTTTATGGTCGACAATATCGACTGATTTGATCTTCTGGCAGTGCAAGGAACTCTCAAGAGTCTTCGCCAGCACCACAATTCAAACGCGTCAATTCTTCGGCGGTCAGTCTTTTTCACAGTCCAACTCTCGCATCCATACATCACAACTGGAAAGACCATAGCACGAGTTATACGGATCTTGGTTAGCAGACAAATGTCTCTGCTCTTTACTAGGCGGTCAAGGCTAACCATTGCTCTCTTTCCTAGAAGCAGGCGTCTCCTAATTTCATGACTGCAGTTTCCTTCCGAGGTAATCTTGGAGCCCAAGAACAGAAAATCTGTCACAGCTTCCACTTCTTGTCCATTGATGCTCCAGGACCTGATAGGGCAAGACGCCATGATCTTTGTCTTTTTAATGTTCAGTTTAAGCCCAAACTTCTCACTCTCTTCTTGTACGCGCATCAGAAGTCTCTTGAGTTCCACTTCACTTTCTGCCATTAAAGTGGTATCATCCGCATATCTAAGGTTGTTGATACGTTTTCCAGCAATCTTCACACCCGCTGAAGACTCGTCCAGACCGGCCTTCCTCATCATGCAGTCTGCATATAGGTTAAATAGGCAGGGCGACAGTATGCAGCCTTGCCTCACTCCTTTCTTGATCGGAAACCAATCAGTAAGACCATGCCCAGTTATGACTGTGGCCTCTTGCCCTTCATACAGGTTCCTGAGGAGAGAGATGAGGTGAATTGGAACTCCCATCTCTTGGAGAGCTTGCCACAATCTGCTGTGATCAACGCAGTCAAACGCTTTCGCATAATCAGTAAAGCAGAAGTAGAT
This sequence comes from Amblyomma maculatum, assembly GCF_055883805.1. NCBI lineage: Eukaryota > Metazoa > Arthropoda > Arachnida > Ixodida > Ixodidae > Amblyomma > Amblyomma maculatum. Next base: position 414,486,983 of record NC_139344.1, read on the forward strand.
GGGTTTCTGGAACTCTCTTGCTTTTTCCATGATCTAGCGAAGGTTGGCAATTTGATCTCTAGTTCCTCTGCCCTTGCGAAACCCAGCTTGCACATCCGGAAGCTCCCGATCCGCATGCTGCTGTAGCCTACCTTGGAGGATTTTCAACATCACCTTGCTAGCATGCGAAATAAGCGCGATCGCGCGGTAGTTGGAACAATCTTTGGCACTGCCTTTCTTTGGAATGGGGATGTAAACTTACCTCCTCGATTCCTGTGGCCACTGCAGGGTTGTCCAAATCTTCTGACATAATGTATGCAGAATGTTAACAGCGTCATGGTTGAGGTTTTGAAGCAGCTCAGCTGGAATGCCATCAATTCCGCTAGCTTTGTTCTTAGCAAGGCTGGCTAAGGCTCATTCAACTTGTCTCTTCAGGATGCCCGGCTCGAGATCAGTAATCACAACCGTCTTATGTTGGGTTTGCACATTCGGGTCCTTCTTGTACAGTTCTTCTGTGTATTCCTGCCACCTCTTCTTTGTCTCTGAGGCTTCAGTGAGGTCCTTGCCTCGTTTGTCCTTTATCATGCCTAGCTTAGCACAGAAGCTTTCTTTGATATATTTGATTGTCTTATACAGAGCTTTTGTGTTCCTCAATTGGCTGTTGTCCTCAACTGCCTGGAACTGTATGTTCAGGAAGGCATTCTTATCTCTCCTTGCTATTTTCTGAAAATCCGCATTTAGAACCTTGTACCTTTCTCTTTCCCCCATAAAGTTTGCCACCCTCCTTTCCTCAGCTATTTGCAAAGCCTCTTGAGATAACCAGTTTGCTTTCTTGCATTTCTTTTGCTTTGGAACTACCTTAGTAGCAACTTCTTGTATTATATCACGAACATCAGTCCACATTTCTTCGGGCTCTCTGTCTTCTAGATCTAATTCTTGAAATCGATTCCTCACTTCCGCAGCATATTCTAATGGAATTTGATCCAGATCATACCTGAAAGGCCTTCTAGTTTTTTTAGTTTTCCTAAATCGAAGCTTAATTTTGGCAACAAGAAGCTCATGATCGATGCCACAATCGGCCCCAGGCCTTGTTTTTACTGCTTGTATAGCGGTTCTCCATCTCTGCCGGCAAAGAATATAATCTATCTGATTCCTGTACAGACCGTCGGGTGAAGTCCATGTGTACAGGCGCCTCTTGTGCTGTTGAAAATGAGTATTCGCTATGGTCAGGTTGTTTTCTTGACAAAACTCTACTAGCCTCTGCCCAGCTTCATTTGGCTCGCCAAGAGCGAACTTGCCTATAATTCCGGATATTTATTCACTCCCGACCTTAGCATTCCAGTCTCCTATGAGAAAAACGACGTCTGATGATGGGGTGCGGTCTTAAAGGCATTGTAGGTCCGCATAAAATCTCTCAACGTCAGCTTCTTCAGCAGTAGTGGTCGGTGCATAGACTTGGATAACTGTTATGTTGAAAGGGTGACCTTGAATCCGAAGTGAAATCATTCGGTCGTTTTTGAGGTTGTACCCTAGCACTGACTTGCCCATTCTTCTGTTTACTATGAGAGCGACCCCATTCCTTCTCTTGGATTCGTGCCCACAATAAAAGACATAATGGTCGCCGGAGTTAAATTCTCCCATTCCGGTGCACTTGAGCTCGCTGATACCCAAGATATCAATGTTCAATGTGTCCATTTCTCGCTTCACGACATCCAGTTTACCTTGCGTCATAGATCTTACATTCCATGTTGCTATGTGATATATCTCCTTGCAACATCGGACTTTCCGGTCGCTTCCCGACACATACACAACTGAGCGTCCTTTTGGCTTTAGCCCAGCCGCTTCATTCGTCCTGGAGCTACTAGGAATCGCCCTTTGTTCATCCCCAGTAACATGTGGGACGCCTTCCAACCTGGGGGGCTCATCTTCCGGCGCCATATCATTAATGGTATTATGACTGGCCATAGGGTTTTCTTGGCAGGAAATACTGGAGTGGGTTGCCATTACCTTCTCCAGTGAATCACGTTTTGTCAGAACTCTCTGCCGTGACCTGTCTATCTTGGGTGGTCCTACACAGCAGAGCTCACGACTTCATCGAGTTTCGCAAGCCCCTCCGCCACGACAAGGCAGTGATCCATGAAGGGGACACACGATCAAATGCTTTTTCGAAATCAACTTGAACCATGGCAACTCTCATGTTTAGAGCATCGCAGCACTCGAACACACTACGCGCTACATGAATATTTTTAAATATGCTTCTGGTCTTTATTCCACATGTTTGATGAGGTCCAACAATATCTTTTATGATGTATTGCAATCTCTTAGCTAACACCTTCATCAGAATTTTATAATCAACATTTGTTAACGTGATCGCTTGTAACTTTTAAAAGCATGGCTGGCTCATCAGTCTTGGGAACCAAGACCGTATGCGCGTTGCTAAACGAAGGTGGCAGATAACCCACATCAAAGCACTCCTTGAAAAGCCTATAGAGCATGATTGCTAACTCACTTTTAAGGCTCTTGTAAAAGGCTGCACTCAAACCATCTGGACCCGGGGACTTTCCGACATTCAATTCATCAATGGCCTTTTCTATTTCCTCCACACTTATTTCGTTCTCTAACTCTTCAGTAACTTCTTTGCCTAATATTGGCATCAGAGGCAAAAAGTTATCTCTAAACCCTTCTTCACTTGGTGCTTTGCTCGAAAACAGCTCACGGTAATGTTCCACGAAGGCGCTCGTAATTCCGTCTTGCTCATCATGCCTCTGCCCCTTGTATTCAATAACCGTTATCTCGTTCGCGCGCGCATATCGCTTTTCATCAGCGAGGGCGTGTTTTGTTGGCGTCTCGCCCCCTGAGCTGCATCGAAGGCTGTCCAACCTTCTGCTTTCTTACGTAGTATATGTTGACTGTAACCAAAATCTGTGAGCGTTCGCCAGCGCCGCCCTCATCCCTAGCGGCGAATGTGGAACATCCTGTTATAACGCGAGCGTCACGTGGCACGTAATCATTAGGGAGATCCGCAGCTGCGCGAGAGCCCTTTTACGCTACCTTATATATATATATATATATATATATATATATATATATATATATATATATATATATATATATATATATATATATATATATATATATATATATATATATATATATATTCGAGGCATGTCAAACTTGGTGAAGTGAGCGGTGTACGTTATGACATTTCGGCTGCAGGACAGGCCTTCGACGGACCGATCTAGGCAAGTTAACGGCATTGCGCTATAAATATATGCTAGGTCTATCGGTATGACTAATAACAAAACAAAGCTAAAATATATAGCACACATGCAGTTAGACTTGCGTCGGATGCAGAATATAACCCGTTCAAAATAACAATGAAATAATGAAGCTTGGCAACGCGACCTTATAAATAATGCTACGGAGCCCACGCATGCGCGAAAATGCATCACCGATAATCGAAATACCATGCAAACCAAGACAAGCCACAAAATTGCTTACATCTAAGGGGTCACAATACGTAGACTGCACGGAACTAAATCACTTGCGCGGTAAGAAAAACAAACAAGCCATTACACCAGGGAGTCCTTTCGTCACGATTAGAACATTTTTTTAACTAAGTGATAAGGATGCCAGTCATTTCCCTGCGGATATTTCGAAGCTGCAGAAATACTGGGGAATATATAGACAACTTAGCTTTCCTGCGCTTTGGTTTACATCTGACGAGACACCTTTAAACTTGTGAATAAAAATGATTCGCTGACTTCACAGTTGTAATGCCTTCTAAACTAATTTCCAATATAGAGACTTTAAATTGATCAAAGAATCACCTTCAATGTTTCATGCTTAGACCGTCGTAGGTTTGGAAAGCTTGTGTATGCGCCTTGTGACTCCTAAATTCTTAAAACTTAATCTAAAGGTGGCTGCAGATTGTCCTATACACTAGAACTGGAAGGCGGAACAATCAAGCAGGTAAGGTACATTGGCAGTAAGACAGATGAATTTGCCTTTAATTTTGTACTATATTTGGAAGCTGTGCTGAAAGCTACTGATGACATTTTCGTCTGGGAACAAAAGTATACAGCCGAGATTTACTGCATGTTGACAAGCCAGTAATTAAAATATCGCGTAAATTTTTAACACGTAGCTTGCAGTGATTTCCGGAAGACGGCTCATAGGCGGTCACACTACATCAGTTTTTTGTGATATCTAATGTCTGCTTAGATAGCCTGTCACGTTAAGAAAGGGTGCTGTACAAGGGTTAAGGGCGAGCACCAGTTCGATAGCCAAGCCAAAGTTCCAGCAAGTAGAATTGTCTTCGTCTGGGCAGTGCGATCATCATGGGCGGTGTTTCAGAAGACTGTTTCCGCAGAAAAAAAAACAGACAGGAGAGAGGGAAGGAGGGAGGGAGGAGGATTTTGGAAAGTAAGTATGGCGATGAGTGGAGGACTGCTTCTTTTGAGCCTGAAATTTTGAGCCTGGAACCGGTGACCCAGTAGCCTGAAAATGAATATAAAAAGTGGCAGCAGCGGGTAAAACTTCAATGCGGGGTGGATAATCCCTCATTCCGTAAACTGGTTCAATGATGACGCGCCTGTCTAGAATGAGGACCAAAGCACTGAAGAAGGTTAGAGAGGTAGCCCCTGCTCGCAAGCCGAGGCAATCTTTCGTTAAGTGGACTTGTCTTTGTCTGGACCCAGACGAATAAAAGTCCACTTGTCTTCATAGCCGCTGATTTGAACGTGTACCGCAAGGAAGAATTGATGAAATAATGCATAAAATCTTGTCAAATACAAGTAAATAGCCATAGTTCACGTGCGGCTGCATGTATTTGAAAGCATCCAAAAATCAAATGAACGTATCGTGCAGGCCTTAACCTGCGAAGTAAGTCTATGTTATAAAAAGTTAGATTTCATTTATGTACCACTTCAAGAAGTACACGCAATATCATCATAATAACCAATGAGAAAGTAGGGCAAATATGCTTCCTTCGTAATATTTCTTCTGCAAGTACTGAACTACAGAAGTCCACATCTTAAACTGGGTCGTGCGATGGCTGCATTTTCTGTCGCCTGCAAGAATATAACTTCTGAAAGGTCTAGATTAAGTAAGGGCTTTGTGAGCCCTTGCTGATACTTGAACTTTTCTATGGGTATCTTGTCTTTAACGCTCACAATAAAAAAATGCGGCCGTCAAGCACTCAGTTTAAAGCTTTAGGCGACCGTGCATGTTTGCATTGCTTGTTGAAGAAGATATGACTTTCAGGGAGATGTGTTTATCGCAATTTGATTTCTTTACCTGTCCTTTTTGCACCTTCATCCACTGCTCAGTTTTTCAAGTACGCGTTCAAGATATCGCGTGCCCAGGATTGATTTCTGGCTTTGTAAAGGTAATACGTAAAGATGAGGACGAAGACGAGGTCCGCGAACACGCTTCGGCGTGCAATGATAGCTGGAGCCTCATGCATAGGCATGAAAGACTAGCTTTTCCCTTACTACACTCTCCAATGCAGAGCGTCCAATAGCCTTCCAAGGCTTGTAGATAGACGCGCCTACCAGCTCACGTTTCATAGCGTGAACACTTATGTCCTCTTTTCTTGGCACAATGACTATACTGACTTCAAGAAGATAAAAGACTGCAGGGTTTTTGCCTCAGAATGCGTGGTGAAGTATGCACCCTCACACAAATATCTATTGCTAGTTCTGCAAGTTTTGGCTATCTTAATTGAATGCCAAAGACATAACCTAGCTCTCTCCCTAAGCAATAAAAGATCTCGGCGCATATCTTGATGCTGTCAGAAACACAACTCCTTACCGGGGACAGTGGCTCTTAAGCGATGTTTTATGGTTCTTCTGCTATATACTTCAGAAACTTCATGTAGCACAGATATGGGGCTGTGGCACTTTCCTTTCTTGTCAGTAGGCAATAAAAGTAATGTTTGGCCACTTTTGAGCAGGTGTGATTTAAGAGTTCTCCCTTTGAAGTGCTGTGGGGGTAGATTCCAGAATGCTCGAATTTTTTTCTTATACCTTGAATGTTGTTTTAAATCTGCCAACAGTTTTTTCAATGCAGTTAGTAAATATTTAATTCGACCCTCCGAACCTGATGTCGGTTTTCCGCTTTACAGCCACCAATCTTCCATTTGCCTTTTGATAACTTCCACCGTAGATTCACTCACTCGACCACTGGTGTATCTAGAACCTACGGCCTCAGGGAGAATGACTGCGCCTGCATCGATATCCAGAATGATATCATAAAATTAAAGATAATATGCTTAGTTGTTTCGATGTTTTACCGCATGTTCCTCATGTGTAGCTTCTTGCTTCAATTTCTTTTTGCAGTTGTATTTTCTATTGTATTTAGATCTAGCCTTAAAATGTAGGGCATTGTATATTGAGTTATCAACGTAATATTTCTTTCTTATCTGTATTTTTTAGTATCAATATATCAGCACGCTCTACTTCAGTTGCATATATTTTATCTAATTACAACTTTTTATGTTTTTTTGCCTGCTGTTCAACGCGGTCTATTTCTCCTTATTTCCTGTCTACCTGCTGATTAGCTTCCTAGTTCATTTCCTTCATTTTAAAACAATGCTCTTTAGATACAGCTATTTAAGAAGACTAGCTGCCCCCTTGTTTCTGTCTATATTCGGGAGGCGTTGCTCATATAACAGAAGCAAAGGTCGGCCCGCGGTCACTGTTACGCTGCCGTTTATTTGTTGCACGTCGCCCAACACTGGCAATTGATAATGTGGATGCATGGGCGAGTTGGTGTTTCATAGTTTTTAATACAGCGCAATGGAGCAGGACGTTACGCCTGTCAGTTGTAAGTCAGCGCCCGTGTGTGTTTTCTTTGTGTTCCCTTCTAACGTTCGCGTCTATCAAAGAAAATAACGGTTTGTAAATAGCCAGAAAAATGAGGACCAAGATTTCGCGTCGCGTAAGAGAAAAAGTAACCGTATAGTTTTTTTTTTTTTAAGAAGTCATACATTGCGAGTAAAAAAACCTTCTCATTAAAACATGAAACATATCACGCATCAAATTCAGTTATACCTCGTGCTCAGAAACTGTAAAGTACCAACTCATCAGAAGCCAAATGACAGGCGAAATTTGTAGTGCAATATCATCATCATGTCATGCCAAGACTCATTAGTCGAAAAATTGCGAAAGGGTTTCCGATCACAATTTTCAGGAAAAGCCCTTATTTCAAATAAGCCAAGTTGCAAATGGTACGACATGCCTTCGGAATTAATTTGCATAAATTGATGGTGCTGTTTTAGGCCAGTCTACCTGCTAAATTTAGATATGTGAAAGTTTCAGCAAATGCATTCTTAAACGATGCAGTTGTAAGTAGCATATATCGAAAACACTTCTCCATGCTTACCTGAGATGCTGCACAACACACTGGCTCGCCTGGGACATGCCACTGGACGCACACAGGAAGCAGGTCAGGTTCATAGTGTCATGACCTAATGAATTATTATGCATACAAAGTGAACTACTAGAGATGGGGATAGAAATACTAAATTAAGTCATGATTACGAAATAAAATAGTCTGCTATATAATATTTCATTATTACACACTGGAGAATGCAGTTATCTTGAATATTTTCCTTTGCTGCACGGATATTAGTCAAGGTAAAGCACTTAACCTTTATTTCCACTAATTTCCATCCTGTTTTCCCAGAATCACCATACAGTTGCACGACGTCGGAAATCTTGAATCGAGCAGTATATAGTCACTTATTCCGTGACTGATTATAAGATTTATTCGCTGCTTATACAGACAGCAATTTCCAAGTGTCTCAAAGTGCGATTAATTATGCCCGCGAATGAATTTTTCCCCATTTGTGCAAAGGTTAGAGCATGTTTGCTGTCGTACCCATATTTATGCTGGACTAATCAGAAACAAGATCTGTGCACGTGTGTACTGTGCTACAACATATTGAACCAGCGAGAGACACAGAAACAGAAATGTGCTAAGAAAAGCTTTTATTAGACACTATACATTGATATTTAGGATGACGAATGACAAAAACTGAAAACGTACACAGTTAAGAGACACTGCGCATAACATAGCTTATATTGAGGAAATACATCAAAATTCACTAATTACATTCCGAAAATAAAATAATAATTGGCTGATCGTAATGATATATACAGTTTTGAATGTCATTGTAACTGAAATTATACAGTGTACAATAATTTCATAATAAATATAGGTACAAACATACACAGCAATCACATGAACAGTGTGCATTACACATGTGCTTTGCTATATAGAGCTGTGAACTGATATAGATATTTACATTATAATACAAGTACCAAGGTGGACTGAAAACCACCCGGACACGTTCATTCGACACGGAAACCAAAGGCCGAGACCATTGGAGATGGAACTCTCGCTCCCTAAGGTAGAAAAGCTCCTTAGCCAGAAAGCTTACTGTCTCCTTTTGCATACGGGCCAGGACGGGGAAATTGCAAATCGGCGCCGGCTTGAGGCGACAGTCTCACAATGATTGTGCAATAACGCGAACACACCAGCTATTTCAGCAATCGCTCGAAGTGACTGCGAGGACATCTACCATTTATCTCAAATCGATTGATGGAAAGACTTCACAAACCGGCATGAAATGCCCTCCAAAAGATACGAGCAACGACGCATTGCTGGGCCATGTGACGGTTAGATTCTTGAAGTGGGCAGTTGGGGCACTGCGATGTCGGCGCAATTCCCCATCGTTGCAGCCGGTCTAGTTTCGGCAAACCCTCCACTCCATGCCAAGTCCCTAAATGCCCTGGCAGAAACGATGCTGTGTGTGGTAATCAAGAAATGGAATCCGCCCTTCACCTGCGTTGTGGAGGCCCTAGCGGAAAAAGTAAAGTTCCCATTGACTGTACTAATCTATTCGCCATGATGTCTAAATCCGGGCAGACATGGCTGGCGCGGCGCTGAGAGGCTACCATACACGAATAAAAAACTGGCATTCAGCAAGCCTATTGACTCCTGTTGAACGGTATATCAGGGACAAGGTCCCTAACACTTGTGCCTAAAAAATAGTAGGCGACCACCTGCGCTGGTCACTCTTCTCCTTGCAGCAAAAGAAGGTAGCGAAGACCCAGCAGCCGGCAACAGACAGACAAAGCGAAGGCGAACCCACCCTTCAAACGCTGCTGGCCGACTGCCGCACGGCATACCAGTTGCATCTTGGTTCTCCAGAAGTAGGACGGGACGTCTTGGGAGGATGTTCCTCCGGGCGACCTTATAGTGCCATGTCCTATCCTGAGGGTAAACACATCGCTTACTCCCGTCACGGTGGAGCCCCACGTTCATGTCGCATTCACTGAGTGTACAAAGCGTCAAGGTGTGCCTGACACCACGGCTGAAAGAGCCGCTGGAATCGTCCATATATACAGTTCCTTGTTCATAACCACGGATTTCTCCTTTACGTCCTTTCGCAATGCCGGTAGCTTGATGCGTGCCGTTTGCTTCTCGAAGGCTTCATGAATATTTGAGACGCCAGATGCGGTTGGCGTCACCCTAAGTTTCGTGAGACGACTAGCCGGCGTACCGAAGGATCCACAGGCTTTTGGGGTGCCGAAACCTGAGACGCAGACTGCAGCTTCTATCCCGGAACTCCATGCTAGGCCTGGACGCCGCGCACATTAGACGGATGCAGCGGTTCCGGCGATGATGTGGAAGGAGCTACGTCGACAGCAGAAGGCTCTCCTGAGGATCCGAGGACCACCGTGGTGTGAGCCGTGGTCGCGCATGGAACCACAACTTCGGTTGACCCGACCGTATGCTTGTCAAATGGCACTTCACCACTGCTAGCCGTTTCTTCCACCGGTGCACTAGGAGTAGAACTCGGCCTTGGGGCGCTACCTACAAAGGCTACATATGCCTCCTTCTGGGCTTTAGCTGACTCAGCTGGCTTGGCAGAGGGGGCCGGCACTTTAGACTTCAAGGGTGTGAGCGGGGAAAACGCACTTGCCGCCGCGTCCGAATAGAAACGGCGCACAGGGCATGTCACGGCCGGGCGGTCATCACCACAGCGTTGGGAAGACAGGGCACAACCTTAGCCTTGGTGACCATGGAGACTCCGGCGACCACGAAAAGGCGCTGAGAAATGCGCCCTAATGTGGTCCGAGGATCCATACCTCCGGCAAACACGCTACATACCTCTGTAGTCAAAGGTAATGCGATGGCCAGCGACACGTAGGTAGTAGGTACTGGTGACGTGGTTGACATCCCCATCCGCACATACCTCGTCGCAGTAAGAACACCTTTACGGGAGCCCATGTGGCCTGCAATGATTGGCAGAACTTTGCCATGTTGGCTCAAGACCTGGACGAACGTTTCGTTAAAAACTTATGACGGCAGGATGAGGCAGGCCACGGTGGTCACTTGTGGCACTACTGGAACAGTTGGAATGAGCTCGCTGCCGATGACGAAGCAGCCGGCGTCGACGATTAGAGTCATGGATATCATGCTCTTCTCTGTCACTTGACTGGACTTGTCGCGCATATGCTGCACCCAGTAGACTTCAGGTAAACCAACTATTGAGGCCGCCGCGTCAACAACGGTCTCGGGACTGGTCACCTTAGGGAAAACTATATCGAAGTCTTCGATGAATTCCATGGCGTTGCAAGTGCCATGGCGACCAAGTCACGGAACACCCGCGACGTGAAACACGCAGGGACGCCCGCTCAATGCATTTGACAAAGCCAATCCCAGTACACGGGGACATCCGGGGACGAAGATCTGACGAAACAGTATCGCTGTAGAAACAGAAGTACACGGGACAGCGCTGGACTAACAACTGAGGTATATTGGAGGGAACGGCTTAAGAACCAAATAACGTATGCTTATGAAACGTTCACAAGAGGACAGGTAATCTAGATTCAACACAGTATTGTGAGGACAATGACAACCATAGGCCCGCACACCTTCATTTGTGTCGCCGATTAGCTGCATGCGCACAGTGTTGGTCAAACATCTAACCTTTTTTACTGGTTAGTAACAGTAACGGAGCACAAGCGCACCTGTCACTGCTTTGCATCCTAATATGTAGGGTCCCCCCCTCAAACTCCCTTTCCTGCCTGCTCTTTCCTTTTCAGATTACTGAAATACTGTCAAGTCAGGAACAAAGTGGCAAGGAAGCTTGTTTCGTATGAGATGTTTTTCAGTGAGTTCAGCTGTTCACATGCGCGGTCAATCACGCTTCAGCTAGTTTGGCCCGTACATACCCTACCGCAGTCCAGCGCTGTCCCGTGTACTTATCTTCTGGTGTTTGTGCCTTTCGCTAGTTCAGAATGGTAGATTCTCACCAACTGCACCAAAGGCTAACCATGCACTGTGCTCCTGATGCAGTTTTTCTAAAACATATATATGAGTTTTTCTACGGAAATATTATTTTTTATAATGCGCCTTCATTACTCAGCAGCTCAAGGTCAGTACAGTAGTCGTAGAAAAATCTTTTTCGAGAAAAGAATGTGTAGTAGCAGTTTAATAATAAGTTAGGAGTTTTCACTGCATTTCAAATTAGCCTGTTTCAGCAAAGCGCTTTCAAGTAAGGCGCTTGAGTCTCGGCATTTGTGCTCTGAGTAGTGTGAAGTTAGCCTGGTACCCTCTTTTAACTGCAAAAGGACTCCTTTAGATCAAATGTGAATTCTTAACGGATATAGAAATAGCAAATGTTTTTTGAAAATGTTTTGTATTAATAAGGTATTCCGAGAGGACACAAGAAAAAAAGTACTAAAGTGGTCTAAATAATATGCAAAGGAAAAGCCTTGCGGGGTGAAAACCTTCAAGAAGTGGTACAGCCGCGGTAGACACTATGTGTGCCAACGGCGTCGGCCTGCAGAACGGCTGCGGGACAGTCCTGCGGCGATCGCGTGGGTGGTGCTAGGGTATGTAAGCACTGTGAAGACAAGTTCCTCCCTGGCTCTCGTGCGCCTATGGCATGCGCATACCGCACATGACTTTTATTAAGCGCATATTGCGTCCGCACGAGATGAAGGGAGATCCTCTCCTTATAGTCCATACCCTCGCACCATCCGTGCGAACGCCACGCGGCGGCACCGCGGCCACTCCGCCGGATGAAATCGTGGGCCGCGAATTTTTCATTGCGACTATACGTACCGAGGCCCACAATTTGATGTTGGGCAAGGGACAACCGAAGTAGCAATTCGCCCCACCGATTACTACTTTTGCTAGATAAAGTAACATTTCCTGTTTCTTGTTAAGAAGTTCAGGATGAAATCAAAAAATAAAGTTATTGCTCTACACTATGCAAATGACTACGAAGTTCTATTTATGAGTACTAAGTCAGTTACACAAGGACGTCTACTTTAAATTTAAATAAAAGCTATATCATTGAACGTTACCTTTTTTTTTCGGTGCTTCATCTAACCAAAATTTGAAAATCGGCTTTTTGAGATAGCAGAGCGGAATTTTATGATATATCACTTTTACCTGCCTAGTGCATAACTACTGCTTAAAATTGCAATCTAGCGTCTACTTTAAATTGAATTAAAAGCAACATCACTGAACCTTACTGGTTGTAGTGCTTCATCGGATCAATATTGAAAAATGAGCTTTTTGAGCTAGCAGAGCGATATGTTTTACATATCATTTCCAACTGTCAAGTGCATAGCATACAGCTTGGAAATACTATCTAGCCGTTTCGTAAGAAGTATTAAAAGCTCCCTTTTTAATATATTTCCGTTAGGCTAAATATTTATTTTAAGGCTTACAACACACCGTGACTAATATCCATATCAGGTTTTACAATGCAGAAAATGCCATTGTTTTGCGCTGCTTCAAAAATAATATTACGTCCTCACGGGCGCCATAGCTCTGAAGACTCGTCAAACGCACTGTTCTCTCGCCTTCCAGTCTCTATCTAAGTTTGTTTGCTGGTCACGTGCTCTTTTCGCAGAGCCGGAATAGGAGCAGACAGCAGACTGAGAGCATTTTGAAGGCGCACGGCTGTGCAATTGGCACTGCTTGGCGCGCTGTTTCTGGCCGTTCAGCTTTCGCATGTAAGCAAACTCACGTGCTCTTTTCGCAGAGCCGGAATAGGAGCAGACAGCAGTCAGAGAGCATTTTGAAGGCGCACGGCTGTGCAATTGGCACTGCTTGGAGCGCTGTTTCTGGCCATTCAGCTTTCGCATGTAAGCAAACTCAAATTTCTCTCCATAGAGGTTATGAGGGATGTCCACAACGCTCTAAATCTGATATGAATATTACTTACGTACTCGTTAGGGAACACACAATTGAAGAGCATTGCATAATCTGCATTGGAGTAATGTGTGGATGCTGCTCCATGTTTGCTCCTAGTTGCTTAATTCACTTCTTGTTGACCTATTTTAATGCTTGGTAATTTTAAATTGCGCGCCAATCCCTTCCTATGCTGTTTTTCGGCTCTACTTCCGGTTGCGCGATGTCACCTTCTCTACTCACATTACTTCACTTGTTTACCCATTTTAGTCTGGTACTTTCAAACTGCTCGCCAATCCCTTCCTAAGCCCTTTTTCGGCTCGATGTCAAGTTGCGTAACGCCATCCTTGATGTCACCTTCACTGACCGATTTAATTAACTACTTTAGTATTTGATACATTAAAATGTGCCGCCTAGACAATGGCTAATGAACCATTTTAACCTTTACTTTTACATTTTTGTCTCCAATTATTACCTACTTAACCTATAGGCCTAACTATTTTTCGGACGTACCATTACGTCACCTTCTCTTGATTGACACCACTCATTAAACTCGACCAATTCTCAATTACTCACAGCATGCTGCGGGCAACTTTTACAATTTTTGCGTATAGTAATTGCCCAATTACCCTTTGGCCTAATTATTTTTTCGGACACAGCATTCGTTCCCCTCTATCAAATGGCACCGCTCATTGAACTCTACCACTACTCAATTACTCACAACTGCTGCGGACACGAATTTGCTGACGCGTTGTGCGGACAGAGCTCTGTGAGCATAGCGAAGAAATGCTTACGGATTAAAATATTCTATGGCGGGACTTCTGGTTTTAGGTCCTGTTGAACGTTTTTGGTGCTATTAAATATTTCGCTAAGGAAATAGATAATGAAAATTCAAATACTCATTCTGCAAGGGAACTTTGTTAGTGCATGGCATCGTTGAGGTGCTAAAGTGGCGAATATCGGAACACTTTCAAATGCCTTTAATTGATATATGTATTCTTGCCACTCTCGACTCTGCTGTGGCTGGACGGGCAGTCCACCAGACTAGGACCTCTAATGAAGGTGCTAAGTTCAGAAAAGAATGGCTGCAAGATTTAGGTGTCGAGACTAAATACAGGAAGATCCAGAACTAAATGAACACTTTTTATGTCGTTTAAGAGCCGTTGGTGCCCATACGTGAAACTTTAGTAATTTGCAGCGAGTATTTCACCATTCATATTCAACTGAAGAAGCCCAGTCTAGTCGCCTACAACCACGGATAGGAGAAAAGCTGTATGCTTCGACGAAATGAACAAGTACTGCTTGCGATGCTACAAGCTAAGATAGCTTCTTCGAGCGGGCCGAGCTTTCTGTCTCCATGCTGGTTTTTGTGGTTGGACGCAGGTATGGTACGCAGGTTCCATCAATTGATTATTACCAAACATGAAGATGGATTTATATATCAACAACGATGACGAATCACGTCATCACTGTTCCAGATAAACTCCGAAGCAAAGCAAAGCAAATGCCGCTCAAATCAAAACGATTTGCACGATATGAAGGCATACGTTGTCAGCAGCGCTAGAACCTTACCTATTACCGGTGGTAGGGGAGAACAATTGCCCTTAAACTTCTCGTAAACGATAGTTAACCAGACAGCGTATTTGTGCGGCCGTCGGCAGTTTATAGTTGGGAAGGAAACAAGTGCTCCTGCAGCTTAAGTTAAAACCTATAGAACAAAACCAATAGAAGGGAAGTAGTCGTATTTTGAAGTTTCGAGATGTAGGAGAACAAGGTATGTCTTATTACATTCGTAATATAATATACATTCGTACAAACCTGAATATGTGTTTCAGGGGTTACAGTGGTCGACTTCTGAACACACGTAAGCGGAACCAAATCGCAGTCGCGGCGGCCGCCATTTAATGAATATTGAGAAACGCAAGGCGCCCATGTTCTATGAGATATCGGTCAATTTTAAAGAACCTGAGGTGCTCGAATTTGATGAAACTTCCGGGGCCCTCCTCGAATTGCAAACCTCATTAAGTGAGTCGCGTCTGAACGTTAAATTCATTAAAAACGCAGCAAAGCTTGTGTACAGACTCAGTAACCGAATGAAATAGGTTAAAATACCTTTTTATGCAAACAATAAATTTAATGGAATTATGCAGGTGTTTGGGGCTTCATGTAGCGGTTGCTCTACTTTTGATTTTTAAAAACTGGTCTTATCCTCTCACAGTGGATCAATAGGGATTCCCAAGAAGTAGACCGCAGCAGCCATCACGGGCTGGTGTCGCAACGGGAGCACAATTCATGCGCATCGCACAAGTGAAGCAGCCACCTTTTCGCACGGTACGTCGCCGTCTTCCTTTGCTTCCAACCCTGCGCAAGTCAGTGTTAATTAAAGACTACGCAGGCACACTCACACGCAAAGGTAACATTTCCACGTGCGGCCACAGCTGCTCAAACAGCCCTTCTGCGCCGAATGAACTTTTCTGGTTGCGCTGCCTTGTTTCTGAGAGAAAGAGCAGGGACGGAGAGCAAATCCTGACGTCAGCGCTCCCTGTCCAGATCCGGAGGTATCTATTACACCGCAAATTTAAGCACAAAATGCTAATCAGGTCGCTCTGGTAGATGCACTAAGCCGCAAAGCACCGATCTGTCAGTATTTTCTAACTTACGGATCATTTCGCAGAAAAAAAGGAAACTCTCAAAATGGAACGCTATATTGATCCTTAAGTTGGTTATAATGTGTGGATAAAGATAAGATATCGCTAGAAAGAGGAGCTATTGATTACAGTTGTGTAGTAAATACCTCTAGGAAGCATAATTACAGGGCGAAGTGTGAATTATGGATGATGAGTCTATAGATACTATTATGGAATCGTGGTGAGGTATGTGTGAAAAAAGGAAAAGTTACGTTCAGTGGGTAAGCGCTGAAGGCCGAAAGCATTCGGCAATAAGAAACATGATTCTAGAATTGAAATGTGAACGCCATGGAATGAACATGGTTGCTTTTGAATTTCACTGATAGGAGCCGACCAGCATGCGTAAGGAGAATGTACAAGGTCTACCCTTCCAACTAAAACTTATGGGGCAAGAAATTAGGCAAAATGAAAAGGCTAAAGTATAAGTTGCGCGCAACGCAGCGACGAGGGTAAGAAAGATGATACAGGCAACTTTGCGAGATGTACTGAGAGAAGAAGATATAGAGAAAGCGAAAGTCTGGTGGGGAGAGGCAAGGCACGTTGAGATGCTTGCAGTGGCGTTAAGCGTTATGCACAGGAATGTGCAGAGAATCAATAGTAGAGGAAACACGGATGCGCGTGGCCTTCAGGCTTTGCAAAGCTCTGCCGCCACATGAAGGGGACCGAGGAGAGACAGAGGCAGATAAAACTGAGGCAGAGGTAATTCATTTCCCAACAATGTTGGCAATATAAAAGCATCAATTATTTCTCCCTGAAATTTATTTCTTGCGGCACTTATTTTTTTACCCACATTCAATAATTTCGCTCTGAAGTTGAGAACTGTTGCACAGTATTCTCTGGCACAAGTAGCCAAGACACGATAGTCGATAGGGGGGAGCTAGTTTGTACATGTTCCTTTCCAAAGATGTAGCGCAAACATGCCACACTTAGAAAGAGACATACAGGACAGGCGCAAGGTCCCGGGTGTCATTTCTGAGTGTTTTCCGCTTTGGCGCTGCATCTTTTAAATAAAGCCAGGAGACGGCCTGCTCTAGGAACGACTATCGCCAACTCCAGCCTTATTTTAGAGCAAAGAACTCCTACACCCTTCAGGAAATAAACAATATAGAGCAGAAATGCCCCTCCATGGTAACGTGTAAGCATAACGTGAAGAAAATACCTTTGGAGGCATCAAGGGTAACATACAAACGCCACACAAACCTCAGAGATATTACATTACACTATATACTCGACAGCAAGCATCAAACAAAACCACATTCTTCTTCGATACCCTCGTGAAAGATGTGCAATCATTTAAAAATGGTCATCGCGCTCGAAAATTTTGCAAGCGATTTTACTTTTCAGATAACAGGACCTAATTAGATATCGCCAAACCTTTTATACCTTCTAGACTGCTCCTTCTGCCATAAACAATACACGGAAAGAAAGGAAGCGAAGAGGTTTAACGTTCACAGGAAAGACTCGGGCAAAAACCTGCCGAAAGCTGTTCTTCAACATTTAAATCAAAATGGCCATATTTTTTTATTAAATGTAACTGCCTGTTCACCTATGAGGCTACGGAAAAGAAGGAATGCATTTCTTATCCACGAATCTGGAACATCCGCAAACAAGATGGGGCGAATATCCGAAATGAAAATTGGAATCTCTTAGATCTATTCTCTGTACCCTAATTGTTCTGGAAGACAAGCATGTAAAGCGTGAATTATACAGTTTATTCACATCGCGCGAATCCCATCTCAAAGCCCAATCCCCATGCGTTTTCCCAAACTTTTTTTGTTATTTTCACTTGATAATTTGCAACACTTTGAATTCTTCTATTCTGGTAATGATCCGATTGCAGGTATGGCTTACCCATATTTATTATTTTTAAATCTTCGTTTCCTATTGTTCTTTCATCTTCCTCCTTTCTTTATCTTACATTATTAGCCTATGCTAGTGCTTAGCCAGTTCAAAAAAGCTCTTCACAGTATTTCACGACAGCTATATCGTTTAGCAGTTCTCTTTGGAAGGCTTATCCCATTCCAAGAAAAATATCCCAGCATCCATTTGCTCATGATGCTGACTGATCATCTACCTCGCATTGTACGTCTCCTTGGTGCTGCCGCCTTTTTATTTTATTTTCCAGGTGGCGGCATCATCAGTTCTAGGTTGGTAAAAATTTGTACCCAAGGAAACATTCCTTCATTTCTTGTCCCACTTCTGCAACAGGGAAACGAACAGTATATGTATGGCGAAAAATTTTTGCTCTTTACAACAAGAAGAGGTTTAAAAATGATTACTGAAGCATAGTACGAGAAGCATAAATATTAACAACAGAGCTCGTTCCTAAAATAACGTCTCGTTCACTACTGTACACGCTACAGAAGGTCGTATTGCGCTAGAAAAGGTGTTTATGTACCAAGTTGATATTTATTAATGGATCTTGCGACGGCGCTTAGACAACCCGAAAACACAGATGGAGTGGCGCGTTGCTGAAGCCAATTACGCAAGTTCACTCTGTGCACTAAACATGTTTACGCTTTTTGAGGTAAGGGTATAATAGTATTGGCTACATAGCTCAAAAGTGCTTTTTTGCAAAGAGTTCGATTAAGCACGCTCTATAGAACTCACGCGCGCCCGATTTCAGCTTCTTTGAGAAGTGCACATTAAGCACTCACATGTCGTCACTCCGTAAAGAACACCTATAGCTGCATGCAGAAGGAGCAATGTGTGAACCGTAAATTTAATCTGGCAGGCCGACACCATTTTTACGATACCGGCAGATAAACAGTGCGCTGCAAGAGCTGAACTCTGATTCTGAAAACATTACTCTTTCCTACTCTCGCGACATTAGCTTTTTTCTTTTTTCGTTACCTATCGATATGGCTGGCTTAACCAGAGAGGGTCGATGAATGCCCTCGAAATGTGGTATTTTTTTTCGCATCTATCCCGCTTCCATATCGTAACCATTCTACACCCGCTTCGCTAGTAAGATTTCGCCCTCCAAATTGCTCGTGAAGGATATAAATGCGTTGTGCAATTTTATTTTGCGTTCTTCTCTGCCTGATTGATTTTCCCGTCATTTCATCGTTCTAGAACACACCCAAAATCTCGGTTGTTTTCCGCACGATATAACTTCGCTCGCCACAGACACTGCCGCACTGAATAAAGGATACAAGCCCCGGAAAAGTATGACAGCGTTCTTCGGCACAATTTTTAGTCCCTGCAGAACATGGACTAGTGTTTGGCAATCGTGATCGCAGTAGCTCGTTCCTCGAATGACGAGCGCCATATTGAATAGCCGACTTCGTGTCAACAAAGAAAAGTGTCTATGTGGAAAATTTAATGAAATAAAATGCTGTAGAGCTACACTGTACTGAACTTAGCTGGCTTCTCCCTAACCGCGGAGAAATAATTTCCTTGGCAATTTAAAACTTGTTTTTGTTACCGCAACCCGGAGGCTAGGAAAAACCTTTCGAACTTGTGCCAAAACAAATAATTATACACCTATTCGCGCTCGCGAACTTCGTCTAATAGGTTAAGCAAAAAAATCATATCCGAAAGCCAGGAAACATTGTGTTCCTCGAATAAATAAACAAATTGCAAACTACAACGTGAACTGTAAGTTGAAGAGCAGAGCGCGATAACAGATGAGAACCTCCACTCAACTCGACATGGACTATTTAACATTCGCTTCGAGGCCCCTATCTTTTAATTCTTTACTGAGTGAAGCAGCGCACAACTCCTTGCGCCAGTTGCGACAGGAATATTATGTTTTCCTCCTGTTTTTTTCAAGGCCAGTACCGCCTAGCTCCTTCGTGCGCAATCCGCCATTAATGCCGGTTCGGGGCACTATTCATTCTCGAAGCGCTTTCGCCATCCCTTCCACGTGCTCCTTGATTATTTTATTCCCACCGTTGGTCCTTCACTCGGCGGCTAAAGTTTCATGGCGTTGGTGCCAGTTCAAGCTAAGCTGGTGATAATTCCTGTTATGGCTCCTGACGGCTGTATGCATTGGGAAATTTTTCAGATTAAGTTTTTAGAAGTTCGCCATGTGGCCGCTGACACCTGCGTTCTGTTGTGTTGGTCTCCGTACTTAAAAGGAAAAGAAGAGCAGGTAAAGTATTCGCAGCGTTTTGCTACCAGCAGACGGTGATGATAGCACGCCTGCTGTGCGTCGACAAGAATGCATAGAAAGCGCGCCTACAAAGCGGATGCTGGATAGCCCATGTCGAGATGCGTGGAGTTTATCAAGCACTTGCGCTATGTATTCCGTAAATAAAAGCCTATTCAGTTTGTAAGTTTCCACCCAACTTTATCGCGATTAAGCTATTATTCTTGACTTTTCGAAGAGAAAAGCTTCCGTTGCGTAGAAGTGCGACAGCCGCCTGCGTTGCTTAAGGGACCTTATTTCTAAACCCTTCCTTCCACTATCTTTTTTCAACGGAATGAAGATATCACGTTCGTTCTATATAACGTGTAGGTGTAGGTCTCCCAGATGGTGTGGGGTCAAAACATCGTTGGCCGAATGGAATTTTGTTGTTACAGCTTTGAGGGGCTGCTGAACGTACGCTCTTCAGCTGTCGCGAGAAAATTGGGCTAGCAGTGTATACCGTAGCAATCAATGCATAACAATGTATTGAGTCTTTCGGTAGGTAGAAAGCCGGAAATGCAACAGGCCACCCGTTACAAAGCTAGCGTAACCGCCGCTCATCCCAAGGCTCTACCGGATATCCGCATTGAGGCTTCCTGCGAGACAGTAATATGTGCGCAGTTCGGAATCGCGTGAATACCCTCTGCCCTGACCTCAGGAAATAAAGCTCTTGGCATGCACACTTCGTGCAACAAAACCTAATGCCGAACTCAAGTGCAGTCCGATTTTTTGTTAGTTATTATTCAGTCAGTGAATTCTTTACTTATTTGCCATTACTGTAAACAAGTACTGAAGAAGACAGAACAATTCAGGAGCAGAAAACTATGACAAAGGGTTACCGGATCAAATAAAGCAAGGAGTTCCGAAGAACGGCTCCTATCCTGCTTTGTACATTTTAACAGAATTTTATTCTTCCTTGTTTTTCCTACTGGGCATATTCCCGTGGATAGGCGTGTAAAGTCTCCCCAATGTATGCCCCCCAAGAACGTGTTGCAAATGAATCCAAACGAGGTTAAAAAAAAATGTCAATTCGCGCCCTTGACTCAGAGCTTAAGCGTCCCGTAATACTTTGCCTTGATATGTTTTAGAAAATGTTCTGATCATATATCATATTGCAGATAATACGATTTCTTTATAGCAAAAGATGACCTAAACGCCGTTTCTGATCTCATTCGCCACGTCCGAACTTTTTAGACATTGAAGACTCGTCGCATAATTTCAAAATGTCCGTGGCTAGCCAATGCTCCCACTGTGGCTAGCATTGAAAACAACCTCATCGAAACTGCAGCGGTTGGAGCGTGTGCGTGGTGTCCACCATTCGTGCCTGCTGACGTGACTGTTCCTCGAGAGGCTACCTTGATGCCCGGGATGAACTCCGTCAATACGGCACAAAGTGACTCCTAGCTCGAGCCTAACGGCAAGGGGCGATAGCTATAATCATCTGCATCGCTACGAATCTTATACGGCTCACTACTCGCACCATTACGAGCCGAAATTTGAGTTCCGTTAGTCACCACCACCTGCCCGCTCTTCCCGGCGTCCAGCCCCAAGACACGAGACAAGAAAATACCGTCGATTATAGAATGGACCCTGCCTTCTTGGAGGCTTCCAGTGAACCAGGTTTCCGCCGCACAGCCACCGCCGCACAGCTATCGTAGCAGCATTGAGGGGCACAGCGCTCGGTACTGCTTCAGTCGTACACTAATACGCTACGATCGCCCTGTCAACCCAGCTCAGCCACGTATAATTTCTGTCTTTATTCTTCGCAATGCCCTCTGCCTTCATACAATTTTCCGCTGACCAATGGACCACATCGTCAACTCTTCTGTTTCTGACTGCAGCTTTTGACCAACGCTTTTCGTCACCACGGCCACAGCGGCGGTCTGTATCAGCTGTGCCGGAAAACTTGAGCCAGCGCGGCCGCTGGAGGTGAGGCCGTTGGAGAATGTGGGCTGCCTACAGAAGTTCTACCTCTGTTATATTGTTAAACACCTCTATTTCTGTGTTTGTTGATAATGTGGCGACAATAACTTTAGTTGATACGGGGTCATCCATTTCTATTATGAGTTTATTTTTTAGAAGCCCTTAAGGTGAAAGTTATGTTTATGTAGAACAGAAATGTGAATTTTCCGTGTGCGGGTGGGGAGGTGTTGTGCCCCCTAGAAATGTGCAGTGCGACAGTGCGCCTCGGCAGAAGGTTATTCACAGCGGAGTTTGCAGTGCTTTCGCGATGTACGCGGCAATTCTCAGTATTGATTTTTTCCTAATGTGTTGTGCTACGGTGGATTGTCGCTCCGGAGACCTCTGCGTGGACAGCTCCCTTCCGCCTGGACGCCTCTTTAAAGGATTCTCCAGAGCAGGAGGTTGTGTTTTTGTGTCCCAGGATACTAATGTACCACCCCATTCTATGATGTGCGTCCCCGTTTTGTACCCCAGTCGTACTTCCGACACCTGCGATGCTACGGTAGCACCGCTTTAGTTCAACTGTGTCAAGAAATTCATTGTTGTTCGAAACTGCGTGCTGTCGGTGGTCAAGAGTGGCTCACTCCTGTGGTCCATCAATTGCTCTTCGCAACCGGGCCTCTTGCCCGTTTGTCTCGCATAGCCAATATGATGCTGCTCGGTCAGTGGTTTTCATAGAGATCTATGGATACCAACCTATGTGACTTAAATTGGCATATATGTATGTGCTACCTCAATGATGTCATTTTTTTCCGTACATTCCATGAGCACCATGAACGTCTTGCGCTTTTACTGGGCTGCCTGAAGAAAGACGGTGCCGTATCGAATGCGAAGAACTGTCTCTTCAGTGTATGGAAAGCATTGCTTCTTGGCCACTTTGTTGATCGTGAGGGCGTCAGACCTGACCCACAGAAGACCGCGGCAGTTACGTCATTTCCAAAATTTTATTATGTAAAGGAGCTTCAGTTTCTTCATCCCTATTTGGAGGTGGCTACAGGCCTATCAGGCTTTCTAAATTCAATTATAAGATTTTGGCAAAACTGTTCTCAATAGAGCTATAGCTTCCATTGTCTACTTTGACTCGACCTAATGGAGCATCAGCCTGGATGGCCGGTCAGCATTGTCTAGTCTGTAGTAGCGTCATAATGTTCTGTCGGTACGACATAAATGTACTACAGGACTATATACTACCGAAAGGTCCAACAGAAAAATCTACAGAACTATATAAAAGTACTAGAACACGCAGAATATTTGTTGTATTTTGGGCACAGTTCTTTATTTGGTTTCGACTGGGAGGTGTCACATCGACATGAATGCTACCCACGTACAAGTAGCTGCTCCAAACTTACGAGTGAATATTTGAGAACGTACTTTGGCGCTTTTGTTTGATAGGCACTGTCTTCGAAGTCAGAATAATCAGCGGCCCCTTTCATACGGGTGAAAACTGGCCGGTGATACTTTTTGTCTATGACGCTTCACCGATAATTTTCCCCAGCTGTGTTCGGCAGCGCATGTCAAGAAGCGGCAGTCGCGGCGTCCCAGTTTCTCTAGCCTTTGCCTTCGAGTTCATTTGGGTATCTGTAACCATAGTGCCTATTACTGAAAAGATAGCATGTTTACTCATCAGCGCTACGCCCGTATTTTTGTCGACCACAGATTCTCCATTCTTGGCGGCACTCATAACTAAGAAGCTCATCCTCGCTAGTAAACTCTATTATGTGCTCCATACTATTCATTGCATAAGGCAGCATAACGACAGAGAGCTTATGTCTGTGTGGGACTATGTGGGACTCGTCGTTTTAATCTTTGAGATAGGATACCTTTTCCTCTAAGTGCTGATGGCCTTAGCGGAACCCGCCTCCGTATCCGACAGAGGGTTTAACAGTTCATGTCTTTCATGACACCTTGCAACCGTTAGCACATGCGCTCTTGAAAGATTATACTGTTTATAACTTTACGAGCCTTGACTGACTATTTGCTTTTTTCTTAACGTGCGTGTTTATGAAATTTATTGCAAAAGATGTATTCGGCTGTTTGTTTATTGCCAGTACGTTTTGGTCCCCAGTTTTTGGCTTTTTTATTTTCAAGGAAATGTTTTAAAAAAAAAACTTAATTTTTTACTTTTTCTGTTCATTAATATATCACGTTTGCTCATTTTGTTTCATTAGTACACTACGTACTCCTGCGAGGGGGTAGAACGCTTTTAGCGCAATGGTGCAAATAACTTCTACATAAACTATGCACCGAGAGATCGCTTGCTAAACATGGTTAGGCCCACAGTGCGTTTTTGTGTGTATGGGGAATTTTTGATGTTCTAGTGCTAAAAAATCTAAGATTGTTTCATTAGTTGAAAATATGCAAAGATGCAATACTCTTCTGAGATATCCATGAGTAACACTGAAAGGGAAGCTTAATTTGACAATACCATGCGATGCTTATCCACTCTGCAATTTGCTAATGATCGGTTAGGCATAGCTTTTCTAACTGGCTTACACATGTGCTCAAAAAGACAAATGATAGGCCTATGTTCTAAATATTATCTTTCTGCACAATAAAAGTTCTGATGATGATTTTTAATAATGCCATTTGTATTCACACATTGAGTGGGCAATGTAGCGGTATTTTCGTTTAGTTATGTGCTCTACACTGTGTATTTTCTTGTGTGTTTTGCCTTGTTGTGCCGTATTTTGAATTATGCTCATCTGTCATCTCTGTCCTAAATGTGTACAAGATTCTTGACCTTAATTAACACAGTTTTGTTGGAACAAATCCGGTCGTTACACTTGACGCTGCTTACGTGCGAGAAGGCTAAAGCAATTTGTGAGGGCAAGTTTTTTTTCATACAAGTTCTTTCTGCGAGATATTTCAGCTGCGTGCAACGTTATCCATGAAGATCGGCGCACGTTTGGAAATTCAATATACAACGGGAATATAGAAATTCTTCGGAGCAGCAAGCGCAGCTCACTTGAGCTCCATTCTTCAGTTATCGTACCTCTCCCGCGTCTGCGCATACTGTCACCGTGCTCTCTCATCTATGCAAGACGCTTCGAGTTGAAGAGGCGTTTGGCCACGACTCTGGACTGACGCGACCCAATATACAGGCGGGAACACACGTGTAAAAAGCGAGTTCGATTCCAATTCGCGGCGACGTTCCGTTGCCAACACCATAACACCGTCTGGTCGAAGCTTGCCGCCTTCGTTCAACAGGGTAAACGTCAACGGCTAACTTCAAGTGGCAACCGCGCCGGCGGCCGGCTAGAGCAAATTCGAAGACTGCAAAGTCATGACAATGTCAAACCTTTCTTTCCAGTGCCCTGAAGATATTGGAGAATCTCGACCCGTTCAACCCAACCCGCCAATGCTGCGATCCGACGCGGCTTGTACCGGTCATTGAGTGTCGGTAAAATTCGTCATTAGATGCAGGACTGTCAATAATGAATAAATCATTGGGATCGTTCGCCATGGTTTCGTATTCCGAGATTGCGTAGTTAACGAAAGTGTCGATCTCTCCCCGACCTCGAGTCATTTGATCGGTGGAAACACGGTAACCAGATGCCACTACCATTGCCGGTTTCGGCATTTCCACCAATCAGATGATTCGAGGAAGGGGAGAAAGCGGTAGTTGCTTTTGAACCCAGTATTGATTTGAAGGCACAAATGGCGACGAGTTCTTTTTTTTTAATGCTGCCATTTAGATACTATTTCCCTGTGCGACCAGACCAATTTATTCTATCTTCACTGCTCAATCCTCGCGTATATCGAGGTTATTGCTATTGTATTATCAGATTGGTTTCCCACTATAGCAAGGATAAAAGCTGAGCCTTGACTACAGCGTTGGCCCTTTCCGAATGACCGTCCTGTATCGAATTCATGCGAAACAAGATATGCCCAGCTGAAATAAGACAATAGAAAAAAAGTTCTGCCATGCTAATATATATATATATATGTGTATATATATATATATATATATATATATATATATATATATATATATATATATATATATATATATATATATATATATATATATAGGAGGCGGTAGATGTAAGGATATATATATATATATATATATATATATCCTTACATCTACCGCCTCCTGACCAACCCTTTATTTCCGCCGCCGCATTTTAGTTGCTTTAGATATAAGATAGCCGATACCGAGGATAGCAAACACATTTTAATTGTTTTGGATATGTAACAAAATACCCATATAATACTACTACGTAAACGAGAGAACACGCTGTAGAAGCACGATCACCATTAACCGGACGTTTCGGACAGGGCCCTGCCTTCGTCAAAGACAGACACCGGCCGCACTGCCCGATCACAGTATAGTTTTTCTAATGTGTGTATCTCGTTTACATTTATGCCCTACCGCAAGCATTCAAGCGTCAACCGCCTCCGTATATGCAATATAAACGTTTATACTACATACATACATACATACATACATACATACATACATACATACATACATACATACATACATACATACATACATACATACATACATACATACATACATACATACATACATACATACATACATACATACATACATACATACATACATACATACATACATACATACATCATACATACATACATACATACATACATACATACATACATACATACATACATACATACATACATACATACATACATACATACATACATACATACATACATACATACATACATACATACATACATACATACATACATACATACAACAGATATGCCTGATGCAGCTCCCAGTGAAGGCGACGTATGCTTTTTCTGTTAAGAGTTAACTATGCGTTCTTGCATTCAAATTCTAGAAGCTTTAAAAAATTGTCGAGGGGCACACCTGGTGAGGCCTAAAGGAATGCTCCCCTGATTTTCCAATGTACTCCTTCACGGCAAATAAAAGTTCAGCTTGAGGAGCATAGTAAAATATATCCTCAACTTCAACGGAAAACACGCTACCGGGCCTACGGTCTTTCTGGAGAAACTGTGTTGCTTCCTGGGACTTTTTAGCAAGGAAAGGATCCTCAAAATGAATCAACTTAAGGTTTTCAACCCGAATCGACTGAAACATTGCTGAAAAGAGCCATTTTCACTAATAATAGTTCTAAGGGGATACTGTGTTTATGAGTTTTTCCAGTGAGACAGACATTCAGGTCGTTTCCTCTGCAAGTGGAAATATCGTTGGCTAACTTAGTCAAATTGAGCTCTTTGCTGAAGTTCATGAACTTCGATGTTCTAAACGGATTCCAGGGCTTTTTTCTTGTAAGCCCCCTGCTGCATAACGACGAAACCACCTTCTTTATCCGCCTACAGCGGGAGTTTATGATATTTGAAGTACTTCACTATGCTGTCAGAAACACGGTTCGAACGTTGCCTGAAACGTCTTACAGCGCACTTCGTGAGGCAGTCCATACGTTCAAGAAAGCACAAGTTTTAAAGCTTCCAAAATTTTATTTGGTTGCAACTTTTATCCATTTTGACGATCGGCCTTTTGTGTAACGCAATGGCATTTTTATTGGGCCCTGCGTGGCGCCTATTTTAAGGGATATTTTTTTAGCTTTTATTGATTGCCTTTTGGGTCAAGCTTTTAGTGGGGGCCTGATTTGAAAGGTTTTTAGGTGCGTTGATGATTCTTTAAATTTGTTAAAAGCTTTTAATACATCTACTTACGAACTTTCAGTTCGACAGATTTTACAAATGCTTAATGACCATGGCAAAGGCTTGTCTTTTACCCATGAGCTACCGCGGAAAGACGTAACCCGTTTTTTAGACCTGAAGCTAAAGTTAAGCAAGGGACACACCTGCTGGGCGTATTTTCCACGTGCTATAAAGAGCTTTTGCCTTACGACTTCTCCCACTCTAAGACTAAAAAGAGATCATGAAATCTGCGCTTTGTAAGTCATGTTCGCACGCAATGGAAATTAGTTTTAATAATCAGGTTCGCAGGCTTCTGACGGCTGGCTATCCTTAATCGGTCTTAATGGTAGTCTCAGAAACCGTCCTAAATCAATTTGTACCTCTACGAATGATGGCTGCTACTCAACGCACGAGGGCCAAACCTGAGGTGATGCCACACGTTCACATGGTTTCCCATAACCTCAAGAAAGTGGCCAGCAGGCACAATGTGCCGCTTGTTTTCTCGAAGCCAGATATGTTGGCTAAACTGTGCCCCCGCATCTTCGGGGATGTTGAGTGCGGTTGCAAGAAGCGACATGAAGGAGCCTTCGTCAAATGTGTCTTGGGAGTGGCATACTTAATTTCCCTGTCCTGTGGAAGATGTTACATAGGGCAGACGGGGCGGTGCCTTAATGACCGTTCAAGGAGCATGCCCTAAACGTAGCACGAAAAGATAGGTTAGCGGATTTGGCTTCGCACGTTCTGACGTGAGAGTGCGAGCCTCAGTTTAAAGAGGCTAAGATTCTGGGCAGAAGCTTATGCACACAAGCCTGAGTTTTGCTGGAAGAGAGTTTTTACATTGAAATAAAAGCGAATCACTGTATATTCCTGCGATCGCGCCTTACTGGAGAGCTATCTGTAAGACGTGTACCGTTTACGCGCATGCTCGACTTTCTAGGTGCTTGTTTTTGATGCCCTTTATCAGCTGATTATCTTGTAACCGGTCTTTGCTGGAAGAGGGTTTTTACATTGACATAAAAGCGAATCACTGTATATTCCTCCGATCGCGCCTTCCTGGAGAGCTATCTGTAAGACGTGTACCGTTTACGCGCGTGCTCGACTTTCTAGGTGCTTGTTTTTGATGCCCTTTATCAGCTGATTATCTTGTAACCGGCCTTTGCTGGAAGAGGATTTTTACATTGACAAAAAAGCGAATCACTGTATATTGTTCCGATCGCGCCTTCCTGGAGAGCTATCTGTAAGACGTGTATCGTTTACGCGCATGCTCGACTTTCTAGGTGCTTGTTTTTGATGCCCTTTATCAGCTGATTATGTTGTAACCGGTCTTTGCTGGAAGAGGGTTTTTACATTGACAAAAAAGCGAATCACTGTATATTCCTCCGATCGCGCCTTCCTGGAGAGCTATCTGTAAGACGTGTACCGTTTACGCGCGTGCTCGACTTTGTAGGTGCTTTTTTTTGATGCCCTTTATCAGCTGATTATCATGTAACCGGTCTTTCCGATTATCTTATTAGCTGATTATCTTGTAACCGGAGAAGGCTGTGGTTGCCCAATTGTCATGTGCGCATGCGATGTGTAAGTCCATATGTTGTTATATTTACACTGCAGGTGTTAGATGTGCAGGTCGTTAGCACACCCAGAGTGAGCCAAACCAGCCTCCTCTTTCTCTTGAGCTTCTCCTGCAACGACTCATCTTCCTCCAATGCAGGACCGCGGGAC
Organism: Amblyomma maculatum; assembly: GCF_055883805.1. Taxonomy (NCBI): domain Eukaryota; kingdom Metazoa; phylum Arthropoda; class Arachnida; order Ixodida; family Ixodidae; genus Amblyomma; species Amblyomma maculatum. The sequence continues at coordinate 414,516,335 of NC_139344.1, forward strand.
GTGCGTGACACTGCCCCCTACACAGACGAAGCCCTCCTGGCGAGTTAGCTTTCGTCACGGTGATAGCAGTGCTTCATGCGGGCCACGTGAAGAATTGGAGTCTTTCGAGAACGACGACCATGGGTGGTCAGGCGAGAAACTACAAAGTTGACGGCGCTGATGCGCTCCAGCACAGCGAAAAGAGAAGTGTACTGGTGAAACAGTTTCTGGGACAAGCCGCGTTTACGCAACGGCATCCAAAGCTACACCAAATCATCAGGGGCATAAGTAACATCTTGGTGACGCTTGTCGTAGCGTTGCTGTAGCGCTCTTTGGAGGCTAAAGTGAGACGTCTAGCGGGTAGGCGAGCTTATTCAGCCGAGGAAAGAGTATGCGGTATTGAAGTTTCAGCTAGGAGCGACGAAGGTAAATATGTGTCCAGAGTACTTCGTGGAAGTCGAGCGTAAAGAAGAAAAAAAAAAGGACTGTAGTCTGTCGTTTCGTGCTTAGCAGTGTTAAATGCGCATGTTATAAACGGAAGGACTTCATCCCAGTTTTTGTGGCGGGCGTCGACATACATTGCAAGCATATTGCTAAGAATACTATTGGTGCGTTCGGTAAGGCCATCTGTTTGTGGGTGGTAAGGTGTTGAATGACGAAAATGGCATGAGCAGAGATAAAGAAGTTCTTCTACAACTTGTGGTTTCTACGTGGACATAGGCCACCAATCACCGCGGGTTCGAGCGTCGCGCGAGCCGAAGCCTCGATCAGCCGTCACCACGCGCACACTGAAACACCGCAGCGCGCACTCAACCTCCACCGGGAGGAGAGCACTTCGCTGCAAGGACACAAGCCTCCAAGTTCACAAAGGAGACGTTTATTGAAACGCCAACCTCCAGCGGCACACACATACACACATATATACAAACGCACATACACACACATACTCAGTCACCGTGTTCCGGAAGCGCGCGAGGAGCAAGGCTCCCCTGCGCGCACGAAGTGACGGAGTGCGCGCCGCAAGCACGCAAAGGCGTGCTGTGATCTCTCTCTCGCAGTGACCAGAGGGTTCCTTTGAGAAAGAGTGGGCAACCACCACAAGGTACGCCTGTCGCGGATCGTTGGATCACGATCGACAGGCTCGAGCTTCGCTCTCAGGTACGACCCGGAGCAGACGAACTCGAGTACACACTGGTCTGCGCGGACAAAGGCCAACAGACAAGATCAACAGCGTACGCACCTTGCGATGTCTCGGAGGGGTCTCTCTCTGAGCTCCGCTCGGACGGTCGCGCGAGCGCGGCCGTCGAAGCGGTGCCGTGTTTCCGCCAAAAGGCGCCAATGGGAACAGCCACTGGGACGCCAGGGCGGAGCTGTGGCCCGAACGACAGTGACAAGTCGTCCGAGCCTCTCTCCGCCGCCTCAGGCGGGAGAAAGGGAACGAAGAGAACAACATGGCACGGCGGCGGCCGCTCAAAGAGCAGCCGCGGCAAGCCCGAATCCCACATCCTCCTCTCCTTAATTGCCCTTCTAACCAACAACGAAAGCACGCGGCAGGTCCCCAGCATGAAGAAAAGAATGTTATCTTCATGCAACAAGTAAACTACGCTTCAGCTCCAGCCCAAAAAGATCTCGAAAAGACGGACACTCAAGAAAAACACACTAAAAAAAGATACACACATACACACGCAAAAAAACACAGGATGACAAGAAGAAGTTCCCAATACGAAGTAAATACGAAAGTGTCAGCGGCAACGTTCCAAAGTTCGCCGGTGCAGCACAGAGAGCCGGCGGTACGTAACCGGTGACTCACCGCTCGTCGACTTCTGGGTGGCCAGTTGGCAGCCGCTGGCTGCAGACGATCTCCGAACGCAACGCAGTCGGTGGGGGAACAGTGAACGCCTCGAAGGGGCCCAGGCGTGGAAACTTCACCGCGGCATTCCAAGACGCACATGTGGTGACCTCGCCGCGGGATTTTTTTTTTTCCTTTGCCCAGCATACGCGGGCTTTCTTTCCACCGCGATCAGTGCACGCCAGCAAACACACACGCCGGAAAGCCGTCGCCTCCGGTCCCGAGCATGCTCACGAACAGCCACGCACACACCACACAAAGGGTTACGGCGAACTTCAGCGGCCACCTGTTCCTAGCACCTTCGCAGCCTCGGTGGTCTTGGGTG